>NC_143526.1:20583465-20954715 GCF_031878675.1 Megascapheus bottae | reverse complement strand
TCAGGTTTTGGCCTGTCAAGTGCATGCTTCTCTTTCTTTGCAATATTCTGTTGCCTTGAATTAGAATTGTTTTAAAATTGGAAATAAAAAAAATCTCCAACTTACGAATATTCGTTCTCTGATGCTGCCTGTGATTGCAGGGATGATAACCTTTGGTATTTGCATCCTACGTACTATATTTTTTCTCCTTGTGGATCTCTTCTTCATCTTCAGGTGAAAATATTTGATTCTTTTCTACGCATATGTGTGGAAAATAGAAAAGAAACACTTTTCCTGCACTGTTGGATTTCATAGATGTTATTTTTGTCAGTCATAGAAATAATCATCTTTAAACTATTTTCATGCATATTTGCACACAAAGAAACAAATAAAAGTCAAAGATTACTTTCTGGGCCAAGGTCAAACGAATTAACTGGCATCAACATCTTTCCAGATTTAGATAAAAAATATAAAATTCAGTTGATTCTTGACTCTGTTAAAGAGTTTAACTAGATTCTCTGTCATGCATGGCATCAGGGTAGATCTTGATGAGCAGTGGGGAAAATGCATGCCTGGGCCAGGGATCCAGAGACTGGAAAGTTGGCTGGAATCTACAGTACATCTCAGTGGTTTCTGTGGTATTCAGGAGACTAAGTCAAATTTTAGTTTAAATTTACTTGACTTGTTTGTTCATCTATTTATCCTTCATCTTATTTCCAAATATTTATCCTTCATCTTATTGCCCATATGCTTTCCTTTCCCCCAAAGCAACTGCTAATTTGCAGTGTTTCTCATGCCTATGCATTCAGCACTGCTTTTTCTACCAACTGCATTCATCGATAAATAGCACATAGGTAGGAGTTTATATTTATTCTGCTAAACGTAAGTGATAATTACATACGCTGGTTCCCTTCAAATTCTGATACTTTGATTTTCTTCATTATTTGCTCCCGTTCTTATCCACTATTTTCCCCTATAATATAGAGTGCCATGTTAAGATCCATTCTCTAAAAAATACATTAATGTTTTTTTTTCTCTTTTCTATTTTCTTTCCATTTTTTTGGCTGTTGTATATAATGGCTTTCCCTGGTCTCACTGGCATTGTACTTTCTAAAGAATCCATTTCTAGATATACCAGTTATGGCCAAAAATCTCCAAAATTAAGATGTTAATTTACTATATCACAATTTGTGTAGGAGAGTGTTGTGCTTACTCTTAACATATTTTGTCATATTATACTTTTTACTGAACTAATGGATATGGACTATCTTTCAATCCTGTTTTAATTTTAATTTCCTAGCTCATTTCTAAGGTTAGGCACCCTTTTGTCTGTTGAATGTTAATTTTTCTTGACTTAAAAAGTATTTGTTCATATCTTTTTCCTTTTTTCTTTTTTATTGCCGGAGTATTATATAGAGGGGTTACAGTTACATTCATCAGGTAGTAGGTGCATTACTTCTCACACATTGACACCCCTTCTCATGTTTTTGTCCCCATTTCCCTCCCACCACCCCCTCCCAATCATCTTGTTTCCCCCCTTCCCTTTCCTATTTCAAATATCATATCTTTTTTTTTCTAATGGCTCATTTGTTTATTTCTCTGTTATTAAGTTGTCGGTAGTTTTTGTTTAAGGTTTTTATGGTAAATCATGGATAATTAATTTCATTCAAGTACTGTCTCACTCTGTAGATAAGTTACACTTCATATAGAATGTCTTAAGAGCATGAAAGTTTTATTTATTATAGAGTTGTATATTATCTCATAAAAATCACCCTAAACCTTAGCTACTCAGAGGACTGAGATCTGAGGATTGTGATTTGAAAATCTTAGGATTGTGGTCAGAAAAGTCAATTAACCACTCAAAAGCCAGAAGTGGTTCTGTGGCTCAAACTGGTAGAGTGCTAGCCTATGAAAAAGACTTCAAGGATAGTGCCCAGGCTCTGAGTTCAAGTCCCACAATTGACAAAAAGAAAAGAAAGAAGGAAAGAAAATGTATCACCCTGAAATTCAGTAGCATATAAACACATTTATTTGTTCCATTCTGTGGATTGGCAGTTTGGGCAGGGTTTATCCCTAATCTCCATGGGTTCCTTTGGTATCAGGTTTGTGTGCATCTGGAGGGTGTTCTGGGGATAGGCCAATGGCTTTGCTTTCTAGTAGTTGACTAGAGCTTCTCTTCCTTGTGGAATCTCCCACTGGTTAATTCAGACTCCCACTGAAACTTGATCCCCAAAAGATATGGTTGCAAACCTCATGTCTCTAGAAGCTTCTGCTTGAAAGTGACTATCAGTTCTGTTACTGTTTATCAAAGCAATCCCAGGCCCACTGCAGGTTTGAGATAGTTTGGTACCAAGTATAGACATGTATTTCCTTGTTCCATTTTCATGCAGATGAAAGTATTTAAGGCTGCAATTTGTCCTTTTCCCCAATCCATTCGCCCACCTAATTCCCACTAATACCTAGGCCCCAGACAAGACATGCTTCAACTTCCTAAGGTTTAGTTTTGTTAAAGTGTATGTCAATTGTCCAAAGTGTATGTCATCATGGTGTCTCACATATTCAAATACTGTATTTTAGTAACACCACCCTACACGTACATCATTTTAAAATATACAGCAATTACATATAGCATTTTATATATACAATATGTATATGCTGAATATGTTTACATACATGTTTTATATTTTAGAGCTAGTATCCACATATGAGATAAAACATTGGACTCTTGCCCTTGCTTGTATAGCTTAATATGGTGGTTTCTAGGTCTATCCATTTCCCTGCAAATTACATAATTTCACTCTTCTTTATGTCTGAATATTTCTCTGTTCGTGTGTGTGTGTGTGTGTGTGTGTGTGTGTGTGTGTGATCACATTTTCTTTATCCATTCATCGGTTGTAGGGTATTTGGACTGTTTCCATAGCGTGGAACAGTGCTGCAATAAACATGAGTCTTTAAGTGCCTCTGTTATATCCTAATTTACAATTTTTGGATAAGGGCCAATAGTAGCATTGGTGAATCATCTGGTAGTTCTAGTTTTAGTGTTTTGAAGATCCTCTGTACTGATTCCTTTAGTGGTTTCACTACAAAATACAGTATATCGAGGCTTCCTTTTCCCCTGTCTCCTCCACCAACACTTGTTGTTTGTGTTCTTGATGCTCGCCATTCTGATTTGAATGGGATGAAATCTCATCAGTGTCATTTGGATATGCATTTCTTTTGTGGCTAAGGGTGTCAAACATTTCTTCACATATTTTCTGGGTCATTTATGGATCTTTTATGGCTGGGTTAAGAATTTTTCCACTGTATTTTGGTAGAAAATTGTACTCACAGTTTTCTTCTACACTTATTGGGTTAAATTTTCACATTTACTAGAATTAACTCAGTTGAAATTGGATATCACATATGGTATGAATTAATTGCATGTTTCCTTATAAATACAGTGAAATGTTCCCTGTTATCCTTAGGGGAATATGTTCTAGGGCTCTCAGTGGGAGTCAGTTCCTTAAAATAGTACTGCATCTTCTACTTTGTGTACTATTTTTTCAATATGCACATACCTATGATAAAGTCTAAAGGACAGCAAAAGGTAAAAAATGCACATACCTATGATAAAGTCTAAAGTACAGCAAAAGGAAAATAATAGTAGCTAATAATGGAATAAAATGAACCAGCTTCTGGTGGCTCCTGTGTATAATCCTAACTACTCAGGAGTCTGAGACCTAAGGCTCAAGGTTCAGCCTGGGCAAGAAAGTCACCTTGAGACTCTTATCTTCAATTCGTCACCAGAAAACTGGAAGTGGCACTGCGGCTCACAGTGGTAGAGTGCTAGTCTTGAGCAAAAGTACTTCAGGCCCAGGTTGTAAGTACAAGCCTCACAATCAAAAAATCTATAATATAATTAAATGGTATCTCAAAATATCTTAACTACACTTATTATACTTACCCTTTTTTGATGATGTGAACTGATACTACCTATGTGGTGAGATGAGGTAAAGTAGATGACAGACATTCTAACACAACACTGGACTCTACATGAAGGTCACATGAGCACAGGACTGCAATATCTCAACAGTCAATCTGATTACCAAAATATTATTGAGTAGCTGACAGGGAGGTGATATACAACATGGATGCTAAGGACAAATGAATGCTTCATGCCCCAGGCAGAATGAAATGGCATTGAAAGATTTTATCACACACTAATTGCATGATCATGCAATTTAAAAAAATAACTCATGAGTAGTTTATTTCTGGAAATTTCCATTTAGGATTTCCTGATTAAAGCCAACCATAGGTAACTGAAACAAATCTGGATAAGAGGGAATTACCAGATAACCACTTGCTTCCGTAGTATTCATTCACAATTCATCATTATGAGGAACCTCTGGCATCTTTAGCCATGTGGATTGAGTAAAACTCATGAGACATCAACAGATGATCAGTTCAGCAGCGCCTGCAATGTTCTTTCAAACTTTCACACACATTCTGTTCTCTACATGAGCTCAGAACCAACTAAGATTCTAAGACTGAGGAAGGTGGGTCTCACGATGTGAGTCTTCCTGCTGGATTAAAGCTTGATTGAAGAATAGGAGGTAAATGTTTAACAAGAGGGAACTCATTCTGAGCTCCAAAGCTAGACTGCCAACCTTTGTAGAACCGTTTGAAAGAATCACAGCATTTTGTTTGTTTTTATTTCTGGTGGTTACTGGGAATTTTACTTAGGGCTTCACATTTGCTAGACTGGCACTCTATCCCTTGACCATTACCTTCTGATGGCTATTTTGGAGATGAAATCTCCTGGGCTTTTCTGCCCAGGTTATTATTAAATTGTAATCCTGTAGTTCTCAGCTTCATGAGTAGCTAGGATTACTAGTGTGAACCATGGATACCTGGTTTGCACTACTCTTAATATACTTTCGAGTCTATTCTCAGGGTTGGCTGGATAGTCTAACTACTGATTTGAGCCAGACTCCATCTCCAAAATAATTAACAAAAGCTGAGCTTGGAGGTATGACTCAAGTGGCAGAGTACAAGCCTACTGAGCACAGGTTCTAAGTTCAAACTCCCCTGTTCGGGCTAAAAAAAAAAAAGAAAAGAAAAAACTGAACGTCTCCTTTGATGCACCAAAGATCATCCTTAGTGATACTGAGCATTAACAACTAAAACATTGGTTACTACTAGCTAGATAGCTCTACTTTGTTCCTTACTAGCATCCCAGATGTAGCTTAAGCAAAAAGCTGTAAAATCATCCTCCATTTACTAGAAAGGCTAAATCTTGTAAGGTAGTATTGAGAGCTATATTTTTGAGCATCATAATACATGAGCACATAAAAATATGTTGATTCTAGAAAAAATTGCCATTGAAATACATGGTTGTACATAAATAAATCACATTAATCTAAATATGTTTAAAATATATGCTACTGTGACATGAAGCACTTATATTGATTCTGAAAAACAAATAGAATGCTGAAAAAGAGAGAGAGTTCTTGGATGATGTTGTCTTAACCAACAATCCCCCCCACACACACTCCTTAAGAATTCAATGAGTTTTTTTAAATAGAGCTACAGGCAAAATAATTCTTCCCTCTCTCTCTCTCTCTCTCTCTCTCTCTCTCTCTCTCTCTCTCTCTCTCTCTCTCTGTCTCTCTCTCTCTCTCTGTCTCTCTCTCTCTGTCTCTCTCTCTGTCTCTCTCTCTCTCTCTGTCTCTCTCTCTCTCCCTCTCCCTCTCTCTCCCTCTCCCTCTCCCTCTCCCTCTCTCTCTCTGTCTCTCTGTCTCTCTCTCTCTGTCTCTCTCTCTCTCTGTCTCTCTCTGTCTCTCTCTCTCTCTCTCCCTCTCTCTCTCTCTCTGTAAATTCTGAGACTAGAACTAAGACACTGGGTGCTGTTTCTGAGCTGATTACCCAAGGCTAGTGCTTTACCACTTAAATCACTTTTTTGGAGGTAAAAATCTCACAGAACTTTCCTATCCAGGCTAGCACTGGCCTGTGGTTCTTAGATCTCAGCATCCTGAACAGCTAAGATTATAAGGCAGTGTCTGGCAAATCTAAGAATGTACTCATTACCTTATGAATGTAACCATAATGCCTCTGTTCATCACCCTGATAATAAAATAAAATAAATCTCTCCCTATCACTAGAAAAAGATTAGCAGCATAGTTTATGAAGAAAAGAATCTACAAAGAAATAAAAGGCTGAATGTTCTTCACATATGGTACCCTGGGGTTAATCATTTTCAAAAATGACCTTACTGTAAAGAAAATTGGCAGGAGACCATACAAGATTATTTCACCATACTTTCTAATATTTCATTGCTTGATATTAAACTCTAACTAATAATATAGGACCAGAGGGGTTTATAACATCCAATGCCATCAACAAAGGTCTCCACAAAAATTAAAGACTCTAACTAGTCATATATCCAACTCATTAACCCCACTGCCATATTGTACCATTAAGAATAATTGTTTTAGGATACATTCATTTTATTTCAGAAAGATAGAAAACTCTGAATTTAAATAATTCCCTTTAGAACTTTCTTGTGATATTCCAAAATAATCAATGAATAAAAGTGTAAAGATGCTAAGATGTTTATTTCCAGCAAAGATCGATTTATTGATATATATAAACTCTATATATTATATATGTTTGAGAGATACAGAGATTATATAAATACACACCTTAATAATAAAAATGTAGAGGTTTTAGATAATACAAATCAGTAATGTAATCAGTTTCCTTTCTAGGACAATCTGCAGTGAATTTCTCATGAGAAAACACAATATGGATTTTGACTTCGCTACTCTTTATTCTTCACAGGGGTGCAATCTTTCCTTTACCCCAAAGACTTTTCTCCACTTTGATGTTCTTGGTGCCTGACCTCAACCTTTCCAGATGGAAGGATTGCCTGGGGCCTAAAATAATTTTATTTCCCAGTTGTGGCTAGAGCACCTGCCTTCTCTCTTCAACTAGCAGGGAGGCTGGAGTGAGAACGAGAGGAAAGGAAGGGCTTGTGGAGTTTTTCATCTTTATCCTATTTACCTTGTGTGTTTTTTTCCTTTTATTGTGCACACAAATCACTGTTCTGGAACATGAAAGAAAATATGTTAAAAGCATATAGTGAGTTTTTCCAAAAGCTATTGCTTTGCTCCATGTGTTATTTCTTCCTTGGGCCGAACAGCATTCATCTACTCATTAACAAATGCACCCTCTGTCATCTTTCATGCAGAGTTATTTTTATTAGTTATTTCAGTTTGTTCTGTGTCATTTTAGGGGTACGTGAGAAATAAACGTCTGTTCACAAATATGTTGCACCTACTTAGGGAATCAGGAGACATACATTTAAACTATTTTGGTGGAGCAAAATTTGATTTGTGAGGTGAAAACATATATAAGAATTATATGGTGATGAATACCTATGATCCTCTTTTTAAAAAAATGTTTCCCCATAAATTCATCAGAATATATAACTGGAAAATACCTGTTGCCTCATTATTCATAATTATAGCAACTAATACCAGTTGAAGACACAGCGCAGAAAGACTATAATACTATATTTTTAATTTTCCCCCTTCCTATCCTTACCATAATTCTATGAGCTAACTACTGCTAAGATGCATATCCTATAGATATACACATTGATGCTAACCAGGCTATCCTGATTTGTAAATGGTAATATGGAGTTTGACATCTGGTCTGGCTTGTGTTCTGCACTGTTATTTTATAAAACTTTGGAATGTAAGTATATTTCCTCATCACAGGTAATGCTTATTCTTGATTGTCAACTTGATTGGATTCTGAAGCACATAGATTAGAAAGACATACTTTGTTGAGTGCCTGTGATGGTGTTTCCTGAGTTATTAGCTGTTCAGGGCTAATCTAGCTGAATCCATGGTTAATTCCTTGACAGATTTATCATGCAGGGTCATCACTAGGAGGTATTGAAAGACAGGAAGTAGTGGCTCTCTGGTTGGAAGAAGTAGTTAATATGTTCTTGGATGTGGTGTCTTTCCATGGTTCCTTTCCATACTCTTCTTTTCTCTGCTTCCTGCTTGCCATGTTGGAATGTGGTGCAGCTGAGATGTCAGCCCTGTCACATTCTCTCCACTATGACGCTGAAACCATAAGCCTAAATGCATCCTATCCTTCTGGCTGCTTTTGCAACTTTGGTCTCAACATTGAGAAATGTAGTTAACATTGGATGACTCAAGTGTTATTTATGAAAAGCAAGGTGGGGGCTCTGTACCCCTGGGGAAGCAGGTTCATAATGTGTTCACATAGGTGTCAACTTCCCTTTGTTTCTCAGCCAATCATTCAACCATGTTGTGTTGTGGATAATCAGTCTCAGGTCACACAAGGTCAACAGCAGAGGAAAGCCAAAGGAACCTTTCATACCAGTGGCATCAATGAGACCTCTTGTCTTTCAGCTTCGTACTTCTCACACATAAGCACGCGTGTGAATTATCAACAAGGCTAGAACATATTTCTGACCCTCACCACCAGAAACAAATTACATCTGAGGCAGGGTTTGAGAATCTGAATTTCCAGTATAGAATTTGAGGATGCATCTGGCGTGCAACTTTACTTTGAATAGAACAGCTCTTGTTGATAGCAAAAATAACCTTACCATAATTTCAGATTCAAAGAGATGTGAGAAGTCTAAATATTTAGTAGACCTCATTGGAGAGCTTGTTTGAAGTGGAAACCACACAAGAAAAATGCCAGAAATTGTTATTCTTTTGGCAGTTTGCAGGCTATGGTTGGAATCAGTACTGGTCTCTGAATGTGAATGAAGAGATTTGGCACCTAATTTTACATTGCCCCCCTCCTCTCTT
Organism: Megascapheus bottae; assembly: GCF_031878675.1. Classification (NCBI taxonomy): domain Eukaryota; kingdom Metazoa; phylum Chordata; class Mammalia; order Rodentia; family Geomyidae; genus Megascapheus; species Megascapheus bottae. Next base: position 20,945,902 of record NC_143526.1, on the reverse strand, counting down.
GCCAACAAGCATTTGGAAAATGTCAGAAATTATTTCATCTACTTTCCCATGAGTGTGTCAATCCTAGATTAACAGTGGCTCCTGCCTGTACTTGGGAAGTAATGATCTGAGGATTGCAGTTCAAAGCCAGTCTAAGCAGGAAAAGTCCATGAGACTCTTACCTCTATTAACCAGTCAGAAAGACAGAAATAGAGATGTGGTTCAAGTGGAAGAGTGCTAGCCTTGAGCAAAGAAAGCTAAGGGACAGCATCTAGAGTTGAGACCGTAGTACCAGCACAAAAACAATAACAAACTATCAAACAGAACTAAATTCTCAGGTTCATGATTCAAAGATTTACTTCATGCATGCATATTCCAAAAAATGGTTCAAGCTGTTAGTTAACACGATAGCAAAGAACAAAATTCCCCTTTACTTCCTAAATCACTTTCCAGAACCACAGTTTGCTTGGGCATTACAAATCACTAGTCTAGCATCTGCAACTCCTTTCCCTAGGGTAGGTACTACTTTTTCATCCTTTATATCATCCAGATGGAATTACAGCACCATACAGACACATCATTTGAGGATAAAAATAGTAACTAGAAGTCACACTCTTATTTCTTATCCTCTTAATAAGTGGTGCCCTGTGGAATTAAATTCTTTAGGCCTCTTTGGATATGATAATTTGCAATAATGCCTTCCTCCAACCTAGTCAACCTTAGTCACCCCTTCTTTCTGTCAATCATTCTCACCTGGGCTTCACTGCCAACTCTATGAGTATCAGACCATACCCTTGTCACCCTTACTCTTCTGATTCCTGCTTTAGGAGAATTGATTCTGTTTTAATCAATAAACTATTTGAAGGCGGATTGCAAGTCAGTGATTTTAGGAGGGCCAAGTGACAGAGATCACAAAGTGTGTGTTGAGAAAGCAAAAGAACAGCCACTCTACTCCTGAATATCCATGAACATTCCATCAGTGAAAGTGCTTCATGTAGCCAAGTTCAACATCAATGATTTGGGAAAGAATACTCTATGTACTCTACTGGAAGGAAGTAGAGAGTCACAGAGACGGATTCCAGGAAGGTAAACACTAATAAAATGCGTGTGTGGTTGGGAATTAAATGAATGCAAAGTGAAGATATTTGAGCTTCACTAGAGAAAATAAGAGTAGGTTTATTTCCAAGTTTCTTCTCCATTGTTGACTATAAAAAATACATCCTTTTATACACATTCTCACCTACAAGTCACCTGCAAAGAAAAAACTGGTATTATTTTGCACTGCACCAATCATATGTGTTTAGGTGGCAATATAATAAATGTTTCTCTGCTTTTCTTTTGCACAGATGAATTATACTAAAAACAATTTAATTTAGAAATGGCACTGGTGACTGAAAATAGCTTTGCTATCAATCCATTACTGAAAAAAATCCATTCTCTCTCTCTCTCTCTCTCTCTCTCTCTCTCTCTCTCTCTCTCTCTCTCTCTCTCTCTCACACACACACACACACACACACACACACACACACACATATTTAAATGTAAGAGATGCCTCTGAGATCAAAACTAGCATTTAATGTGAGTAATATACACTATTGGTTAACATACCATGGAGCAGAGATAATCTTACAAATGTGTGGGAGGTAAGAATTTGCAACTACTATAATTCAAAGAAGTGCCGTATTTCTTTATGCTATTTTTCAATCATATTAAATCTAACTTTCAAGACTGGAGGAAGGTGAAGCATATTCATTATGAAGATTTATTTCCTGACTCCCTCTTAACCCTGCATCATTTGCTGTGCCCCTGGCCCTGCACCATGACATACACATGTCCTTGCATTGAATTAGGTAGGAGCTGTCAAGCAGAATAGAAAACAGAAGATGATCTACATCATCATATACCAGTAACCAGAATATCCTTAACCTTTCAGATAACCTGGTCCTTAAAGCCTCGCAATTATGCAAATTTCAAGGCACCTTGAGACACACCTCCTTATCCAGTTTTACCATTACTCTATTTAATCTTCTAGAAGCACCACACCAACATTCCTTTATGACCCCTGAGGATTGTTTCATATGCTCCAGGGGAGGAAATCGAGGGTTACTACTTCTTGCTGGACCTAAGAATTTCAATTTTCTTCCCATGCTTGCTAGAGTTTTTCCTTCCATGGATCTGTGATTCTCTTCTTTGCCTTCCACTGACCTGTATTTCTCTTCTCTGATAAGCACTTACCTGTCTCCTCTCCAGTGAAATACTGGTCCACTTTGCAGAAGTTATTTTATATAGTTCCCACTGAATTTTAGTTCTTAAAACCAAATAAAAAAGATATTTCTCCCAAGGCATTATTATTATTATTATTATTATTATTATTGTTATTACTATTATTGTCATTAGGCTCTAAAGCAAAAATTTCAACATAGGCAGAAAAACAGAGATAACCACTTGAATCAAATTGAGAAAGTGAAAATGAGAATTATAGAATACAAATCACAAATGGCTTTCATTCTGTTGCTTACTAGGTAGTAGTCAATTCACAACATAAATTAATAAAGCTATAATTATCCTGCTACCAAACTATTTATTTTTACCCTTATTTTATGTCAGCTTCAGAATGAAATCACTTTATGTGCTTTCATTCCTTCCATGCCATGTTATTTTATTCTCTCAATAGCTAATTAGAAGACTTTATTAATATGGAAATATTCTTAGTTTCTTAGGTATAATCCACATTTGTATCATCTATTTTCTGTGCTTTTCTTGTTGGCAGCTGTGATCTAAAGGGCAGAGTTCAAAAATTCATCTTAACAGCTTTTGGGAAGTCATGCACACAGCAAAGCTGGAATGTCAATACATCACAGTAGATGCCTCACAGATTTTTAAAATTTCTTTGAGAATGAACTATTGGGAACTAATAAATCAAAGCCCATATGGATCCTGCAATAGCTGAATTCATAATAGTGTAAAATATTGCTCTAATTTATTTTAAAATCTCATGCTAATATTTTATGCATGTTTCTTTATAAAAGTTTAGTTAAACATGAATTATGCCTTTCTCCTCTGTGATTATATGTCAGTCTTTATTTACGTACTTATTTAATTTTAATGTCAGTCTCAGGGCTTGTGCTGAGAGCCTGGATTCTGTCACACGTAGTGTTTGCTCAAGGTTTTCATTTTATCACTTGATAGCCAAAGCCACATCTACTCTTCTGCCTGTTTGTTCATTAATTGGGGATAAGAATCTCATAGGCTCTCCTTCCTGGGATAGCTTTGAACTGAGGCTCTCAAATCTCATTCTCCTAAGTAGCTAATATTGCAGGTGTGAGCCAATGACATCGGCAATTATTAATATTTTAATTAATAAATGCTAATAATTAAACCTGGGGACTCATGGATAATAAATATATACTCTGTAACTGAGCTATATTTCCAAGCCCAATCATTATTTCCAATTTTCTTAGGAAGCATCATGTACCTTTAAATTTAAATTAAGTTCTCTACTGTGTATCTTTGTGACTTCATTCGTCCTATTGGTTTGAATTAATATAAAGCATAGCACTTGTTTCCATATATTACCAACACAATACAAGAGTTACTTATATCATTTAACTCTGTGCCAGTCAAATATTTTGATCCTACATGACAATAAATACAGTGAGACACAGCTCTGTGCACTTAATTAAAACACTCTGTTTCTAAGAAATATTGTATTTTAAGTATGGATAACAGACTAATACTTTTTTTCTTCAACACACAATGAAAATGTCTTATTCTGCATGAACTAACCAGTTATTTCCTTACTTTCTTGTTTTTTTCAATATAACACTCCAACATGTTCCAGACTCATCCTACTTGCACAGTAACCACATTCATTTGTTTGTTAGCTATTTGTTCAGATAATTAAGAGATTATATTCGATTAAGACAAATATATGTTCTTATTTTTATTATTCAAATATAACCATTTCTTGGAATATAAAATGATGCATATCAAAATGAACTCCAAGAAATAGAAATAAGTGTTTTTATTGTACTATTTGTGGTTCTTTATTTTTTATTTTCTGCTTTTTCCACCTTTTGTTTTTTGGGTTTTGTTTTTTATTTCTGTACCTGATGTATTATGAGTAATTTACCTGATTGGGGGAGGGGAAGGAGAAGCACAGAAACAGTGGTACAAGGGGCTGAACTAATTCAGCAGTGATTCTCACTAGACACTATGACTATACAACTTGGTATGTCTGTGTGGTGTAGTGGGGGACCAGAAGGGAAAAAAATGGGAGAAAATGAGGAAGAGGGTGACATGTTGAAAAAGAAATGTACTCATTACCTGATTTATGCAACTGTAATGCCTCTGTAGATAATCTTAACAATATTTTTGAAAGACCTTGAAATCAAACATGACACTATCTTTTTTCCATAATTTTTTATTGTAATTAATAGAAGGGTTACATTATATTCACCAGATAGAGGGTGCATTACTTCATGTACATTGATACTCTTTCTCGTCTTGGTCCCCATTTTCCTCCCCCGACCCTTACCCCTCATCTTGTTTTCCCCCCTTCCCTATCCTATTTCAAATAACCAAATACGCATATATACAAAATATCAGATAACAAGGTGAGATACTGAGATCCTTTCATTTAGTGTCATACTATATGGCCTTATGTATCTAGGTTTTGTTCTATTCAAACATGACCCTATCTTAAACTCAGATTAAATAGTATAGAGCAAGACAGTCTTAGCTTCTGCCCTCATTTGCTTACAGGCTTTAAATTAAGTGTGAACTAAAAACAACCATTAAAATTCAAAGACCAAAGCACCTTCAATGGAATTTTATATTTGAAATATTTACTTCCTTTGGGATGTCTTTCAAAGTCATTGTGCTTAATGAAAAACAATCTTCTCCACTTAAAAGCCACAAAATAATATGAGGACTTTTTCACTAATTTGGATAATTACCCAATTTTTAGCAATTTAATTGGCAAAGGAATTTCTCACTCCAGATCTCGTTTCCTTCTGCACTGTTCTTGTGTCTCCTCTAGGCTGTTACAGAGATCAATTGTTCTGAAATGCTTGGGACCACAAGTGCTTTGAATTCTGGACTTGCATTGTTGATGGTGGGGATTTTGGAATCTTTGCACATATAATTAGAAATAAGAGATGAGATTCAAGTATGAGCATAACAATCATTTGTCTTTCATTTTTATCCCACACAGTCTGAAGATAATTTTATATAATATTTTCAGTAATTTTTATGCATGGAATAGAGGTACATGCCACTTGTGCTGGCATTCAGAATCTTCCCAATTTTGCATAAGTTTGAATTTTGGATTTTCAGATGACCTATTCTCTATTTGTCAGTAAGAGAAAACAGAGGATTGTGAATGTTTTCATGGTCAAGGCACATACATGACCAGGAATCACTGATGCCAGATCTACTCACATGACCACAGCTAATATCATGGAAGCTTGAGAAGTACATCCTTAGGTTGAATTAAGGTGGAAGAGGAAAAAAATTTCATTAAACAACTTGCTTCTGGATGAATTTTGGCTGTTCCCATAAGAGAGTACAAGGAAAAAAATATACAATTTTTAAAGAATAACTTTCCTAAGCAGTATGGCAGTTCCTCAAAAGACTAAACATAGAGCTCCCCTATGACCCAGCAATTCCACTACTTGGCATTTACCCAATCATCCAGAAACAAGGACATACTAAATCCACTAGCACAACAATGTTCATTGCAGCACTATTGACCATAGCAAAGATATGGAACCAACCTAGATGTCCCTCAGTTGATGAATGGATCAACAAGATGTGGTATTTGTACACAATGGAATTCTACGCTGCTGTCAGAAAGAACGACATCGCCCCATTTGTTAGGAAATGGAAAGACTTAGAAAAAATTATATTAAGTGAAGTAAGCCAGACTCAAAGAAATCCCTCATTTGTCATAATCAGTAGAAACCTTGGTCTCTCCTAGCAGAGATGTGCTATAGAGCAAAACCTTGATACATAAGGCCATATATTATGATACTAAATGAAAGGACCTCTAGGATATAGAAACAAAAGCCATGTTATGAATGATTGTTGTCCTTAATATACTATTTTATCTCTCATCTCTTTTGCTGTCCCTTGGTTATCTCATATTGTTACAGTATCTCACTTCGTTATCCGATATATCGGATATTTGTATTTGGTTATTTGAAATTAGATAGGGAAGGGGGGAAAACAAGATGAGGGATGAGGATGGGGGAAAGGGAAATGGGGACCAAGACATGTGAAAGGGTATAAATGCATGTGAATTAATGCACCTTCTATCTGGCAAATATCATATAACCCTTCTATTAATTACAATAAAAATATATTTAAAAAAGAATAACTTTCCTAGCAGAGGATTAGAATAGCGTAAAATCTAGGTACAAAAGGTCATATAGAATGAGACTAAATGGCAACGGGGCGGAAGATGGCGGCAGTTCAGTTTGAGTCTTTCTGTGCTCTCTCCAAGATACCAGTTTGGGCAGCGTAGGGGACAGTACATACCTCAAATCAATCCTAAGTAAGCTTTAGCGATACAGAGACCTCAGTCACAGAGGAAAAAGGCAGAAATCCGGCACAAAGAAGACAGTGGGGACCGGCTCCAGCCACTCGGAGCAGCCATGGAGACAAAGCGGCTCTTCTGAATCTGAGCAGACAGGGCTTCTTGGCGCCGCAACCTGCCAGCTGCAGACAGAGCCACACAGAGCCTGCTCGAGCCCAGAGCCGACACCCGGCCGTGCACGGACCTGCCAGCTTCATGAACCAGAGAACCCAGCAATATGTGAGTACCTCCGAGGAGAAGTTCCCACTTCTGCTCGGGGAACAGTATTGGGAGGGAGCCCCTACCCCATCAGCTGAGAGCAGCGCCATCTTGACTGCTGGCAAAAACCTGGCCAAAGCAATTGGAGCCTGAGAGGTGTTGCTGACAGCGCCATCATTCTATAGGTTGGAAGATCTCAACAAGACCTGAGATTCTGAAACCTGGTACTTTCTTAACTTCAACATCTCTGATTTTGAGCCATATATTTACTTGCCTGTATTTCTCTGTGATCTTTTACAAATCCGACTTCCTTCTGGTAGCCTTGTTTTGGGACCTAATCCCTTAACATTCTACTCTAAGATTATTATCTTCCTAGGGCTGAGAGTTAAGTTCTATGGGTCTAGCAATAATATTCCTCCATATATATCATTAATATCTTTAAATAGTTGTACAAAGGGGTTTCAACTCAACATGACCATTTACAATACAATGTATTTTGATCAGTATTACTTCTTCCAACAGAGTTTGAAATCATTGAACTGTTTCTTTAAAAAAAACATGCCTTTTCAGTCATGGGAATTGACACAAGAGATCAAGACTGGAAGGTTTATCTGGGTACCTGTGGTTCACATGTGCCATCTTTGCTATTTAGAAGGTTAAGATCTGAGGATCATAGCTTAAAGTCAGCCTGAACAGGAAACTCAATGAGATTATTATCTACAATTAATCACTAAATTAGAAGTAGTTGGAAGTAGAAATGTGACTCAAGCAGTTAAGTGTCAGTTTTAAATGAGGAAGCCCACGATACAATTTCTAGGTCCTGAGTTTAAAAGAAAAAAAAAAGTCTGGAAAGACTTAATATCTGATAGCTCAGTATTTAGCTGGTTGTATGACCCTGGGTCCTTGCTCAGTCACTGAGCATTTACATTTACCCAGTATTAAAAATACACCAAAGAGCTATAATCCAGCTCTCCTTTTTCTGTGTTTGCTGATGAGTAACTAATGGAGGGTTGTGCTAGCTCATGTTAATCTTAACTGCCTGACTAATGCTTAGCAAAGGCTTTTGAGTTAAAGTTGTCCTTGTGATTACTGAGCCTCTTCCCCTCCTTTGGATTTTAACAGCAATATCCCAGCACGTCTGTATTCCACAAATCACTGGTGCATGGATTGAGTGTTACATACTCATCTATCTGTAATTAAATTTAATATGGATTTAACCATTCGTTAAAACTCTTATGCTTCGAGATTCGCTATCTCTGAGGAAAGCATGACCTTCCATAGAACAAGAAGAACATTTCCTTGGAGAAGTTGGGGGTCAAAGAGTGAGAAAGTTTTCTTTTATACACAAATATTCTTTGAGAGAAAGTCAGTCCTTTAAGCACTCTCTATATTTTTTTAAAAGCATGAGGTTATTGGGCACTGGTGGTTCATACCTGTAGTTCTAGCTATCAAAGATGCTGAGAGCTAAGAATTTCAGTTGTAAGGCAGCTGGGGCAAGAAAGTTGGTGGGACTCTTATCTCCAATTAAGCACCAAAAAAGCTGGAAGTGAAGCTGTGGCTTAAGTGGTAGAGCATCAAAGCTAAAGGATAATAACAATAACACCCAATCCCAGTTCAACACACACACACACACACACACACACACACACACACACACACACACACCAAAAAACTGAGCAAGATTTGTAGGTATATACTGTTATCATAACTTTGGAAAACTGAAAGCCAAGCATAGGTGTGCTCTAATAGGTATGCACAAGAATGTTCAGGAGAATTTGTGGCAATCAAAGATTTTGAATAACCCTAGTGACTGTGAACTGTAGAAATGAATAAATATTCATCTATCCATGTATGAGAAGATTATGCAATAGTGAAAATGAGTGACCTACAAAAAGATATTTTATCTTTTTAATTTTTATTATAAAGGTGATGCACAGAGAGAGGAGTAACAGTTCCATAAGTCAGGTATTGAGTACATTTCTTTTTGAATAGTGTCACCCTCCCTCATTTTCTCCCAGTGGCCCCCCTCCAGAATCCTCTCCTCAAGTTGTATAGTTCATTTCTAACATAGTATATAAGAGGAAATAGAAAGAATCCCTTAGATCTGCTACTCAATACAATAGCTCATATTCAAAATAAAATGGTATCATACCATTTAGAAAGACATAAACAATACCCCCAATGCTGGAACACTATGTGAAGGAAGGGTTGGTATTGACTGGAAGGAGACAAGTTAGGCTTTGGGCTCTGAATATGAATATTGATATGTTCCTTTTGTGTATCAATTGAGTTACTAAACTTTGATCTGTGTGCCTTCTTCATATACTTTGTACTTTTAAGAAATTTATCTATCGGGGAGTGGTGGTGAAGATCTACCCTAGTAGCTATGGGGGGGCGGCTGAAGCAGGAGGATCATGAGTTTGAGATAATCCTGGACTAGATAACAACATGTTATTGCAAAACAACAAAAAGCGTATTTATTGAATTAGTTGAATGTAAAAGTTCTTCCAGCTTTTAACATCTTGATCTTTAGATGAAGCTGAAACATTAAGATTAGGCTGACGTCTGTGTTGACCAACTCTATACAAATAAGTAGAAAGACCAGCTTGGTTCATTTTGGCCACATAAGGATGTCACTGTTCGACTTACTGACACCCAGCACAGTTTATAAACTTAGGAAGTCCTAGCAGCCAGTCCATCTTGGCTAATGCAATTTCAGAAAGTTCCACAGGGTGGCAGGATGCTATTTATTGACAGTCTCCATATTTGCAGCCTTTCTCCTGATTGTTTTGTTTGTTTCTGTTTATTGTATTTTTCCTAATCCCTTTTACAATATACAAGCTTTCCTGTCTTTGCTTATTCTAAAACTAGACAACGCAATTTGCTATACTATAATATTTTTGATAAATGCTCCACAGTCCAATTTCTGTAGAGGTCTTTATCTCTACCTTGAGAACACTAAATAAAATAGCAAACCAGAGAACAGAATTTCTGACACCAGAAAACTATCATGGGAAATAACAATAGAAGACATCAAATGGAAAAGGATAGCTGGACAAAGAGCAGTACTCTTTGTCCCCTTGAAAACATGTCTTAGGCATCTAAGAAGCACAAGCATGCATATTAGATGGACACTGAAGAAGGTGATAGATCATTTGTAAACACACACACACACACACACACACACACACACACACACACACACAATTCTGCAGTGCTTTCTTTTCTGCGTCTACATCTTTTTGCAAGGTGACTTTTCAACAGCTCCTATCAAGGAATGCAGAGAGCACTTTAAAGTCTGTTCAATTTAAGGTTGAACTTCTGACCTCTTCACCCAATAGAAAGCAGCACAGGTAATTTTCCTCTAAGTCTGGTTTTAAGAATCAGGATTGGTTTCATTGTTTTGTTTTCTCATTCAGCCATGGCTTTTGTCACGTAAACGGCCTTCTACTACTCTGCTCCAGCAGAGAGAATTGTCCAGTTCTTGGACAATGGACAGTCATGAGAAACTGTCATTCCCATTGATCCAGTCAGCCTAGAGTGGGCTTTAATTATCTATCCATAGATACGCAACCAAAACACTGGAGCCTCTCTCAGAGAAACAAATACGAGCTATAGATTTGCTATAATATTTGTTATAATTAATATAATTATTCTAATTATATTCATAATATTCATTATTATTATTAAAAGCAATAGCTTCAGGGTGGTTTGCTATTGAAACAAGGGCTAACTCACAGCCATATCAGAAATACTGATGGCTGCAACCTATTTTCTCCTAACTGGCCTTGGTGCCAGTTAGGAGGTGTCTTAGGAATCAAGACATTTTAATTCAAGTTTTAATAATTGCAGAAATCTCTGAGGTACTACTACTCTTATATATGTGTGTTTGTGGCATTTTATGCTGTAGTTGAGATAAACCTGAAGCAAGTTCTAAATGTCGAATTTGTTCTGGACTCCACTTGAGGGAAGAGATGAACGGGAAGTCCCAACTGACTGAGATCTTGAAGGAGTAACATTAATGTATGAGTCATGAACCGAGTCTTAGATTATGTCTTCCCAAAGGTAAACTCAGGAAAAAAGATTCAAATACAAGTTGTTCACTTGTAACGCCAGGCCTCTTAGGAAGTGAATCAACATAGGAGAAGGCAGACACACAGGTGAATTCGTTTCAAAAGGTGAACACTACTGGTAATTGGATTTGAAGCCTTTATGAGAACTAGAGAATTTAGAATTCACACTTTAAATTTATCCTAAACAGGGATAAGGGAGTTTAGTCCACCAGCTCCCATCCACTTTTGGGAGAGAAGGGGGAGGAAAGGAGTGAAAGGATGAGAGAATAAGGGAAAGGGAGGAAAGTAAAGAGTGAAGGAAGAAGGAAGGAAGGGGGGAGGAAGGAAGGAAGGGAGGATGGGAGGGAGGGAGGAACAGAGGGAGGGAGGGAAAAAGCAAGGAGAAAGTATACTATTTCTTCTCCAATATGTTTTACAAGTTTCAGTGACTGAATTTATCACATGCAACTGTAATTACATGTAGTGGTCTCTGTTGTACCAGCTTTCAGTTTATTAGATATTTATGTAATTATAGTTCCTATCATATATTAGGCACTGATCAATGGAATAAGATAGACGACATAAACTGATGGATACTCATCAAATGCTAGTAGCACAATTTGCATCTACCCTCTGTCTGCTCATCATTTCAAAATGACTGTTACATGTTCTAAGAAAGCCAAGAGCCTATTTGCACAGTTATATTTTATGATCTAATTTCTTACAAATCTAGAAACAAAATAGGAACTATTAAAGTACTTGTTATATGAAAGAACAAATTGTTTTGCAATGTGGAGTGCTAGTGAGAATCTCTGAACAGCAGAAATAAATTCCTTTTTTGTATATTCTGTTAGGTTGAATGAAGGAGTCAAGTCACATTAACAACTCACAGCAGAAGAATATTAGATGGAAACTTCTGTTGAATTTATAGGTAATCTATAGTCAAAAGGAAGTTGTTACACATCAGGCTTAAGCATTACTTTTGTTCCAGATTTTATAAAATATCACAATGAATTTCCATCTACAATACTTTAGATGAGCAAAAGAATATCCATGGTCATAGAAACAAAATTACAGCAGATTGTGTATTATTAAGTTGCAGTTTATCTTGAATATTGTGACATTTCAAGGTTATTTTATTAGGCTTTCTTTAAAAATAGAAATTCCAAGCTAGACGCAGTGGCTATTACATGTAATCTTAGCAACTCAGGTTGCTGAGATCTGAGGATCTCAGTTCAAACCCACTCTGGGCAGGAAAGTTGGTACGATTCTTAGTTCCAATAAACTACTAAAAATTCTGGAAGTGGAGTGTGGCTCTTGTGCTAGCACACTGACCTTGAGTAAAAGAGAAGAAGCTCAGGGACAATCCCCAGGCCCTGAGTTCAAACCTCAAAATCAGCACACACACACATATCCAAATATATACACAAACATATGTATGTAAATATATACTATACACATATACACACACATCTACATATACATTTGTGTATGTGTGTGGCTTCATATGTAAGCCTCTCCAAATAGGGAAGCACATCAGCTTGGCTGACACGGGAAACATGGAGTTTATGTTCTATTACTAAGTCAGTTCTGAAAATATCAAAAAAGAATGTTGAGAGTATTACTAAAGATTCAGACTAGAAAATTGAAAAACTCTGTAAAATTAGGAAGCATTTGCATTCATACTGCATTTGCATTCACAAATGTTTAATTGATCATTGTAAGGTAGATTTAGAAATACTGAATACATCAAAAGAAAGATCTGTTGTGATATGCCTCTTTTTTTTTGAGAGCTACACACTGCCAGAGAGCTTCTGTCATTCGAGTTATTCTAAGACACTTTTGCATTCCTGCTGTGATGGTGAGTGACAGCTTAACATAACATGTATGCAAGAGAAAAAAGTCAGAGATTTTTGTTCAGATGCTGGGCTTCCATGGGCTTATCGATAGCTATGAGGAACAACTATATTCTCAAAGGATTATTGAATTCAAAGTTAAGATCCTTTTACATTCATTCTTATAAAAATACTAATATGGCATCCTGAGGCAAATTGAAGCAGGCTGCTCTACTACTTTTAGACATAAATTCTTTTTTAACATATATTTTCTATTGTAATTAATAGAAGGGTTACATTATATTCTCCAGATAGAAGGTGCATTACTTCACAAACATTGATATCCTTTCTCATGTTTTGGTCCCCATTTCTCTCCACCTACCTCTGCCCCTCATCTCATTTTTCCCCTTTCCCTATCCTATTTCAAATAAACAAATAAACATATATATAATATATCAGATAACAAGGTAGGATACTGTAACAATATGAGATAACCAAGGGAGAGCAAAAGAGATGAGAAATAACATAGTACATTAAGGACAACAAGCACATATTATATGGCTTTTGCTTCTATATCCTTGAGGTCCTTTCATTTAGCATAGACATAATTTCTTTACCAGGGATTTGCATCTTAGTTCACCATTATAAAATTGTCCCTTACTTGCTGTAGAAAACTTAACTCATTGGTTTAAATAAGTAAATAAATAAATCTATGTTACCTAGAAACTTTTTTGTCCATTATAGGAACTTCAGGGTTAATACTTAGTACAAAAACATCCTTTGTGTGTGGTTATATTTAGCTTTGTTGCAAACTTTGTACTAAAATAAATTCAAAGCAGAGATTGACCCATATTCCATCTTGAATCCAGAGTATTTCTGTATCTTTAGAACAATATCCAGTCCTAATGCTTGGTTTCCTCCCCTTAAAAAGCCTTATATTGGGCCAGGAGCATGGCCTAGTTGTAGAATGTTTGCTTATCACGCACGAAGCCCTGGGTTTGATTCCTCAGTACCAGATACATAGAAAAAAAGCCAGAAGTGGTTCTGTGGATCAAGTGGTATTGCACTAGCTATGTGGGGAAAAAGAATCAATAAAAATACAAGGACAGTGCCTACGCCCTGAGTTCGAGCCCCAGGACTGGCAAAATTATATTTTAAAAAAGCCTTATATCTCTTGACCAAAGGATATCAGAAGTTAATTTCCCAACTAAGTAATTTTCATCTCATTGTAGTCAATCTTCACACATTTGGACTGAAATCCTTTTGTACCCTGACTTTCAGAAAACTAAAGACATGCTCAAAGTGATAGAAAAAGCAAAACCAGTTTCAGTAGGAAAGATAAATTATGGACCAATATATCTCAGAAATGCAAAAAAAATTATGTTCTACAAAATAGAGCCCAACAATATGTGAAAGTCTAGAGTATACCATGAGCCAATACTGCTTCTACAGAAATGTAAGATTGGTTTGACCATCTTTACTCAAAACTAATCAATGCAGGAGCTGAAGCCCAGCCTGAGGATTGGCCTACAGCATCCCCACAGTGATCACGCCTGGATGGAATGGACCCTGGACCGGAGCCAGCCTCCTGGGACTTGCCATCCATGTGTTCTGCCTGCTCCGCATGAACACTTAGTCTCAGCCATATAAACTACATATTGGACATCACTTGTGTCTATTAGTGTTTGTCTATTATTATGCTGAATGTTTTAGTGAAGTGGCTGCCATGAATTAAAGGTTAATTGTTACTTCCAAAATACTAGTATCTGACCCTAGTATGTGCCTCTACTGTGCTCTCAAGCCATTGTGGTTCAATGCCATGGTCATTGTAATTTTATGGGTACGTTAAGGCACAATGGGAAGGCTGATTAAAGGGCTAGCTGAGGCAAAGAAAAGAATGAAGAGATAGTAGTTTGTATCTTCACTTGGTTTTTCCCTCCATCATGGTTATTTCCAGAGTGAGGGGGCACCTGGTCTAAGTGACCTCTGCCAGCTAACTCACGGATTGGAAAAGGGTTCATGAATTAGATGTCCACAGCAATGGAGGATGTGCTAGCACTGGTTCTGAAAACCAGCACCAATCCCAGCTATCCGGATATTTGTTCACCAACATCGTTGTTAACATGTCTGGAGTCTTTCTGTTTCAATAACAGGAAGAGTCCCATGTAGAGTCCCGTTCATGATGTACTAAGTTGAAGACATCATTTACATAATTAGAGTCAATTATAATACATTCTCTCAATATTCAATCGACGATGCTAAATGATAAACACTAACATCCTGCACAGGGACCCTATTACTCCTCACTAGGAAAAGCAGTAGTGACTTTGTAGTGACTCAGGTGGCTTTGCTTCACGTCCCCACCCCTCACCCCGCCAACTCTCCTTCCCCTTCAGTAAGGGAGCTTGTGGCAAATTTGGTGATGCTTGCTGTTGAGAGGGAAGTGTTTCTTGCATTAAATGGGTAGAGTCAAGATGTTGCTGACATCCTTCAGGGCGCAAAGGAATCCCATTGCAAAGGAGCCTTGTCTGACACAGAAGGCCAGCCCTACCAGGATGAGAGAGCCCTCTGCAACCGGACTAGAAACAGTGTCTCTTACTGTAATGACCCATCTGTGAGATGCTAGGCCTCTCAAATTAACCGTTGGCGATCACTCCACTCAAAAGGCTTTTCTTTAACAATATTAAAATAGCATGGAAGCTGTGAAGGCAGGAACCCATGGAAAAGAACATGTTAGATGTGCCTTTTGATTTTGCTTTCCTAGATGCAAAATCACAAACGTTGGAATACCCAGGGAAGAGTTTGATCACACTAATTGTGACAAGTGCAGAGCTATTCTGTTCCCTCCTCCTGAATATCATGTGTCTTGTAGTTTATGCCATTGACAATGGGGACATGCAGGCCATCTTATCACAAGCTTTGGCTCTTATGAGTTTGGAACCGTAGCTGAGAATGACAGATGATCAAGATGCAAACTTTGAAAGAGGAGTGTTTACTAAGAGGAATCCTGTTGGCTTTTGACTTTATTTAAAGAAATTGTTGTGATCACTTCCTTAATTTTAATTGGATTCTTTTCTTGAAGTAGATCATTCTTCAACTTTATAGAAGAAACAGCAAGATAAAAAAAAAAACTAAAGCCTTTATATTTAGAAGTTTAAAAGTAGGTAGTTCAGTGGATTTGAACATGGTCTTGAAATCCAGACAAGTAATTGGCAGAACATTTTTATGTAGTTTTAAACTGGGGAACCTATTGATTGAAACATGGTAATCCTGCGATCAGAGTTGGTAGAGTCCTTTCCATGAAGCCCTTGGAGCTATGGACATGACTTTCTTTTTCATACTCTTCTTGATTTGTCCAACTTTTACATTGCACTCAAAAATGATCCAAGAAATGACATTTAATGTTAGTTCTGAAATTTGACATGACCCTGTTAAACTGTGTGCCTGTATCTTAGGTTATATCTGATTGTGTGCTTCAGAAAATGGTGAGTTCAGGATGCTTAAATGTGCTGTGTTACAAGTTCATTTAAGACAAAACAAAAGTGTTAGTTGTTCATATTTAAATAGAAAAGCCTGGAACAGGAGCATGTTAGAAAGACCATATTTGTTCTCCTCTTAAGCCTTAGTGTTTGAAACCAGAGATTAAAAACAGGGTTGTTTGTTTGTTTGTTTTGCCAGTCTTGGGGCTTAAACTCAGGGCTTGGGCATTGTCCTTGGATACTTTTTGCTCAAGGGTAGTGCTCTGCCACATGAACCACAATATCATGCTAGGCCAGCACTCCAACCCTAAGCTACACTCCTGGGTCCCCACTATGAATTTTTGTGTAATGTTTTCATCATCTGCACATTGGATTGTCCAGATGGGGGACTATCTAACTGAATCAAATTCCTTAAAGACATAGTGTGATAATATTGTTTACTTTGCATTATCTTGATGTTAGTGTTACCATGACCTGGGCTTTTTGTTTTGTCTTGTTTTCTTTCTATATATGTGTTCATAAAGACATTTGTGCTTGTTTTAGGGGGACAATTTGCTGTCACAAAACAAACTTCTTTTTAATCTTTCAATGAAATTCACATTTGAAGGCTGAAATTGCAGTTAGTGACTCTTAATGTCTTGTATTACTCATGTGAGAGAAAATCCTGAAAGCAAGAAATGCCAATGATAGTTCATAAATGTGTGCAGGGGTAATGGCACTCTAAGATGTTCATAGATCTGAGCTAAGCTGTATTTGTTCTCTGATAATGAAAGATATGTGAGTGATATTCTGTCCTATGTAAGTGAATGACTATTTTGGTTCTATATTTATAAACAAAGCACTGATAAAAAGATGTTCATTACTTTTTAAATCACTTTGCACATGTCAACCTGTGACTCAAGTTTATTGTTCTGCAGCAATATATCTGTGAAAATATAAAACTCATTAAAAATTGTAAAAAGAAAACATATACATATCTCATTAGATACAAACACATACATATCCCATTAGATATATTAGGTATAATATCTATGGTAACAAAAAAATTAATTATCAAAACAGGTCATTAAAAGTTGTGAAAAGAAAACACATACATATCTCGATAAATGCAGAGAAAAATTGACAAAATCTAGTGAAAATTCTAAACCTCACACCAAATTGGAAACAGAGAATTTGGTAATTCAGCTAAAGGACGTAGACAAAACTATCGTGGTGGTCAGTATCATACTTAATGCTAAAAGAGACAATGTTTTCCAACTGTGATCATGAATAAGATGGAAGAAACAAAGACAAAGGGTGAAGCAATGCAGCAGTGATACCAAGAAGACGCTAGCTTAAAAATGAACTCTACAACTTGGATGGGGGAGGGACAGGGGGAAGGGAAAGTTGGAAAAAAGAGGGAGAGGGTAACAATGTTTAATAAGATATGTATTCATCATCTTACTCATGTAACTGCAACCCCTTTGTACATTACCTTTACAAAACTAAAAGTAAATTTAAAAAAGTAAAGAAAGGGCTTTCCACTCTCATTGTGAAGGTTCCAGCCAAACTAAAGGGAAAGGAAATCAGATAATTAAGTCAGTCATATAAAGATACAATTCTGCCCTGAGATAAATATGTATATAAATATAAAAACAATGCTATACCCCACATTTCTATTTTCCACAAAAATTAGAAGATGAATAGAAATTCTGTTAATTATGCACTAATATTAATATAATAATGCAAATATGTACTTTGTGAGATTAATAACCAAAAGATTAGAGTTATTCAATAATGAGGTTTTTGTGTCTAAAAGTTAAGGCTAGAAAGTTGTGGCTAAACTGTGGCAACGTTAAGTATCAATTCATGATAACCATGAAAAATCTGTCTGTAGAACATACAAACATGGACATTGAAAGGAGAGTCAGTTTCTGTTGTGTCTGTAAAATACTCACTTTTGAGCGTAGGTACACACAGCTTGAAAGTGAACGAGTAAGAAAAGATGTTTTATTCAAATAATAGAAGATAAACTTAAAAATATTTATAAGGGACAAAGCTGACAAGATATGGTCATTGTACAACATCATAAAATGAATAAATTCACACAGAGGAGATAGCAATACTTGACATTGTATAAAGCAACCATAGAGTTGAAAGGAAGAACAAATATTTTTATTGTATTAGGATATTTCAATAACTCCAAATTAATAATTTATAGAACAACTAGATAGAAGGTTAATAAGGAAGCAGTAGAATTGAACAATACTTTTTAGCAACCAATGATTCACAGGGATATAAGGAAAAGACCTGAAATTAATGAGAAGAAAAAATACAGTGTGCCAAAACTTGCAGGAGCCAGTGAAAGCTGTGCTAAGAGGAAACTCGGTAGGTCAATGAGAAAAATAGGACAATATTTAACCCAGAAAACTATGACCCTAAAAAGTGGGGTGAGGGCAGATTTATCACTACTAGTAAGCAAGCGGCTCTGTAATGGATATCAGTTGGGCATCCCCTAATGCAAATGGGTTCCAACACTTTTTGTCTGGAGACAACATCAGATCTGACAGGTGGAGGGCTCCATTTCTGGGACTCTAAGACTACAGATGCCAATCCTAAGCCTCAGGTTGTTTAACATGTACACTTCTGAAGTCACAGAATTATGTTGGCATTATCACAGCCACTTCCTTCAATTTGATTACTTTTCTACAGTAACACAGAATTTAAGGGAAACATTTTTACGATAGCCTGTTACTATAAAGCATATTTTAAAGGAAACAGGTTAACCAAAGATAAAAATAAACAAAAAAGCAAGAACATTATATCCGGAAGGCCTATCCCTAAGCATCAGGGGACCTCCATCCATCCAGCACGGTGTGCACTGCTCACATTCATGGAAGGCTAGGGTATTAAGTTATACTCTAGCTATGCTGAACATATATACTTACATGTCTTTGTAAGTATATATAGAAATTTTGTCACATAAGACTTGCTGATTAAGTCAATAGTCACTGATGATCAGTTTAAACTTCAGTCTCTCTCTTCTGCCTGAAGGCTGCTGGATAGAACAGCACGAGAGAAGGAACATTCCCCACCAATTTCACATAACTAGAAATGATTATGAGGCCAGTGAACAATTGCACTCTAGCAAATTGGATAATCTAGACCAAAAAAAAAAGACCCCATTAAAAATACATCATTTACCAAGGCTGTCTCTGAAAGAAATAAAAAAATCTCAACCAATCCATAATTGGTAAGAAGATTGAATTAGACATCAAAATCCTGCCAACAGAGCATTAAAAATCTGGGACAAGGTGGCTTTGTCAATGAATGGTGCCAAATAAAGAATAATTAACATCAATCTTCCTCAAACTCTCTCCTAAATATCAAACAGAAGGTAACATTTTGATGTTTCTAAGAGATCAGCATAACAGTGCCAAAGCAAGACAAAGTAACTATAGACCAATAGAATTGGACTGTAGTGAGTACTGTTGCGAAATAAAATAATAACACAAAGTATCTTTTTAAAAATTCTAGATGTATGAGTAGCAGATTATTGGAACGATTGATTCCAGGATGAAATAAGATTTTTTTTATGGAATATAAGACAGTTTCTCATACACAAATCAGTTTACCGCGCATCATTATTACACATGATAATGAGCAGGAAGCACATGCGTATCTCAATGGATGAAGAAAACATTGGCAAAAGTCTACCTGCTTTTCAGGATTGCAAAAACAACAACAACAAAAATCAAGACAGAAGGAAGTAAGCTTCATATAGGAGAAGTTAATGCTGTACTAATGGGTAAAACTGAGAATCTATTCCTTTAAGATCAGAAATAAACTGGAGATGCCCAATTTTGTCTCTTCTATTTGACATACCAGTAGCCACGGCAATTAGGAGACAAAAAGAACAAAATTCATTTGAATTAGAAAAGGGGAAGTAAAATTACTTCTATTCTCAGATGACACAGCTCAACATTTACATACCCTCCCTCCCTTCCATACACACAAAACAAATGAGCAAATAAAGCGCTGCTGACACTATTCAAAAGGAAATGTACTTAGTACCTGACTTATGTAAACAAAAAATAATAGGATAGGGAAGCGAGAAAAACAAGATGAGGGGTGGAAGTGAGGGGAGGGAAATGGGGACCAAAACATGAGAAAGTGTATCAATGTTTGTGAAGTAATGCACCTTCTATCTGGTGAATACAATGTAACCCTTTTATTAATTACAATAAAATATATGAAAAAAGAAATAAAAGATCAAATAAGAACATAAACAAGTAAAATAAATGAATGGAATAAAAGTACTATTTTAAATGCAGCTAAAATAATAAACTAAGATAGCTGTTTGAGGATACAAAATTAGCCTTAAATCCTCTGTCTCTAGCACCCAGGTACCTATGACTGTCATGTGAGCTGCAATGAGCTTGGATAGACCCAGCCCAATGACCTTGAGGAAAGCTGTGCACACATGGCCTCTTTGTCAGGTTAGCTCTATGTGTTGCTTTTGGTTCACCTCAGCAGACATTACGTGATCTCTTGCAGCTTCACCCTCACAAACCTTATGTAGTCCTCTCAAGGACTGTGTGCAAGAACTCTGACTTTGTCCTCACCTTCCAGGTTTCCTTTTGAAATTGAGGGCTGGGGGTTGAGAGCAAGTATGACACCCCCAACTCTTGATTTTGCACCCTTTAAAACCAGTCTTACTGTTATAATCACGAGTGGTAGCTGGGCGGACTATTTCGGACCATGGGTTCATTTCCCTCAGAATCTTTAGGTGACAAAGCATGGTGAAATAACTCTTGGAAAAACAATTTCCTAGTCCTCTTGGCGAGCTAGATACCTAAGAAATGCTCTTTTCTCAAGGAAGAGTCTTTCAAATGTTTATGCTTTCATTTCCTGTAGCCTGTGATGGGAAGGGTCTGGCTGATTCCTGAAATGCCCTCAAATCCCCTTTCCTCCTGTTCTCATTCAAAGTACTTGATTTCTGTGTTATACCTCTAATTTCTTCAGAACTTTCCATAGTTCCAACACAGACACTTCTGGACTCTTATTATTATTTTTTTTTTTTGTCCTAGATTCCTCCAGTCAACCTAGCCAAATGTAGCCAGTAAAACTCAAGTGACAGTCTTAATGCTCTGATGTCTTGAAAATTTCTACCATAGTTCATCACTTTTGAGCTCAGCTTCTCACAGAATTCCAGGAAACAAAGAATCCACACAAGATTTTTGAACTAATTAACAGGAATGGCTTCTAGTCAAGTTGTTGGTAATGTCTTCATTTCCAACAAATATTTCACAAATTCTTCATTGTCCATATATTTAGTTATTGTAAATTTAAAAATATTAGTATCGGGGCTGGGAGTTTGGCCTAGTGGTAGAGTTCTTGAGACCCAGGTTCGATTCCTTGGTACCACATACGTAGAAAAAAAAAATAGCCAGAAATGGTGCTGAGGCTCAAGTGGTAGAGCTCTTACCTAGAGAAAGTCCAAGGACAGTGCTCAGATCCTGAGCTCAAGCCCAGGAATGGCCAAAAATAAAATAAAATATTAGTATAATTAATGTACAAAGAGGCTTCATTGGGATATTTACACACATATAGTCCCTACTTCCCTTCCTCCTTTCCTTTTATTCAAATTTTTTAATTTAAATATTATATGTGTTACTTTTCAGGCTGAAGGAAGAAAACTTCATAACAATATATTGAAAATGAACTATACAACTGTGGGGAGGGGTCAGGAAGGAAAAACTGGGACAAAAGGAGGAAAAAAGTAAAACAATCCCAAGAAATGTACTAATTACTTGACTTATGCTGCCTTAACTCCGCTGTACATCACCTTTACAATAATAATAAAATTTAAAACAATATCACAATAGACAGGTATGAAAGTGTGCAAATGAATACTATGCAAATAAACCAAAGGTAGTTACACATTCATAAAAAAACAGCATCAGAAGTTGAGTTTATTCTAAGACTGTGAAGATTTTTTAATTAAAGAATCTATGTACGCAATTTCTTATAAAATAATTAAAGGAGAAAAAAATCCCTTTCAAGCCACGGAGAAAATTATTTAATAAATCAACTCCACTCATTATTTGCAGATTAACAATAGAAAGAAGCCTATTAAAACAGGTTGAGTTAATAACATTCCTAAAGGTAAATGAGAAAAGCATTGTCCTCACACCCACAACAAAATAAAATAATAATACTCACTGAATATGCTATTTTAGCATTCTACAACCGATCCTAGTAGCAGTTAATCTAGAAAAGGAAGCAAAAATCTTTAAAAACAAATATTATAAACAAAATACTCATTGTTTTTAGATAAACGTTTGTTATAATTGTCAACATAAAAAACTCTAACAGAATTAATAGAGGAGTTCAGCAATATTGTTAAGCATAAAATGTTCATAAAAAGTTCTCATCTAGGACGGAAATGGGGACCAAGACATGAGAAAGGGTATCAATGTTTGTGAAATAATGCACCTTCTATCTGGTGAATGTAATGTAATCCTTCTATTAATTACAATAAAAAATCTATAAAAAGAATGTTCCCATCTAGTATCAGGCAGTAACACTTCAAAAAACATACATTTAAAGAAAGTACAGTATAAAATATGTATAAATACTACACAGGTTGGATAAAATTACAATACAGTACTCAAAGTAATAAAAAAAGACATCAGTAATTGAAAGAAAAACCAAGTTCATGAATGGGAAAATTCAATATTATAAAAATGTCACTTCTTTCAAAATTAATCTATAAATTCAATGCAATCCAATCAAAATATCAACAGGGTTTATAAGGAACTTGAAAACTAATTTTGCAATTCAGAAGGAAAAGTGTGGGGTGCAGAACAGTGAGGATAATTGAGGATAAACTGAGTAGGAGATCTCAGCCAAGACAATAGCAATTATTATTATAACAGGATGGAAACAAGGAGACTAGAATACTGATGCAAAACCAGACAAAACGACAATGTAATTAAATAGAAATCCCAGCTTAAAATAATTAAAAAAAAAAGAAAGAAAAGCTGGTCAAATTGATTGGAGATGAAGACGACAGCTAAAAAGAAAAGGTGCTGGGGAAATGTTTATCTACTAGAAACAAAAACTCTATTTCTACTGAAAAGTTCATGGGGAAAAAAGAACAATTGCAATTGGATTACACATCTCAAAATTAAGGGCAGAAAATGTAATTTTGGTGTACTGGAAGGATTTATTTATATAGTACATGCACAATAGAGGGAAAAAAAGAAATGATTGCTCCAACCCTATGTTGCAATAACAAGCTTTTGTTCGTTAAAAAAAAACCATCATTTAGAAAATGTAATAATAAGCCAGGTGTGTTGATATATGACTGTAATTCCAGCATTCAAGAAGCAGAAACAAGCAAGAAGACTGATAGTTCAAGGCTAGTCTGTGCTTCGTATAACAAGGCAATCTCAAAATAAATAAAGTAAAAAGCAATAACATAATAGTAGAAAATACTTGAAAGATATATGTACCGTAAAGCAGAAATATTTCTCTAGGCATGTATATTAGGTTCCTTTCACTAGTTTAATAAACTCTCACAATGACGACAAGAAAGACAACACAAATTCTCTTATAGTTGTATAGTCTTACATATGAGAGAGGCATTTGCAGTCTCAAAATCATAGTGTTTTGTTACATGGGCTTTTATCAATGAGACAAAAAAGAATAGTATATTTTGGCAAGGACAGTGAGAAGGGAAGTTTACAATTGCATGGGAAAGCAAATTACCACAGCCGTAGAAGATAGTATGGAGGTTTCTCAAAACATTAAAAATAAAACCTCCTTCTAAATTAGCAATCTTGCTGCTTCACATACAGCCAATGAAAATGAAATTGTTAAGCAAGGCACTGGTGGTTCATGCTTGTAATCCTAGCTACTCAGGAGGCTGACATCTGAGGATCGCAGTTCAAAGCCAGCCTGGACAAGAAAGTCCATGAGACTTTTATCTCCAATTAACACTAGAAAACTGGAAGGGGTGCTGTGACTCAGAGTGATAGAGAGCCAACATTGAGCTGAAGAGCTCTGAGACAGTGCCCAGGCCCAGAGTTCAAGCCCCACCACCAACAAAAAGAAAAGAAAAGCAATTGTTGCATGTTTCATAATACCAAGATAGAGATGCACTACACAGGAAGTTTAGTGCATCTTTACAATGGACTGCTATTCAACCTTCAAAAGAGAAAGAAATCTGACCCCTTGCAACGAAGTGGGTGAACAAGAAATACAGATTCAGAACAGAAAGAAAAATGCCTCCCTTAAAGGTGGAATCTTAAGATTTCACTCATAGAAATGAAGCATAAAACTGTGTTTACCAGGTCGCGAGAATGCAGTGATATGATAAATAGGGAAGATATTGTTGGAGGGGGACAAAATTTCAGTGAGACAGGAGAAATTAGCCTGGCTACTTTAGTTATTAATGTCTTACATACTTGAAAATTGCTAAGAAAATACATTCAAAATGTCCTCACCATGAAAAAGAAGTATTTGGAGTGATGATATGTTAATTAGTTTGGTATAACCATCCATCAAAACGTCACATTATACCTCATAAATAATGATAATTAAAACCAATGCACAAGATAAAGTAAAATGAAGGTATTGCTGGGCTGCAGGCTGCATGCCTTGCAGAGGCTCTACAGGAGGTGGCTTGCTCCCTTTGCTTATTAAATGTCATTGATACAATTCAGTTCCTTGTATTTGTGGCACAGACAGAGCACTATCTCCTTGCTAGCTGTATGTAAAGAATCTTCCCTTCCTCTTTTTTTCCTCCCTCCCTTCTTCCCTCCTTACTCTCCTTATCTCTTTCCTTCCTTCCTTCCTTCCTTCCTTCCTTCCTTCCTTCCTTCCTTCCTTCCTTCCTTCCTTCCTTCCTTCTTTCCCTCCTTCCTTTCTTCCTTTGGTGCGTCATGGGGCTTGAACTCAGGGCAGTGCCATCCCTGAGCTCTTTTACCCAAGGCTAGCACGTTACTACTGTGAGCCACAGCTTCTCTTCCAGTTTTTGTTTTGTTTTGTTTTGTTTCTGGTGATTCCTTAGAGATAAAGTATTGTGGAATTTCCTGCCTAGGGCTGGCATCGAACCATAATCCTCAGATCTCAGCCTCCCGAGTAGCTAGGATTATTGCTGTGAGCCACTGGCATCCAGCTAAGCAGAGGTCCTTTCTTAATCTTCTGGAAGCTGCTAAGTGTTCTTTCCAACATCTTCAAAAACAGCAATGTGGGTGGAGTTCACCTTGTGCTTTATCACTTCTTTATGATCTACTTTCCCCTCTTCCTTCTTCTGATGACTGGTAACAGCATATCATCCCAGTCAGATAATCCCAGATAATCACATTCATCTCAAGACACTTAAGGAGATCTGTAAAGTCACTGTTCTTTCCGTGAAAGGTAACTAACTCATTACTAGGTTGTAGTCATTTAGATGTTGATGTTAGAGCACTGAGGATGCTTGCTCTGCCTGTCTGTATTTCTTTTTTAAAATTGTGATGTATAGAAGGGTTATAGTGATATTTGCATTACTTCTCACACATTGATACCCCTTCTCATGTTTTTGAATCCATTTCCCTCCTCCTGACCCCCTGTATTTCTATCTCTCTCTGTACATATATCTCAAAATTAGTAAGGAAAAACATTACAGAGTAGCTTATTGCCCTTAAGTATGGAAAATCAGAGTTTGGGATGGATTCTGAACGGTTGTGAAATTATAGAATCCCTCTGAAAGCCTGACTGAAGCTTGGAGCATACATACCTGTAGTGGAGCCTAACCATTTTAAACTGGTTTTTTCTGTTTCCTTTGGTCTAGAAATTGGATGGTTGGATGGGTGCAGAACTGCTAGATTATAAAAGAGTGGATATTTTAGAATATATTGTCAGTGTCTCACCCTGAAAGCACGTTAAGGACAAGGTACATCAATTGAGGAAAAAGAAAAAAAAAACCCTCCCTGGATCAACTATTTTCATGAGTCTAAAGACATCCATTTAAATCATACCATATCATTCATTCTCTACCTTTTTGTTCCAAAGGATGCTTACTGAAAACTGAAAAGCTTCTCTGCTTGATGTTTTTGTTTTTTGGTTTTGTTTTTTCCCGACTAATTGGCCTACTCCACAGGCATAAAAGGGAAGCTAAAATTGTTCCCAGAAGCAGTCATTACCATCCAACACCAGAAGAACAGCATACATAACCCAGCATGATGGATGTATGGCTAGCTTCCTCATTTCTTGAGAGGGAAACTAGGCGCTTTCTGCTTCTCTGTCTCCTCCCATCTCTGATGGAGCCCTGGTGCTGACTTCTTGGGGCAATATGTAAAATGCCCTCCCAGGTGCATGACTTTCTTCCTTATTCTTTCTCCTGCCCTTGCTTTCCTGGTGTTCCTTTAATTAGACAGTCTTCCAATTAAGCTTTTTCCCCTCCCCACTTGATTTCTTACAGTCTTCTCCTAGGGAGACTCAAACAAAGGCAACAAGACATCCAAAATGTTGGTGGCTAGTGAGCAGGAAGGAGGAATCTGAACAGCAGTCTCCCTCTGATATTGTCTGGTTAGTTAGTGAATGATGGCAGAATAATTGGCATTCAAGTAGGCATCAAGCTCCTATAGTTGTCTTCTGAAGTGCATCCCAAGACTGACAGGAGGCCTTGCTCAGGCCCTTTTGTTTGTGTTGTTTTGTGAAGACACCATGGGTAGCCGGTAACATTTGCTTCATGAAAGAGGGTGACATGTTAAATTTATATTGTCATTATTCTGATTAAAAGAATTACGACTGGATAAGAAGATTTTGCTCCTTGTGGAAACACCATTAATTGACAGCTGGGAAAAATTGTGGTGATAAAAGTTAATTTGCTTTCCCAAGCTCCTCTGGATTTTATACTTGTCTTTTTTAAAGGCCACTGCCAGCTGTCTTCACAGAATAAATGAAAGAACTCTGCAAATAGTATCTCAAACTTCCTGTTTCCCAGCAAAGTCTGAAGTGGACAGACAGAGACAGCAGAAGCAACATTTGAAGGTTACAAACAATTCCTGCGGGGAAATGGGGTTATCTTTGGCACTTTTTCCAGTAATAGGAGTTTGAGGACATTTTTCGAAGTATGAGGCATGTACAGCTTGTATTAGAATCCAGTAATGATGCTTTTGAAAGACTGTGATCTTGGGTTCAATTCCACATTCACAGAATCAGAATCAATAGATGGGGGCCCGGCCTGGGAAATCTCTATATTTTTTTAGCCAGCATGGAAAGTAAATCTTGTGTTATCCTGAGGTTGCACTCATTGATGCTTTCTTGCGATGCTATCAACTCAGGCTTTATATTTGGACTTAGCAAGTCTTACTAAACTCTTATAAAGATTTTTGTTTCTTTCAGCTACAAAATTATACAGCTTCATATAAAGAATCTACTCAAACACAATTTAAGTCTATATATTAAAGCTCATTGTAATATATAGTATAGGTACATTTATGTTAAAAAAAATATCCAGCATCTGGGCCGGGACTTTGACTTGGTGATAGAGTGCTTGCTTAGCATCACGAAGACCCGGGTTCAATTCCTCGGTACCACATTCATAGAAAAAAGCCGGAAATGGTATAGTGGCTCCAGTGGTAGAGCTCTGGCTTTGCAAAATCCCAAGGACAGTGCTTAGGCTCTGAGTTCAAGGCCCAAGACTGGCAAAAAAAATCCAGCATCAATCACAGGAGTCACTGTAAAGACAAGCTACACATACAGTGACATCCAAATGCTATCAGTATCTTTGCCTGATGAGAGCAGGGAGGACCCAGCAACTTTTTTTTTTTACTGTATTTGATCGATGAGTTTGTTATTATTTCAAATTAAATTCAATTTGAATCAAGGCAAATCAGTTTGTTTTCAGTCATCCACAAATCAACATGGAATTTGAATAAATGGAAGCTGAGTCAAACCCAAAGAAGTGGTTATTCAAGTATAGTCCAATATGCAGAGCTCAGCATATTTTTAACTCATATCTTGTTTTTTAAAACATCTTCAAGCAGCAACTTAAAAACCATCACATTTGAATGTATTACATTCCAAATGTTTAACCCATTGGAGAATCTCAACTTAAGTCATATTACTGGTTCAAGCTAGATTTCTATACTGATTTTGAGCCATTTCCTGCTATTCCTCTCCACATGTAAAGAACAGCACAGATGCTGTTCTAATAGTCTATATTTCCTGGAGTAAACATTTCTGTGCATATAAAAACTATATAGTGGGTTCTAAACAGCAGCTTTGGCTCATCAAAGCCTAGGTATACAATCTCTGCTGCCAGCCAGAAAATAATGCAGCAAATGAAGACAAAATATACTTCACCATCATGATGTCAGAGCTTTAGACTTTTTAAATAAACGCTACATGGTCTGGAGCTATCATTTTGGTATCATAATGTCTCTACATAACACAATGACTGTTTAAATCACAAGTGGATCAAAGGTTAAAGAGAGAAAAAAGAAATGTGCTGAGAGATTAAGGAGAATAAACAGGCGCAACAAAATGGTGAAACAAAGGACAAATACAACTAACACAACAGCAATATTCACAAGACACAATGTTGGAAATGAACTTTACAACTTGTGGGGGAGACTGGGGTAGGGAAATGGGAAAAAAAAACATGGGAGGGAGTTTTATCAGGCATTTGCTTTCACCATTGTACGGCAATCCATGTAGCCCCAGTAATCCTTGTGTTTTACTCTATGACACATATATACCTTCTCCTATAGCCCTTCTCAATTTACAATGACTTATTTAAAGTATGAAAATGAAACTTGCAGTTTCTTTCAGCTACAAAATTATATAGCTCCACATAAAGAATCTGTGAGCAAAATTTAAATCTAAATATTAAAGTGCACTGTGAAATGCACTGTTAAGTGCATTTATGTTTCAGCATACTCCAGCATCATTCAAAGGAGGCACCGAAAACAAGTAATGCCAAGCTACCTGCACAATCATATCCACATGCTGTCAGTATCTTTGCTGGATGAAAGCAGGGGACCAGCACCCAGCAACCTTTATGTAATGTACTGGATCAATGAACTTGTGACTATTTCAAATTGAATTCAATCAACCAAGATTCGACATGTTTGAACTTCAATGGGGGTGGATGATGCACTTCTGAGATTATAGCTATTGGAGAGAAGCCTCAGTTCCTCTCTTTGTGTGCCTTTCCAGAGCCCTGTTAGTATGGTGGTTGGCTTCCCTGAGAGTGAGCCAGCTGAGCAAAGCAATATCGGTGTGTGAGATGGCTTGGTCTTGTAGTCCCACAGAGCCATTTCTGTAATGTCTTTCTGGTTACATTGAGCTCTCTGTTTACGTGTAAGAGAAGTACACAGAATAGAGGTAACAATATGTAGACCAAGAGAGACATCTTCCAGACTGACTTCCATAGTACCCACGAACAATTCCAAGTGGGTACTACTCCTTTCCTGTCGCTTCCGCCTCGACCAGCAAGGAAGACGCGACACAGGATTCTTCTCCAAGTGGTTTATTCAGGAACCCTTAACAAGCTTCTTCCTTTCTCCTTCTTTCTTCTTCTTCTTCTTCTCCTTCCGGGACTATCCCTGGTCTTATATGACCTCCGCCTGGCCAATCCTGAAAAGCCACGTGGGAGATGCCGATAGGGCCAACTACACGGAAGCAAGCCAGAAGCCAAAACTTAGCCATATAAGGAGTTGTTTTCACAGAGAGCACTCGCCGTCGGGATGGCGGAAGGCGGAAACTGGCGCCATCTTTAAGGCACAGCCCTCGCAGCTCCCCACACTTTCCCATTCCTCCCCTACTTTAAATGAAGAAAGGCCAGATGTGGTTCTTCATCCTTGTAACCTGTACTTGTTAGGCAGAGGCAGTAGGATCACAGTTTCAGTCTGTCCCAGGCAAGAAGTCGATATCCTATCTGAAAAAAAAAAATAGACCAAAAAGAGAAAAGAGAAAAGGAAGGGAGGGGAAAGGAATAGAAATGAAAGGAAAGGAAAAGAAAGGAAAGGAAAGGAAAGGAAAGGAAAGGAAAAGAAAGGAACTGAGAGCATAGTTCAAGTGGAGGAGCACTTGTCTTATAAGTTTGAGGCCCTGCATTCATACCCAATTCCACCTCAAGATGGAGGGACAATTCAAGAAAATGTCCTAATGTCATCAAACTCTCAAACTTAGAGTACTAACTCCTAGTCAATCATTCCTAATAAAAGAGCAAAAGGTAAAATAAAATAAAAACAGGCTGAGACAAGAATACTGAAGGATAAGAAAATGGATAGAAGCTGGTTGTTGTGACTCAGACCTATAATTAGGTGGTTGAGATCTGAAGATCACAGTTCAAAGCCACCCTGGGTATGAAAATCCTGTGTGACACTTATCTCCAATTAACCACCAGAAAACCAAAAGTGGTGCTGTGGCTCAAGTGGTAGAGCACTAGCCTTGAACTGTGGAGCTCAGCGATAGTGCCCAGGCCCAGAGACACACAAGAGAATCTGTTAAGAAAGCTGTGTGGACTGCAGCCTGGGCACTCCAGCCATGCCCTAGAGCCTCTTAAAATTTCAATTGTTGGGCTTCTCTATCAGTAGGTCTTAGAGGGAAAACCAAGAATTTGCATTTCTAATTTTTGATATGATGTTAATATACCTGATTCAAAGACCACACACATCAAGAGTATCACAGTAGGAATCCTTTGGGTGCAGAAAGTTCAATGTTTAGAAATTCTAGCACTGTTAATACAGTTTTGTCTTTGGATCTAGAGTGGGGAGAAAGTATAATTGAAAGAGTTTCACATGTGTTACATGTGTTTTTTTTTCTTTTTCGTCTCTTTGGATATGACTCCTTTGTAAGCAATAAATCAGGTTTGTATTTCACATGTATTTGTGTGTAGCATGGCATGGATTTAGCAATTCACATTTATTGTTTGGTAAAAATATTAAGCAACTTTTTCCATCTTGAATTACTAATTGTTGTTTGGAAATAAAGTATCTTTCCCAAAAGGCTCCTGTGTTGATGAGGGCATGGTCTCAAGCTGGTGGTATTATTCTGGAAGGTTCTGGAAGCCTGAGTTGAAACTTGGTTGGAGAATGCACATGACTTGAGGATGGGTTCTTGAGGATATCTTATCTCTGACTTCTCTTTCTTCTCTTATCTCCTTTCATCTCCTCTCTTCCCCTTCCCTTCTCTTTCATTCCCTTTGTTTTTTTCTCTACTCCTCACTTGCTGACAATCATGAAGGGAGGGAAACTTCACCAAAAATGTACTCTAGTCATTATGATGCTCTTTCCAAAGGCATGGAACAAAAATCCATGGTCCAAACCCTCTAATCCCGTAAACCAAAGTAATCCTTTATTTCAGCTGTTCTGACAGATATTGGGTGACTAATACAATGGTTATTAACCTTCGTCTTATAGCTGACATCTATATTCCATGAATTACACCACAACGAATTCACAGTGATTGATTATCACAATATTTATCATCCATTTTGCATGACAGAGAGGAAAATGCAAGCTACCAGTTTGTCTCCAATGCATAACCTGTCACCTGTGTGAGGCAGTTCGGCTCCAACAAGCATTGACAATGGAAAGCTGCTCTTGTCACATCTTGGTAGAGATGGAAACTTAGTGGGTTGTGTAAGTGAATAAAACACAGAAGTGGGAGAGCAAACTGAATAATATCAGCTCTGTGTTGCTAATTGGATCATTTGTTCCTATCACCTTAAATTTACTTTTCTTTGTGAGTCCACTGTTGGCAATGTCCCCAAATCATTAGCATCTTTAGTAAGAAAGAGAAAAAGACAATAGTGACTGACATTCTCTAATTTATATACATTCTGTTTACCACTTTCGCATCTTCATTAATTCATGTTAATTTTATAGAAAGTCCAAAACAGAATTGAGCTCTCAGATGAGGATCTCAATATCTCAGAATTAGAAGGGTTATTAGAAGATACTAATGATAACCAAAAGTCTACCTCACTTTCAAGTGTGACCAAATAATTTGTTCTTTACAACAAACAGCAATATTTGGATTAATTAACTTTTCCACATCACCTGCAGTAGGCATGAATTATCTTGAGAATGCCAGGATTACTCTCTTGCAAATCACTTCTTGAGCAAATCAGAAGATTTTGATACTAAAGTGAATGACTCTGGAATTGCGTATTTGCCTCCATTTGTCTATATGAATTTTTGGGTGTGTCACTACAAAATATTAATGGATGTATAGATGATCCAGTTGAAATATGTTGGCTACACGGTTAAAACAAGTGTGGAATATTGTTTCACATAATTATATTAAAAAAGTGAATGAAGGCTGAACACTAGTGGCTCAGATCTGTAAACCTAGATAAATCAGGATACTGAGATCTAAGGATTGAAGTCTGAAGCTAGCTGAAAAAAGAAAAGCCCACGAGTTTCTCATCTACAGTTTAGCAGGCAAAAAGTTTCAAGGAGATGTTTTCAAGTAGTAGTGTTAGCCTAGAGCAAAAAAATCAAGTGTGAGTGCAAGGTCCTGAGTTCCAGTCCCAATACTAGCTCCAAAACAAAAATAATAGATGAACAGAAACAGGAAAATTAACTAGCAATATTCTCATTTGTTTAATATATCCCAAATTCCAAAATATTATCCTTATAATCAATATAAAAACTGAAATGCTTTATGTTCCTTTTCATATTAAGGTTTAGAATTCCCCAGTTTGCATAGCATCTTCAGGTAGATCTTTGAGACTTCAAATGTCCATATTGGTCATCTCAGGTCTAGGTTGAGCCCTTTAATTTTTGATGAGTAACGATTCTCAAAATCTTTTGTCTACAATCACTAAGTTGGTTAGAGAAAGTAACACTGAATCTGTGCTTAGTTGGTTGCTAACCCAAACACCACACACACACACACACACACACACACACACACACACACACACACACACAATTTTTTTTCTTTTCAGAATTTTCCTTCCCTAAGAAAAAAATCATACATGAAACTGCCATATTGGCCACAGGAAATATACCATGAGGTTTGGTAGTCTAGGGCCACACTGCTGAGATTCTCAGTATGATTCTTTAAGACATACTCTTAGGTTCTTTCACCTCTCAGTGCCTCTGTTTTCTCATTTATAAAATGGAAAGTTATTAGGGCATTTTGTTTCTCTAGGAGTTATAAGGACTAAATACCCTACCATAGAAGTATGTGTACATCTTGAAATGCATAGGAAATTAAGTTAAGTAACTAGGACATAAACATAGTAGTATAGTTATGAGTTATATGCTGTAAAATTTTCAACACCTTCTATGGCACAATTTTATGGGACTATAAATTAGCCATGTGCTTCTGTCTGATAATCCTGTACCATATTAGAAGGAAAGGGTCCATTGTGTTCCCATTACATACTTACTAAATTTTAGAACATTTTTAATTAAAAATTCTTGGAGAAAAAAAGCTCGTGATTGAATTTCATTTAGCTAAAGATCCAAATATAAACCTCCCACACTCCTGGTAATTGGGTTAATTAAGATGTTACTATATTGTATTTGCAGCATTTTCTTCCTGATCTGTAAAGGGAATGCAAATGTACTTACTTTATGTAGTAAAGGTGTATGTAATTACCTGAAATCTAACTGAATGCAGTTAAGTAGTGGCTTCCCAGATTCTACAGGAATCCAAACATCTATTCCCTGCCAACTCTGTGTAAAACACCACTTAGAGCCAAAAGTTCCTCCAAAACGTATTTATAGCTCAGAATAGGTGTTGCTTTAGTTTTAACAACTGAGCGAACCGAGGTCAAAATAATTTTCTTTATTGCAAAAACATAAAAAATGTTCTTGAAAACATGTCCAAAAAGTGATAGTATTTGATTACAAAGAAGGTCTCTTAAACAGTCTTATCTAAGTGTTTTTAGTATTTGATGTCATTTAAGGAATTTATCAGGTGAATTTAGTTTGGGTAGCTTGTGGTTAAAGGTCACAATCCCATTGTTTGTTTTGCAGACGTTCCTGTGGTTACCTAAGCTACAGAATCATGTAACTTCAATGCAGCTAGTGACATTTATCCTTTGAATTCAGCCAGAGTTTATATGCTAAAAAGTTAGACTCTTTCTTAAGGACTAAATGATTTTGAATTTATATGTAAAGCCTCAATAGGGTACAGCCCTTCTATGTATGAGTAACACTATCCTCTGACTTCCATACAGCACTTCTTGGCCTGTGGTGCTTTCAAGAATGGGGAAATTTGGGGTGATTTGTAGAGGTCTGAAAGTATTTTTCCTTGTGCATAACTGTCAGACTATGTCTTTGGGTTATAACTGGGCTTGCTTGTTTGATTCTCATAGCTCACTGGAACTATTTGTTTGTCTTAAATGGCTCATTGTGTCCTATGTGGAAATGAAATGTAACAAAATGATATATGCCTTGTTGCTGTTTATCAGATTTTTCTCTCCTGGAGCTGGTATTCGAACACATTTCACTATGATGTTCTATCTTTTCTCCTACAACTCAACTCTCTTTTCCATTCTGGTTCCAGACCACTTTGAATTCACCTAGCTACTAATATTAATAAATAACCTTAGTAATATACTTGTCCAGGTCTAAAGGAAATCTTTAAGTGGTAAGTACTCATGGTCATGTTTCATGTTTCTTAATTGTCAACATTTTAGAAGCCAACTGAAAATCTTAGTATTTGTTTTTCATCAAGGTGACTTGCAGAAACCTTGGGAAATCAATAGCTTATTTTCTTTCCAACTTATATGAAGCAAAATAACACAAATGAAAAACATGCTCACCGATATCAGAAATTCAAGAAGAGTACATTGTAAGGCTCATATGGCAGTCCCTGTCAGATCATAATAAGTATTCTTTTACAGTAATAGTACAGAAGAAAGACTTTTTGGCCTGGAAACAAAAGGATACATGTACTGTGCTGCTGGCTCAAGCTTGTAATCCTAGCTACTCAGGAGGCAGAGATTTGAGGATCACAGTTCAAAGCCAGTCCGGGCACTGAAGTCCATGAGACTTATTTCTCATTACCACCAGAAAACCAGAAGTGAGGCTGTGGCTGAAGGGATAGGGAAGTAATCTTGAGCTGAAAATCTCAAGGACTGCATCCAAGCCAAGTTCAAGTCCCATGACCTACAAAAATAAAATAAAGGACATACGTAAATTTCCTGCTCCATCTCCTACTGTGTGAGGTAAAACTCCCAGGCCCATTCAGATTTCTCATCCCTCCTCCCCCTTCTCTCTCTCTCTTTTCCTCTGTCATGGGGCTTGAACTCTGTTTCTCTTTTCCTCTGTCAAGGGGCTTGAACTCTAGGCCTGGGCGCTGTTCCTGAGCTCTTCAGTTCAAAGCTACCACCCTACACCTACAGTCATAGACCCACTTCCCTTTTCTAGTGATTAATTGGAGATAAGTGTCACGGGTTCTTTGGTGCTGGCCACAGCCTCAGATCTCAGCCTCCTGAGTAGCTAGGATTACAGGCCTGAGCCCCTACGCCCAGCTCTTCCTTCTCTTTCCTATAAATAATAAGAAGAATTCCTGAGAGGAGATAATTTTTCTTCCCAGATGTTCATTATTTAGCCTTACCAATCTATCCCCATGCTATGTCATACTGGTAGTGATGTCTATCACAGGGCCAATGCTGACAAACACAGCAGGCCCATGACCCAAACCCACTACTTGCCTCAAATTTGAATCTTAAAGTGGAGATTCACATAATGGTAGTGAAGAAACTCAGCCAACATAGCAGTCTAAAATATTCTAGATTCTTCACCAAAGACTTCCAATCATATTCATACTTAGTGCATTTTGTATAAATCATCTCACTTCATTCTCATGACCTCTCACCTAGAATACCTATCTATGGGATAACTTTAGTAGATATTATTACCTTAAATTGAATTTTTTCCAAAGCTGAGCTTTGGAAGACAGAAATAGGGAGCAAGCAGCCATTTTGAGAGACAAAAAGACGTTTCCAGTGAGACAGAGAAAGACAAGTTGATGGTAGTTTTGTTAATAATTCAGATACAGCTTTGTATCTGAAGCAATATGACTTGAAACCTCTTCAGAAATCCTAAATCTTACTAAAACTATTTACATGTTCCATGGGAGTAGATTTTTGCTGGTGTGGTTTCTTTTCTTATTATCATGATTTGAATATCAAGAAAGACTTTGACATTTGGGACAATATGGCATGGCATGGCAAAGGCATAGATGAAAACAAAGCACCAAAATAGAAGGTCCAAAGTAAGCTTTTAGAAAATCAAGAAGCAAACATTGAGATTTTACAGGATATAGAACAGGAAGGTGGAATTGGGAATTATAGTATATTTTTCTAGATTTTC
Source organism: Megascapheus bottae (assembly GCF_031878675.1). NCBI lineage: Eukaryota > Metazoa > Chordata > Mammalia > Rodentia > Geomyidae > Megascapheus > Megascapheus bottae. The sequence goes on along the minus strand of NC_143526.1, from coordinate 20,909,437 downwards.
CAGAATTAGTACACCCTAAATTTTATGTAACGTAAGTCACAAAACAGAGACAAACATCTGTATTATTTTACACATGCTCTCTTTTATTGAATTTTCATTAGTTGTAGTTATTCAAATCTGGAACCATAATAAAGAGTAACATCTGGATCTATATTGAATCTCACTAATATTTTCTACCCTCAAGACCAACAGGGGATATGAGTTAGTCCAATATAAACAGTAGCTGGTGCCTCTAATACTTTATATTTCCTACCATACCATCTAGTAACATGTTTAACACATAGCTTTGCCAAGGATTTGGGATCCTTCATATATGAAATATAAAACTTATATTCTATTTTATTTTATATTGCAGTTTATAAGATGAATCCCAGGAAGGAGAAAAACTGACTTCATTTTCATTCCACAGGGAGAAAAAAATAAGAAGGCAGAGGTGGGGAAAAGGTTTATTAAACACACAGGCTGAATAAGTTCTGACTATATCATAACTTTTTCCAACAGCATCTTAAATCCAGGTTATTACTCTAAGTTGTTTATCTGGTACTTTGTATTGCTTAACACTTGCTGCTGGCAGATTTAGGAGAGAGTATAAGTCTTGCTTTGTGCTTGAATCCTTGAATAACCTGTAGATGGATAATGGTAAAAGCAGAGCCAGTCCTGAGATGGTTTCAAAAAGTACTGCTTCAATGAGAAATAAGGTATATTGTAAGGGTAGGACCAGGTCCTTAAACTCAGTTATACCTAGAAAGTAAGCATCATTTTCTTGGCTGTCAGAAAATTTACCTGCCTAGATATGAAAATCCTTTGCCCTTTCTGCAAATAAAGATCAAGACTTGATTAAGTAAAACCCACAGCATATATTGAATGATGCTTTCTTTGTGTTATTCATATCGGTATGAAAGTCTTGGAACTAGATATCATCTCTGGTGTCCCTAAGTCTATAGAGCTGGGGAATTTGCTCATGTCTCTGTCTATTTTCAGTCAAATGTCAAAATCTTCTCCCAAGACAATTCAGGAGTCTAGGGATGATCAATTCTCAATAGACATATTCTGAACTTTCACACCTGCATAAGCTGTCCATTCATAAGGCCACCACCCTGAGACGTCACATTGACTCAGCAGTTCCTTTCAGCGGTCCCCATCAAACACATTCTACCTGTGCTGTTATTAGCTTCTAAAGGCGCTTTGGTTTCAGTAATAAATGGGAGCACATTCACTTTTCAAATATTTCAGGATTATTAAGTTTAATTCTAGCAGGCATGTCATTTAGAATAATCTGACATAATCTAAAACATAGAAATCCAACCTTTAGATGTTTATTCTCTTCATGAAAGAAAATGCATATAGAAAGGCTTGGAAGTCCCCTGCTATTCAGGTTTCTATTGTACTATAATCACACTTATACCAAAGATCAGCTTTCCTCATATATTGCCTTATTGAAATTTTGCAGTGCTGCATAGAGGGTGAGCAGCGTTACATCTATCATGCTCTGAGAGTTGAGATCCTTGGCTCCTAACACCAGAGAGGCTCAAGTACTGGGACTTTTCAGACCTTAGAGTATTGCAGCTCCCTGAAAGTCTTCCAGAAAGTAGGGCTTGACATTCAACTCATCTTCAAGTCTTTCGTCTTCTGCCATTCACAGTATTAAGCTTTCTGCTTTTTCTCATCTTCCATTGTCCTCTGTCACCTCATCTGCCTCTGTTCTCTTCATTTTCTGCCATGTTCATCTACTGAACTCTTCAGTGGTCTTCTCTAACCTTTTTTCATGTTATCCATTCAGCCTGCTCTATGAAAGTATCAGAAGTAGACTTTTTGTTGGAAATAATGTACAATATTAGGGGCAGCACAGGAGGATGCCTTTGAGTTGACTCCCAAAGTGAGCTGTTACATGTTAGCTTGACTTACAAGTAAATTAAAGTCCACTATAAGGCATTCACAGTGGGTTGTTACTTTGAATTGAATTTTTATCATTTCTTTTAGCGTTTCGTCTCTTCCTTATAGTGTATGAGAAACCTAGTAGATATTAATGAATGCTTATTAATTAGTTGACTACAAAGTGAACTATATTTTTATTCTATTAACCTCTTATGCTTTTTCATCTGTTGCTTGCAACTAGTGCTAGGAAGCACAGAGAAAAAAAAGTGAACATAATTCTAAGACTGTAATTAAAGCCAAGAGAAAAGATGCTCTGGTTATAAGCTATTTTTGTTACTACGTGTTTATTTCAAGCACTGGTTTGGCCGATGCAGTTTGAGTAACGGGTAATTCTTAAAAGTGATTAATTCCAGGTGGATCAAACCTTAATATACTTTTGAGGATGATTCACTTTAATTTGCTGCATCGTTACTTTTAGGAAGCAGCAAAGGAAACCGAGTACTACAGATGCTTGCACATTCTCTCCAACATCCCTCCCAAGTAGAAAAACCATTTAAAAATAATTCAGATAAAGTTCAATCAGTTAGCTAGCTACAGCATTCTCTTAGGGTAACATTAGCATTAATTAATATTTGTGGATTACTTTGAAAATCACAAATGCTATGGAATTGCTGACGATTAATTTAGTGAGCGCACGGGCCATGAAAGCTGAAATTTAAAGGCAGTTGAACACTGATGAAATGTTTTAATATTTAAATGAACTTGCCTGAAGAAAGTCTCTGCCATCCTATGTTTATAAATCAGAAGAGGAAAAAGTCTGAAGTGGAGAGACTTAAAATGCTTTTGAGGAGAATACTGAGGTGAAAATGAATAGAAATGATTCTCACCTGTAAGAGGAACTAGTGACCTTTTAAAATAATCAAAATGATGCTCGGGGGCTTGCTCCTCCATCAATAGAGGTCCTCCTGGTGCTGGTAATGAGGAGTGATTTAGGCAATGAGACAAGGACAAAGAATAGGAATTAGAGGAACTGAAACAAGAAAACGTAATATTAAGAGGAAGGGGCCAGGAGTTTGGCCTAGTGCTAGAGTGTTTGCCTAGCATGCACAAAGACATGGGTTCAATTCCTGGGTACCACATACATAGTAAACACTGGAAGTGGTGCTGTGGTACAAGTGGTAGAGCTCTAGCCTTGAGAAAGTCCAAGGACAGTGTTCAGGCCCTGAGTTCAAGTTCCAGCACTGGCAAAAAAAAAAGAACAAAAGAAAATATTAAGAAGAAGGAGGAGGAGGAGGAGGAGGAGGGGGGGGGGGAAGACAGGGAAATGGGAAAAATCCCTGGACTGAGATTCAAAACCTTTTATGATGAAAATGCCCATTCTCCTTTGGAAGTCAGCCTAAGGGGAAATCCCAACATGATAAGGGATTCCAAATTAGAAATTCTGACTCCATCTTCACCAACAGTCCTCTGTAAATGTCTTCCCATTCCTAGTTTGCCTGTGGATCTTTTACATTCACATAAAGCTGCAGGAGATAAGGCTGGCAATTTGTTCTGGCCTTCACCTTCATCATCCACAGGAACCAAGACACTCCAGAAGGGTTGGCCTTATTGCTTGTATTATCTCCCCCCCTCTTCTCTCTCTCTCTCTCTCACCCCCCATGACTAAGATCTATATGCCCTTTTCAATGATAATTTCTAGAAGAATGGGTTTCCATTGCTGTGAAAGGTGTTAGTCATAATTGCATGTAGTCATCATTTCTGTCTTATTTGGATTGAACTATAATATACAATGTATATGTTATTTCATATTATGATATAGCTATTTAAGAATATGGATGTGTTATAAATTCTATATAACTGCAGAGTAGAAAACCTAAATATAAGTATACTTTTAATTTGTAAGATATTTTCTATTAATGTCTTTCTATTCTGTGTCATCCTATATTACCAATTTTTTTCATTTGAGGTCATATATTTTTAGAATTCTCATAAATTTTGTCCTAAATCTGTTATACTATATAGGGGCAAACATCTATGGGACAGTTTTCATCAAATGAGTCAAAGCCTATTTTGAATGGACAATTCAATTTTATATTTTGTTTTTTTATTCTATTTGTTCCCATAGCTTTACGGGGGAAATCACAATCGCCCAATCACTAAGTGCATAGGACCACATAAAATGTAGCATATCAAAATGAATTTCAAGAATTGGAAACAAAAGGTTCTTGTTATGTCCTGTATGCAGTTCTTTCTTTCTTTTTCTGTTTTGGTCTTGGGAATCTGTCACTGTCATTGGGGTCCTTCTCGGATGCTTGGGAGGGGGGTGAAGTAGCGACGGAATCCATGAAGAATCCCGGGAACACAAACTCATGAGACCAGACTCAAGGTGCAGATCTAACTTAATTAAAAAACACACTCGCTTATATACAACACATCATCCAATAGTACAACCTCACACTAGCAATAGCAAATGGGGATCTTCCTGATGCAACGTAAACCAATGGTATCCACACACCTGCGCCCTTACCCGGCTGTAGCAGTTTCCGTGAGCTCCTGCTCCCAGCAGAAGCAGCCAGCGCCCTGCAGTTCTGGACCTTCTACCTCACTGGGCATTGTATGTGCCTGACCTGTGTTGAGTGTAAGTTGGTCTGTAACATAGGTCATGCTAATGGATGCAACCTGTAAGCAAATTGTGAAAATGTGCTTAATAAAAGAACAGGTTAGGAGCTGTAGTTTACGAACATGACTTTCTGTTGCTGACCTTGAAAATTAAGGTAGGTAATGAGATCTACCTAAAGGGAACATCCTAAACCATAATGTAACCAACATGCTATATAAGAGTCCAGTGAGGATTTTTTGTTTTGTTTTCCTTTCTTCTTCTTCTTCTTCTTCTTCTTCTTCTTCTTCTTCTTCTTCTTCTTCTTCTTCTTCTTCTTCTTCTTCTTCTTCCTCTTCCTCTTCCTCCTCTTCTTCTTCTTCTTCCTCTTCCTCCTCTTCCTCCTCTTCCTCCTCTTCCTCCTCTTCCTCCTCCTCTTCTTCTTCTTCTCCTTCTTCTTCTTCTTCTTCTTCTTCTTCTTCTTCTTCTTCTTCTTCTTCTTCTTCTTCTTCTTCTTCTTCTTCTTCTTCTTCTTTTTGCCAGTCCTAGGGCTTGTACTCAGGGCCTGAGCCCTCTCCTTGGGTTTTCTCAAGGCTAGAGCTCTACCACTTGAGCCATAGCACAATTTCCAGCTTTTTTCTATGTATGCTGTATGGAGGAATCTGGAAGACCCAGGTCTTCATGCATGCGAGGCAGGCACTCTACCACTAGGCCTAACTCCCCGACCTCCTTTCTTTTTTCAACATTCTTAACTCCCCACATGTATATTTCCTGGGATATTAAGTGACCCAAGGGGTGCTAAACTGAGTTACAGATGGATTCTCTTGTGTTAGCATCTCATGACAAGTATTCACAGGTCCAGGATAGTAACTGCTTAACTAGTTTTTCTGGAAACCCAGTGCTACTGAGCCCCCGTGAGTTGCCTAATATGTCCAGGATAACAAGTTAGGCCAAGAAGCTAGTTGAATTATAAGCAGTAATTTTGAATTTTGCAGCTCTGCAGCAGTCAAATGAGCATCCTCATGCTTTTTGGACTCTTGTCTCTTCATAAGCTTATACAAGTATGTCTTTCCCATATATTGAGATGCTGTCATCAAAACTTAGTATTTATTTGGGCCTCTCTCTCTCAGACTCCTGCTTTCTTCCACATCAATGCATCTGAAACTTGGAAGTACATAGGAATTGTCTAGTGATCTTGCTGAACTAGAGATTTCCATCCAGTAGGTAAGCACTGAGAATTTGCATTTTTACCAAGCTCCCAAGTGATACTGTTACTCCCAGGATAACACTTTGAATATTAAAATCTTTCATGACAAATATGCCTCTACTAACCTTTTTGAGTAAAAAAAAGGAAAAAAGTGTTGTATTGCATATAAAAAAGTCCAAATTCTAGATCTCATCATTCAGAGGCAGTTATACAATCATGGCTCCTTGCTTCACGGAGGAGAAAAAAAAAATCAGGGCCGGGAGTTTGGCCTAGTGGTTAAAAGTGCTTGCCTAGCATGCACGAAGACCCGGGTTCGATTCCTCGGTACCACATACATACAAAAAAGCAGGAGTGGTGCTGAGGCTCAAGTGGTAGAGCTCTAGCCTTGAGAAAGTCCAAGGACAGTGCTCAGGCCCTGAGCTCAAGCCCAGGACTGGCAAAAAAAAAAAAAATCAGACTCACTTTGATAGTTCTATGTGTTGAGTACTCCACTAAAAGTGTATACCCAGATACTTGATTTTTTTCCTTAATTAGTCACTTTTCTCACTTCTTCTAGTCTCTCACATCTTATTTCACTTTGCAAAAATCCAGAGCCCCTACAATGATAATAATGTACCGAATGACCATCTTGCTAGTCCATGATTGATTATGACATCGCCTGTTTTCGTTTCTGTTTGATTTTAAAGCATAAGGTCTCACGTTCTGCTTCAGCATGCATCTCATAGTAGAGAGCCCAGTACTCCAGCCAGACCCATAGGCCAACTGCATTACCATCACCTGTGTGCTTACTCGAAGTGCTGAATTTCTAATAAACTCTGGCTTCAGTCCCATTTTCTGAATCAGAATTGGCATTTGAGCAGAAGTCCCATATTATTAAAATGTAAGATATACTGATGTAGAAAGTTCAGAATATCTAGTTAAACCTGTAAATATACATCACATCACAATCCTTATGGTATATAAAAAAATCTGATCTGAATTCAAGCCTACGTCTACTCTGTGATTATGTTTGAAATAGGGCATGGAACCACGGTTATTTAGAGAGCTATGACGATGAAATAAGGAAAGACACACCAAAACATCTTATTGTTTAGAACATTGGGAATATGGAATAAGTTGTTTTTTTAATAAATGATAGAGAAGAAAATCTTTAAAGATTCTCTACAGAGGGTCCCATATGTAAGAACATAATGTTGTAGCAGAGATAGACATTGGTGTAACAATTGATATATCACTATGTAATTTTAGAGAAAGACATATATAAATTCTAAAGTCTACTTATTAGCTTATTAAAGTAAAAGGCTAATATATTTAAATATGTGTATGCATTTTGAAAATTAATAACTCTTAAATTTTGAATAGTGCTAGAGATAGAAAATCAGAAACCCATTTGCTTTACTGTTGTCTAAATATTCTCACAGCAATTTTGTGCTCCAGAATCTAGCATAATCTGTAATTCTAATATAGAAGGTAAATAAACAGTTTAAGAAGCCAAATTACTGCTAACTGTAATGACTTTTTTAAAATAGAAATTACATTTTTAAGTACCCAAACTCAATGTAGAGTTTAAGTAATTTTCCTTCAAGTTTAATATTTCCTTGAAGTCCTATTTATATGGCTATGATAATGTAGACCTTACTTTAATATATGGTTGTAAATGAGAGTGATATTAATTGCCTAGAGAACAAGATTTTATGTATCTTGAGCAATAAATGGGAAATCTCAGCATGGTTACCCACTTTAACACATAAAAATTTACTGCTGCTGCTAGAAGCTGGTCGCTCATACCTTTAATTCTACCTACTCAGAATGATTGCTATTCAGGCAATCCAGAAAGAAAGTCCATGAGAGTACATTTCTAAAGAAAAATCAGCAAAAGAAAAAAAATCCATGCTTTTGTGGTGTGTGACTCAAGTAAGCACAATGCACTGAGTTAAAACTCTAGGACCAGGAGAAAAATTAATATAAAAATTTATTTTTAAAGAAAGCTTTGTGCATTTTTAAATCAGTAGAAAGATCTATGCAAAAATACCTGTTTACCTTGAAGGGAATCATCTCCCCAAATGACATCTCACTTTTTTGTAGATCTCCATAACATCACTCTGAATATCAAGAAAAGCTAGGCTGGGAATAGTTCAGTAGTAGAGTGTTTGCCCAGCATGCATGAAGCCCTGGGTTCCATTCTTCAGTACCATATAAACAGAAAAAAAAGCTGGAAGTGGAGCTGTGGCTCAAGTAGTAAAGGGCTAGCCATGAACAAAAGATGCTCAGAGACAGTGGCCAGGCCCTGAGTTCAAGCCCCAGGACTGGAAGAACAAAAAGGAAAGGAAGGAAGGTTGGGAGGGAGAGAGAGTTGGGGGAGGGAAAGAAGAAAGGGAGGGAAAAAAATGAAAAGCAACTGCCCTGTCTTCCAAAGATATATCTAGAATTCATGAAAGGACTTCATTGACTGACCCCTTACACTTCCTTTTCAGTGCTAAAATGGAGATAAATCTGTATTTGTTGTCTTTTTCTCCCAAATAAATTTGTTATAAATTCAAATCACTCTAAAGAATATAGAGCTCTATGGACAACAGAAGGTTATCTATCAAAGCAAAGTTTCTCTTCAGACAATCATTTTAGAGTTAAGTTAAAAAAACAAAAACCAACAACCCTCATCTGTTTAGATATACCTCATGAAACTGCCAAAATAAAGTAATCTTTGACCTAGAAAAAAATGGCAGTTTTGTATGGTTCAATGTACTAATTTGTTCATCTCTATACTTTGATGAAACTCTCCATGTTGACTTTTTAAAAATTTATTTTAATGCCACTTAGTAAAGAGACCTTTTGATGTCCAAGAAGTGAATTAGTTTTTGGACTCAATTTGTGGTATTCTCTGGGTAGCATAATTTAGAAATCCATAATTGACATATTGGAAAACCACCTGGGGAAAGGAGGAAATCACTTAAACTGTTCATAGACATATCAGCAGTCAGGAGTAAGAGAACTCCTTTCTAATTAGGAATGGGAGGAATCAGAAAATGAGGGTATTTTTAAAATAAGTTTCATTTAGAAAATATTAAACAATAGAATAGCTTAAGAAATTTAAAGAAAAAAACATGAGGCCTCGATACACTCATGACTTCAGCGCCACCATTCAAGTTTTAGTGGGAGAATGATACAGTTGTCAGAATTTTCTCAATAATTACCTGGAATGTATCATAGAATAAGAGAGAATCATCTCTCCATCTTTTAGTTGTCCAGCTCAGTGTAAAGTGTTGCTTTGAAGGATTACACAGAGGAGTGGCAAAAATCCTGAACTGCTTTCAAGGCCATTAAAGAGATTTAGTTATATTCAGCTGAGCATTAGACGTTTACATATTCTTTGCTTCTCAATTTCCTGAAAACTTGTAAATTGCTGATGTTTGCAGGGTGATGCTGTAGAGAATTTACTTAGAAGCATGCCAATCAAAAGTCTATATATTTACTACTGCCTGAATTAATGAGCAAAAAAACCCAGAGAACTTTCTTGTATGGTACGTGTTTGGCCTTCTGAATATGCATTCTAAACTCTTATAAGGCAGGAAGCTCCATTAGGTGCAGAGACTCACCGAACATGCTCAGAAATTGACTGGGTAGCTCCTTATTCTAATTAATAAGACAGTTTTGCTTTGAGATGTAAACTCTTTTTAAAAAATTCAGAGCCCATTATTATCACATAGGAAAAGCATTCCCACTGAGCTTTCCCAGACAAGGCCAATTTCCTGAGGAGCCCAGCAGACAGTAAGAATCACTTGCTCTCTGGAAACTCTCAGCCCAGCACTTTCTTAACACATTCATCAAGACTGGTGGTTGTGTTCAAACTACTTCTTTGAAGTTGCAATGGGGAGCTGGGGTAAAAAAAAATAAATGAAGGACAAATTTTATCAAAAATTTATCTGCCAAAACTTCAACACATTCACACTAAACACAAAAGCAAATAATATGCATGTAGGATTCTTTCTTTAATAAGCAGTTAGTTTTTCCTCTCATTAGTAATGTCTTCTTCAAAGACTATCTCAACGTGTCAGAGGGTAAAGTGGATCTGGCCAGAAAAAAAATTGCTTTGCAAGTTTATGAGCATTTCAAATCTCTATGGTAGAGATCGAAGATCTATTATGAAACAATTATAAAGCAACAACCAATGAGAGAACAAGTGAACAGATGTGAAGATTGCTCCAAATATCAAAAAAATAAATACTTTAACATATTTTCTGGCCCAGTTGTACTTATGTTCTGCAGACCAACACTACCACAAGAAATACTTCCTATAGGACTGTGCAGAGTTTTGTATAGAAACATTTATAACCTTATATAATAATTCAGCTCCCTCATTTTATATCTGTTTTATCTAACAGAATTAGACATGAATTTTGTGTGCATTACTACTTCTTTCTGCATGTCACTTTTATTTTATCTCACAAAAATATTTGTCTACAAGGACAGAAAGTAAAAGAAATCAAAAGGATCTTTCTTACAAAAGTCCTAGTCCATATTTAGCTTCCGAATAAGTTCCTAGCGCATTTCAGTCTTGTCTAGGTAGTTGGTGTGTGTTGGTTTTAAAAGTACCAGGGGTTGAGTAACTTTATGGCTGTCCCTGGCATTCATTTGAGTTGCCCTTACTCATGGGAAATGGAAGCATATAAGTCTAAGCTGTTCCATGATGTGTCAGTGCAACTGACAGACATTCATTCCAGTTCATTTTCCCTTATTGACAATGCAAAGAGACAATGGTTACCTCTCTGTGCTTATCTTTCTACTTACTGCTCTGTTTTCACAATGAAGAAAGGAGAGAAAAAGTGGAATTGACTCTTCTTTTTTTTTAAAACAGGAACTATCTACTCCTCTCTCTTTTTCTTTGTTTTGCTTTTAGCAAGCATAAGTCTGAAATGAGAATGTTTGTATGAGCATACAATAGCATCAAAAATAATAGCTAGGAATACATTTAATTAAATACGTGGAAAGACACACTCATTGAAAGCCATAGGCCAAAGAAATTAAAAGACACAATTAAATGAAAATAATTCCATATTCATAGACAGGAAGAGGCACTATTCTTAAAAGCACTATACTACTCAAAGTAATACACAGATTAAACATAAACCTTATCAGAATTACTGTAGAAGTTTTCCAAAAGACAAAAAGTAATTATAAAATTTTTATGGCACCACAAAAGACCCTAAATAGTTAAAGCAAGCTTAAAAAACAAATGTTGGAAGCATCACATTTCCCGATTCCAATGTAATAGTATTTGAAGGATTTTGTCCATGCTATAAAAACAGATGCCTAGACTAAAAGAACATAATAGCACCTAGAAGTAAACTCATGCATATAAAGTCAACCAGTTTACAACAGATAATTGAGAAAATACAATGACAAATGATGTCTTTCTACATACAAAGGGGGAACCCTTATTTTACACTATGCACAAAAATAAACTCAAAACAGATTACAGGCTAAACTTAAGACCTAAAAACAAAAATTCCTACAAGAAAACATAAGAGAAAAAAATCTATGTTGTTTTTGATGGTTCAACACAGAAGGAGGAAGAAGAAGGAAGAAGGGGAATAAAAAGATGAGGAAAAGCTGGGTGCCGGTCACTCACAGTGGCTACTGGCTACTCAGGAGGCTGAGATCTGAAAATGGTAGTTAACAGCCAGCCCAGGCATTAAAGTCCATGAGAGTCTGGTCTCCAATTAACCACCAGAAATCCAGAAGTGCTGCTGTGGCTCAAGGGGTAGGGCAGTAGCCTTGAGCTGAAATGCCCCATGGGCCAACAGAAAATTAAAGGAAGGAGGAGGAGGAGGAGGAGGAAGAGGAGGAGGGGGCAGAGGAGAAGGAAGGAAAGAAAGAAGAGGAAGAGAAAATATGGGAAGAGAAAAGAATAACAAGTAAAATGGGTAGCTTCCAAAATAGTCCCCAACGGAGACAAAAAAAATTGTACAATCAGCATCCCAATATCAGTAAGGAAATCAAAAGTAAAACTATGGTAAGAGATCACCTCACCTTAGTCAGAGATAGCAACAATCACTATAAGAATATTAATAAAAGAGCTTAGAACTATTGGTGGTGGTGTGTTCAAAAAAGAACAGTTTGGATGAATCTGTACAGTAAGCTAAGTACAACAATCTAAACACATTAAAAAAAAAAACTATCAGGTGATCGCTCTTAAAGGGCCAGACAAATATGTGAAAAGAAAGTGACAAGAGGAAGAAGGAAGAGAAATGGAGATTTTTACCAAAGGGTAAAAAGTTGAGATTATGTTTGTTGACTAAATCTGGGTATCTAAAGTTCAGTAATTTATAATATTGTATAGTAGGCTAGGAATTTGCCAAGAAAGTAGCCCCTAAGTAGTCTTCCCTTCCCTTCCCCCTTCCCCCTTCCCTTTCCCCCCTTCCCCCTTTCCTTCCCTTCCCTCTCCTTTTTTGATGCTACTCCATGTCTTGAAATCAGGGCCTAGCCATTGTCCCTGAGCTTTTGTGTTCTAGGATAGTGCTCTAATACTTGAGCCATAGCTCTACTTCTGATGTGTGTGCACGCGCCCTTGCACATGCTCATCAGTGTTTTAAATTGGAGTTCAGAATCTCATATACATTCCTGCAGAGGCTGACTTTGAACCTTGATCCTCAGATCACAGCCTCCTGTATAGCTAGGGTTGCAAGCATAAGCTACCCATGCTCAGCTCTCCTACCTAAGTACTCTAAGTGCCAAAGAAAAACAGATAAGTAGGTGACATAAGGGGTTTGTTGATTGATTGTCGTAATTGTTTAACTGTGTTGATGCATATCAAAACATGATGCTGTATACCTTAAATAGATAGAATATATCTTTTAAATAATGAAGTTGTCTGAAGCTCACAAGAGATTCCCATACACTCTTCCAAACAAGTCAGACAAGGTTCTAGTATTGGAAGCAACATGCATTTTGAAATTTTGCTATGGCAGTTGCTTTGTCCTTCCATCTAAACGTGAAGGTCCTCACCACTTTACCACCAGAGGGATCTTTTCTGTCAGTAGCAGCTCTAATTATGCTCCAATTAACCTTAATTAAGACTGTTCTTGTGTAACAGTGCACCCAGAGAATGCACTAAACAAACAGCTTGACAAACACTGTCATTTAAAATCCTATCCAAACGTGTCACTTCTTTTTTAAATTAGAGAAATCAAGTTGTGAAGATTATATATTTGCGCACATTATTTGGGAAATTAGAGATGAAAAGATGAGGGCTAGTTCCTCTTCATACACCCTAAACCCATTCATTACAGCAGTGTGCAGCCAGAGCGGAACCTGCAGGGCAAGACCAGGAAAAACTCTACTGCACAGGTGTGTCTGCTGCAAACAGAGAGAGGGGGTCAAAGTCACGGTGTCAGGTCCATTTCTCAGGGAAAAATAAGGAAAAAACGGAGGTATTCCACGGAGACGAAAGGACTTAGATTGACCTCTTTGTATTAAGTTCAGTCTCTCCCTCCCTCTCTCTCCCTCTCTCTCTCTCTCTCTCTCTCTCTCTCTCTCTCTCTCTCTCTCTCTCTCTCTCTCTCTCTCTCTTTCTCTCTCTCTCTCTCTCTCTCTCTCACACACACACACACACATACACACACACATACACACACACAGATTTTACAAATTTAATAGAAAAAGCTGACACAGTTGGTATTTTACAGTGTACCTTTGACATTTTTATAATTCTGGGATTTATGTTCAGAAAGACATTTCTGTTCACTCAAGTTTTGACTTAGGATAGTCAAAGGAAAAATGTTTACTTTGCATCTGTACTCTCCTTTCATAGATCTTCTCTTTCGTAAATGGAATTGTTCAACATCTTTTCCTACTTTTATCTTAAGACCATTTAATGTGAAATGCATACAAAAATATAAAAGCATGTACATGAAGCATATATCTGTCTATTCATTTATCTATTATCTCTGTATATGTATATATATATATCCACCTTAAGAAGTAGAACATTAATAGTTTAAATCCCCTATTTACTTCCCAGTAATACTTGTTTTCCTCCTGAACTCCAGAAGTATTTTCAGAAGTATAAAATTATGCTAATCATCTTCACTGTATTTAAAGTTGACACACAAATCTAAGATATATCTCTCTCAATATATTTATATATTAATATATATAATATATAAATTTGGCTCACTTTTGGCAAATATATGCATGTAACTCAACTTTGTTTTCATTACTATAAGTTATTCTGTCATATAAATCTATTATAAGATGTAATTATTTACTCTGTAAAGGATTATGTAATAGGCATCAGTGTAGGATTTCTCCTGCCAAGGTTCCTAACCTTGATTATCTATCTATCTATCTATCTATCATCTATCTATCTATCTATCTATCTATCTATCTATCTATCTATCTATCATCTCAAGCTGAATCCCCTTTATACAATACATTTAAACACATATTCATATGTTGCTGTGGATATAGGATATAATTAAAATCCATGCTAAGTTTCTATGGTGGCATTTACATGAATGCTTTAATAAAATTTGACAGATTCAAAATGGCTACAGTGACCTCTAAAGCAAACAGTGCCCTCTAAGTTAATTACTGGCAAGAAAATAAAGGTCTCACACTTGCCAAAAGGTGAACTCTGCCAGCTCTCACATGAGCTTGGAAGATACTCTAAACACTAGAAAGAAATGAAGAAAAACTAACCAACACGTGGACATTCAGCTCATGAGAACGTACACAGAGGATACAGTGGTGCTCATCAAAGTCTTCCAAACTATAGAAAGTATGGCATAATAAGGGATCCAGCCAATTCATCTGTGCTTATTTTTAAGGAGTCTTACGTTCTTTAGTGCCTGGCTGACTTTGAACCGTGATCCTCACATCTCAGCCTCCTGAGTTGCTAGGATTACAGGAGTGAGCCACCGTGCCCGGCTGAAATGTTTTTTTTAAAAGAACTTATCAATGGATGGGAATAATCACTAATTTCCTCTACTTATCTGCCAAACTGATTTGAACCACTTCAACTTTCCAGATTTATGAGACTCTTGTCCTATGATAGATGTATGTGTTATACTCATAATCATCTGTTATTATTTTCATTTCTGTTGCATGGTTAGGAATACAAGTTTTGCACAACTATTATCTTTTAAAGGAAATCAGGATTCACATAATTGATGCTATTTATAGTATAATTTGTTTCCTTTTTAATAACTCCTGCTTTTAATTATGTTCTTTGTGTTGTGTAGGTTTATAATAATTTTTATCTGGTTAGTTTTAGTTTGTTTCTGTTGTTTTTGTCTTAAAATGAAATCTTAGCTCTTTAATTTCTTGTCTTCCTTTGATTTTGGTGCATTCATTTAGTTTTTTTCCCCACGGATAATGATTTACCTTTTTTTCTGAAAAAAATTTTAACAATTTTAATCACTGACCTGAACAATAGCAACACTGCAGAGTTCCCAGGCACTGGACTCAAAAAGTTCTGGTTTTACTTGAACCAATCTATCCCACTTTATTCCACAATCAGTATGCTTGACCTGAGAATTTTTATATTATGTCTCCATGCATAGAAAAAGAATATTCATATTATTTCTGAACTTTGGGTCAAGGTATTGCCTTCTGGAAATTGTAGAGATGACTATTTTTGTTGAAAACTACAGACTGCCCCTTCCTTTGCTATGTCTACCTGATAGGGTTTTAACAGACTTCGGAGAGAACTTCAAAAGCTGTAGAGAGCTGAAGGAGAATCTCAAATGCCTTTTAAATCCTTTATCTTTCATTTTCAATCCTGCATTGGATTAAATATCCACTGTGCAGACATTCATTATATACAACTTATAATCATTTTGTTTTGCTGTACAAGTAGAAAGTTATCGTTCATCAATTTAAAATTCTTTAATGTTTCCTAATCCTCTAAATATACATTGGAATGAAGACTGGAGTTATTCTGAATCATGAGCTTCGGCAAATTATTTTGATGACAAATAATAAAAACATGACTGCAGATAGACACATAAAAGGGAAATTCTGTATAAGAGGCACAGTTTTGTTCTGAGTTCCATGACTTGTTACTTCCAAGGAGGGTCTAGAACAAAGAGTTGGAAACCTTTGGCTGTTAAAGCTTTTAAATCTTGAGAGAGGAAAAAAATTCTTTGAGTGTTGCTTGGGAAAGACACTCATTACCTAAATCAATACAAAAATAGGTGAAAATAGGGAGCCTTATGAAGAATGTTAGGGATCAATTGTTTTGTGAAGGGATCACCATTCCTGAAGGGGCAAAGCAAGACTTCCATAAAGCAGAGAATGGATCCCACAATAAAACCTGGATAATTTTCTGTCAAAATTTGGAGGGTCTGGAAGCAAACTAAAATTGATGGATGAGAGCGGGATTGTAGTTTTGCAGCAGTAAATGAAAAGGTCAAGGTGTGAATAATCAATGCTGCTTAAAAAATTAGAATGCCCAAGCAACAAGCAATCAATAGTAAGTCAGGTTAATGAAACCCAAGGAAACCAAATCCTTAGACAGAGCACCTGGAAAATAATGATTTAAAATAAGAATCTAATACATGTGATGAGTACTCTCAGTGATAAAGAGATACAAATATTTTACAAGCACTCAATTGGATTAATGTACATTTTTAGATTTAAAAAAAAATAATAAAGCTGAACTTTGAGTCCTTCAATGACATTTACATGCCAGAAACTTTTAAAGGTTTTGAGAAGCTTTTTAGAGTACCATCATTTAAAACAAATTTTCTTTTAGATGTATAAATCCCAGAAGGACATAATGCTCTTTTCTACTAGGGAAAATGTGTTCTAAAAACTAGGAGAATTCCTTTACTTGTAAAGCTCTCACCCTAATTTTCACCTGGCAACTATAATTTGCTCCTCATTCTGTAGAATCTGCTTAAAGGAAGCTCTTTCTCAAAATATAGCATTTTTCTATGCTACTGTCTCATGGAAATAAGAAAAGACGAGTTTCCTTCATAGAATACTCCACAGTATATATTTACATACAATCATCTCTCATTATCTGCCGGGGCCTACTGGCAGCAAATTAGGGTTCCTGAAATAGGGGGCAGGGACTGGAAAAATTAGAAGAGAGACAAACACATCGGGTCTGGGAGGTCTGCAGCCCAGGCAAAAACTGCAGCACCCCATTTATTCTCCACTCAAAGTTTATATCCCTTCTTGAGACCAGGGCACTGCCAGGTGTTACATCCAGATGGTTAATCAGGGAACTGTTGGGGGTTACATTCATATGGTAAATCTCAGATCAATTGAACAGGAGAAGGCCAAAAAACAATAAGACAATCAAGCAATTATCTGATGCAAATCAAAGTACAGTTTGATTCCACTCTTGCTCCCGACAATTATCCAGAGGGGATTACATCTAGGACTTCTCAAAAGTCCTTTCAGGTTACTAAAATCAAAGGATTTTGAGCATTAGAAAATGTTGTAGTCTCTTACATGTGGCTTAGTGGTAGAATGTCTGCCTAGCATGATGCATGAAGCCCTGAGTTCAATTCTTCAATGCCACATAAACAGAAGAAGCTGTAAGTGGCACTGTGGCTCCAGTGGTAGAGTGCAGAGAAGCTCAAGGACAGCATCCAGGCCCCAAGTTCAAGTCCAGGACTGGCCAAAAAAAAATAAAATAAAATAGTTTAGCTGGATACAAAGGCTCCTGCCTTCAATTCTAGCTACTCTGTAGACAGAAATGTAGAAGATCATAATTTGAATCTAGCCTAGAAAGAAAGCTGACAGCACCCCCATCAGAACCAATAAAAAGCTGGGAGGGGTGATACACACCTGTAATCCCAGCTACTTGGGAAGAATAAATAAGAGTATCTTAGTCCAGGTTAGCTTAGGCATACAAGATCCTATCTCAAAAAATATCCAAAGTAGGGGGCCCGGAGTTTGGCCTAATGGTGAAATGCTTGCTTAACATGCACAAAGACGGGTTTGATTCTTTGGTACCACATATATAGAAAAGGCTGGAAATGGTGTTGTAACTCAAGTGGTAGAGCTCTAGCCTTGAGAAAGCCCAAGGATAGTGCTCAGGCCCTGAGTTCAAGCCCCAGGACTGGCAAAAAAAACCCAAAAAACAAAAAGATGGTAGGGAGGGTGCAGGTAGTGGCTACCCTGTGGGGTTTGGGAACAGATGATAGTGGCAGAGAAAGAAACGACATGCCTGACCACAGAGTAGATTGTTAATACACACACACACACACACACACACACACACACACACACACACACACACACACACACACACACAATCTCCAAAGTAGCCGGGTGCTGTGGCTCAAGCCTCAGACAGAGATCTGAGGATCAAGGTTCAAAGCCAGCTGTGGCATAAAAGGACCTAAGACTCTTATCTCCAATTAACCTCCAGAAAATGGGAAGTGGGGCATGGCTCGAGGGTAGGGCAGTAGCCATGAGCTGATGAGCCCAGGGTCATAACCCAGGCCCAGGGGTAGGGCAGTAACCTTGAGCTGAAGAGCTCAGGGACAGCGCCAGGGCAGGATTCAAGCCCCATGACATACACACACACAAAATGAAAAAAAATCCAAAGTGAAAAAGACCGAAGGCATGACTGCAATGGTAGAGTGCCTGCCTACCAAGCATAAGGCCCTGAGTCCAAACATTCATAATTGCTCACTACACCTCCTCCCAGAATCCCATGGATTCAGAACTCAGAGATGAAAACCAGTGAACTGACTCTGTTCAGTGACGTTCAGAGACTAAATATCAGTCTTACACAATAGAATAGAAGTATCCCGAAGGCAACATTGAGTACAGTGGCTGGCAGAGTTCAACACAAGCAGGAAGGTAAGGCATGACAGACACAAATCTTACTTCATTGGATGGAAAAGAGCTGTAAAAGTAAGAAGAGATGGCAAGGCACAGTATCTGAGGCAGAACCTCAAGAGTTCCCTACAGAAGGCTTTGAAAAGGAGTGTAGAATGCTGGTGGTCATACACTTATACACTTATATATAGATTGCAGAAAATGATGGCTACAGAAGCTTGTGAAAATATGGAATCTGAAGGAAAGAAGTATGACAAAGAATTTCTTTCTCTAATTCCCCATGAAAATCTCAGTCTCTAGGTTCCTTTATCATAGAGGAGCTTGTACTGTATAAGCTTGATGCTCTCCATCAAGCAGTTCAGAAAGGGATAAATGAAGAAGACCCACGGGTCTCCCACAACTAGGCCTTACTTAGATGGTTTGCTGCCCATTGTTCTGTCAGTGAGAACTGAACCAGTGTTGTGACTTTTCTACCTGGGAAATACACAGAGTTATTAGCACTGATGGTCTGCTAATTTCCAAGAAACTCTCAGTATTAGACTCCAGAAGAGCATGACTCTTTCTGGCCAGTACCGTGTAGTCCCAGTGGTTTCTCTGTGTTAGGATTCACATTGCAACCTTTGGAGTGAGATACACAAGCCAGCTTCACACCATGTACTTTTTAGCTTGGCTTCTCCTGTGTGTTTTTTGTTTTTTGTTTTGAGGGAGAGGGTTCTTTTTCAGAATTAAAAATTTTTATTTCCCCTGTGCAAATTCCAGAATAATATAGCTATAAATTCTGTGGTTATGTTAATTGAAAAATGTAATATGTCAGTATTTGTTTTCTTAGCTGTGGATATCATAAAGTACTTTAAAAAAGAGAACAAAGAATATAGACATATCAAAAATCACATTACCAGTCAGTGAATAAATAATTCCGTATAATAGATCAGTTTTGTTTTGTGCTCAGAGTTGGGGCCTTGTTCTCTTCCTTAGCTTTTTTTTTTGCCCCATGTGCCATACCTCCACTACCAACATTTTGCTACTGAATTGTAGATAAGAGTCTCTTAGATCTGTCTGCCCAGGCTGGCTTTTAACTTTTATCCTTAGCTCTTAGCTTCCTGAGTAGCTAAGATTATAGGCATTAGCCACTGGTATCTTGCTCATATATAATATATATAGTATGTGTATATTATATATAGTATATATAATTATAGTATATAAAGTATATATAGATATATATATTATCAAGGCTAGAGCTCTACTACTTGAGCCACAGCACCACTTTCAGCTTCTTTCTATGTATGTGGTACTGAGGAATCAAACCCGGGTCTTTTTGCATGCTAGGTAAGCACTCTACCACTAGGCCAAACTCTGGCCTCAATATTTTAAATGTAGTTTAAATAATTCATTCTTGTTTTAGTCTGTCTAATTGTATCCATTTTTAGTTTTACTAAAATCTCCAATGTGTCCATATTTTTAGCTATTCCTTATATTTCTGTAATTCATTGTAATTTTGCTTTTCTTATCTTTATGATTATATATGTATGTATATACACACATGTATATACATGTGTGTATATACATACATATATATATATATATATATATATTACTTATTGCTCATCAGCTCAGCTCAAGGCTACCTCCCTAGCCCTAGGCCTGGGCATTGTCCTTCAGCTCAAGGCTACCATCCTACTCTTGAGCCAAGCCTCATTTCCCATTTTCTAGAGGTTAATTGGAGATAAGAGTCTCAGGTCCTTTTGTGCCCAGGCTGGCTTTGAACCTTGATCCTCAGATCTCAGCCAACTAGGGTCAGGAGTGTCATACTATCTTCTAGCTTGTACTTCTCTCATGACTATATAGTCTTAATTCAAATGAAATGTATAAAAGCTTTGATTTTTCATAATAAGATTAAACATTTTTTAATTTGTATCCAGTAGAGATTGTGTCTGTCATTTCAATTTTTTTTGGCAGTCCTGGGCTTGAGATCAGGCCACTTGAGCCTCAGCACTACTTCTGGCTTTTTTCTATGTATGTGGTATCAAGGAATTGAACCTGGGTCTTTGTGCATGCTAGGCAAGCACTCTACCAGTAGGCCAAACTCCCAGCCAACTGTCATTTCAATTTTACTTTGAGTGCATAACACTCTTTACTGCTGTTCCTTCCTTTTCTATGTTTAGCATTTGCTCCATAAATGTTTCTACTTCCCTTTTTTTATTTGCTTTACAACAAATTATATTACTTGTCTGCTTCTTTCTGGCTATACATCTGACTCTTGGGATGAATGAAGCTACTCGGGAGCTGGGTTCTCTTACCAGCAGTTATACCCGGAAGAAGGGAGCTATAAGCTCAGGTCAGTGGCCCGATCACAGTTCCCACTGGAGAAGATGTGTTTGTGTGGCTAAGACTTTTCTTAAATGGGCACCCAGTCAGAATTTTATCCACAAGAAAGGAGTCATGGAGGAAACCCACCTCACATCATGGGTGGGGCTATGTACCTATATCCTCTTCGAAACATTCCATTCTGCCCACTTGGACCTGGAATAGCTAAAACTTTAGAACTCAGGTCAACTCCACATTTCAAGTGCAACAAAGCCTGACCTTCTGTTCTCCATTTTGTTTTGCTGTTCTGTTCCTTGATGATAGAAATGATTTTTTTATATACTGATTTCAGACATGCTATTTAAAATAGTTTCCCTTTCTTTCTATATTGTTGGAGCAGAGCTATCATCTTGACCTGAATTCTCTGTTCTCGTTTTACTTCTATGAATATGGTCTAAACATTGCCCCATTTCTCTCAAGCTATGCCTTTTGATTCTCAAAAGTCTGTTTTGGAAGTCAGAAGGCTGAACAGTGACAGTTTCTTCTTTTCATTTTTCTCTCTAATGATCTGCTTATGCCCAAGGCAATGTAGATGCCTCTAACTGAGAAGAAAAAAGGTCACAACAGAAAAGAAATGATAAAAAATAAATGTTCAAAAATTTCTATTTTGAGATGCTTTCTGTATATGTCCTTAATGAGAAGTGTACTTTAAAGCTTGGCTTAAGCTATTCTTGTATGCATGGAGTTGAATCTACACTATTCTAGAAATAACTGTTGAGTGAATTAATAATATGGATTATTGACTTCCTCCAGTATCTTCTATTTTGACTGCTGCATGAGTTCAAGAACTTGAGAAATATGAAATGGGAAATGTGGCATTCTATAGGCTTTGCTGTCTCTGGGAGTCAGGAACAGGGAGAAAAATAATTTATTCTCATGGAAAACCAAAGAGATGATAGAAGCATATTTATTCCAAGGGGGCTATGAACTCAGGAATCTTTCTAGTCATAAATATATCACAGCAAAATAACAAGATAAGAAACTTTCAATAGAGTAAATGAAAAGTAATGATAAATATAAAGTAAATGATAAAGATATAGATATAGTATTAAATATATAGATAGGGTAAATAGATACATGGGGTAAATGGTAAATATTCTCACAGAAAATAAATTATTTACCATGGTGAACTGGACACTGAGTTTCCCATTCAATCATTTGCCATGCCCTTCCTGCTTACCTGTGGCATCCTTCCTTCTTCTGGAACAAGCAGAGTGTTCAAACAAACCAGATTCGTAAGGGACTTCCGTTTTTATTAAATGAATAACATAAAATATGGAACCTGTGAATGAGATCCCATGGATTTCTCAGTAATGCTGAGCATGACTAAGACATTTCATATTGATAAATCTTTTTTTAAAATTGTATTGGAACTCAAGATAAAAAAAATCCACCCAAGGACAGGGAGAGCCCTTAAAGCTCATATTTAGTAGATATCTGATGATCATTTTTATGTATCAGCTTGTCTATTCTATACCTCAGTGATCCACATACTAATATAAGTGTGACCAATATTTATAACTAGATGAGTTTAGATAAAGGAGATTATACATCTATAGCTGAATGGGTCTCCCTAATTTAGCTGAAAAGTCTTACCAACAAAATTGATGCTTCCCTGAGGAAGAAGAAATACTACCTCTGGTCTATAGCTTCTGCTTGTACCAAAGAGTTCCCAAATGACCTTTTTTTTGATGGCAAATGTATGGATTTCAGAGTTGCCTATTCAGCCTCCATAACTACCCAATCCCATGTTTTATATAATTGTGTGTATGTGCAAGTGTATGTACATGTATATATACATTTTTATTTATTTATGTCATACATATTCATACACAGGGATATATGTATGTATGTGAGTGTATGTATGCAGGAATATGTGTCTCTTTTATTGAATCCTGACGGTTTTATATTAGAAGTAGCTATAGAAAGGTAGAATATTTTAAAATAAGAAATTTTAAGCTGTCCCATCAATTAATTACAATATTGAAACTGATTTAATGACTCATAACTTCTTAAATGAAGGTTTGAGTGTGGTACTGTTTCCTGTAAGAAAGATCTTACTCCTTTACCTAGATTTGTATATTCTCCTTGGAACAGATACTTGTGCTGGATATGGACTAGCTTTCCATGCACACAATACTTCTGCCAAAACTATGGAGTTAGAGAATATATGTCCTTCCATGCAGGAATACTTCCTAAGAAGGAATTTTCTTTGTAATAAATGTGGTAAGGCAATGAAGGCTCAGGAAATTCACTACGTTCCCCATCATCCTGAAGCAAGAAGCTGGCTTGTATGAGCAGTGGAATGGCCTTTAGAAGATTCAGACACAGTCTCAGCTGATCTCTGGTCTTGATCAATATGTAAGTAAGCATCTAATCTAGGGTGCCAATTCTCCCACTGCCAGAACTCACAGGTCCTGAAATCAAGAGGGGAGATGGAAGTTGCACTGCTTACTACTATGGTTCAGAACCCACTGGAACAAAAATCTATCTCTGACTTTCTTCTCTTTCAATCTGGAAGTCTTAGTTCCAAAGGGAGAAATTTTACCAGGAGACATATAAACATGATTCCACTGAACAACCCCACCTGGCCATCTGACAACCCTATGCTTGAATGAAGGACAAAGAAGCATTACTGTACTGATTGGGTGATTACCTTTGATTATCAAGGGGAAGTTAGATTGCTTTAACCCAGTGAAAGGAAGAAAGAATGCTTCTGGAATACTGATACTCTTTAGTTCCACCAATGCCCATGACTAAAGTCAGCAGAAAACTATAATTGCTAATTAATGCTGTAGTAACTTGTGTCCTTCAGGAATGAAGGTGTGGACAGAGAACTGTAGTTAGGAAAAGTGCCTATTGAGGAACACGAAACTATAGTACTGGGAAAAGGTACTTATACATATGAGCCATGTGCCAAAAACCATGAGACAAGTAAGTTTTGTGTATGTATTTCATTTTAGAACATGCATCATGTTGTACGTATGTAAATGACATGGATTTTTGTTTCTTTCCTTTGCCTTATCATATAAGATGTACCATCATGGTTGTCATTCCTCATTCTATTTAAGTCTTAAGAACCCAAGGAGAAACATAAATATCACCCTAGGACTTTACAACTTTCTAGATAAAAAGAGCACATTCAATTGTATGTAGGATACTTGCGGTAGTTTGATGGAAGTGTATTGTTGCTAATGTTTTCATTGGGTTGGTATATAGAGTTAATGAGATATATATTGCCACCAAGTTGAGAGGGATAGACAGTGACAGTCAGTTTTATAGGTCAACTTGGTTTATAGTCCCCAGTTATTCAATTGACCACTCACTTTAAGGTGGTTGGTTACTATGGATGGGCAAAGCAAAAAGGGAACCCAACACCAAACATTTCATGTTCCCTTCTACAAAAGAATTCACTTTCCCAAAGAAGATATATATATATATACATATATATTTGATTATTAATGGGTGTTTCATATTTAATATTAATTGTATCCTGTAAGGTTGAATAATATGAATATAGAGGGTAAATAACAATCTGAAGCATTTCAAGTCTGGTTTATCAAGTCCCTGAAAGGCATAGCCTAAAATGTCATAATCCAGAACGTTGAAATCCCAACACATCAAAATCCCTGGAGTCTAAAGTATCTAAATATCACAATCCCTAAAGATAAAACTTATGAATGTTGAAACACTTAAGTCAAAGTACTAGAACCCACAATTCCCAATAGGAAAAAATATCTCCATAAAAGAGGAAGAAAGCCAAATTCTGGGGTAGAGAGAGATTGGTGAGTTTTAAAAATCGTATACAGCACAGTAGCCAAACTATCCAACTGTGTGTTATTTCCTTTGCGTGTGGCACCAGACTAGCGTATAGAAAAATTCTTCTTTTGAGAATAGAAGAAATCAAGACACTCACAACTTTTTTCATAAAAGATACTTTACTAGCATAGAAGTTCTCTCTGGGTGACAAAACCTATTAAATAGTGAATTATCCTTGTTTAGGATTTAATCATCAAAGAAGATGTAGACATCTAACAGTAAAACTTAGCTCATGCTTCACTTTGGTTAATAGATAAAAATTTTAAAACTTGTCAGCTCATCTGTGCATAAGTGACTAGAACACTCTGAAGTACTTTGTAAACACGTATCTAAAGTCCACTAAGTGAACTTGGAAGAAGCAAGTAGATTTCAACTGAATCCTCAAGCCATCATGACAGATTTGGGATTGCATTCCATCCAGGCTTCTGAAAATAAATTTTGAGGTATTACTGATAAAGTCTGGTTTTTCTATCAGCTCAAAGCTTTTGGCAGAAAATTCAGATGAGTGGATTTCATCACAGAATACAACAAAGATACAAACTTTCATCTTAAGAATGTGTTTCTTGCCTGTATGGCCATTAGTTCTTGTTGATAAAATTCCAGGAATTTTTAATTAATTAAAACCACACCTACCTGAAAAAGCCAGTGACGTGAGTAGTTGGTTTTCACATAATAATATGTTAGACAGGAAAAGAAGGTGCTTTTACATGGATAATCAGGATTGATCATCAGTACTGCTTCTATCAAGTTTGTGGTCTGAACATAAGCATATGAAATGTAAACATACACAGACATGGCCCAAATGACAGGGAAATTTAATAGGCAATGCCTTTATCAATATATATGGAAAGAAATAGTGTCTTTGGATTCTCTGAGGAGAGTTCTACTATAAGAAAACAAAGAGAAATATTCATGGGATGCAAGACTTCAAATTATAGTTAATGAGTATGAAAAACTGCCATATTTTAAAAACTATCTCTGTGGATGGCTCATAAACTATTCTGTTGTATTGTCTTTCATACGTTATGTTTTTCAGTTTGTTTTATAAGGTGTTTTTTTCTTTTTGTTTTACCTTGTCAGAATTGATTTTTGTCATTCATTATGCTATGTGCTTCACCTTTGAATCACTTCTCATATTGAATCATATTCAGCTTTTGCAATGAGTTGTGTAAAGACTTTGAGGGAATTCTGATACATTCTGTTTGCAAATTTGACTCTCCTTGAAATGCATGCTCACAACCTTGACATTGTGTGTGTGCATTGGGTGGATTAAAAGTTCCTCAGTAAATAAAGAGATGTTCTTTTTGCACATATACATTCGAAAAAGACAAATCTCCTTGTGACATCAGCTTTTTGAATGACTACAATCTTGGCGAGCTATTATAATTTTTGATCATTTTGTCAAGGTTGTGCTTGATTATATTTCAGAGGCTTGCACGGATAAAATTGGTGCCCACAGTTACTAATCACACTGATAGACCTACACACAACTTATTTTTGGACTTACTAATTTATGAACATGGCTTATCTTCCCATAACTGTTATCTTCACCTGACTGTTTTGAACATATGTAAGGGGAGATGTTTGTAATATTTGTTATTATCTAATACTTTATTATGTCCAAAGTAGTCAATAAACTGTTCTGTTCCTTTAAAATATAAATAAACTATATTACAGAATTTTTTAAAGTACTTTTCCTAGAATTTTGGATTTTTTTGGGAAGTTTAGACTTTTAAAATTCTTAAGTTTAAGGACTTTTATCTTTTAAGATTTCAATATGTAGCATTATGGTATTTGGGATTTTGTTTTTCAGGATTATAGAGCAAGGTCTTCTCAAAGTTAAATAAAGGATTTAAGCTTATATTGGATGACTTTGGAGCTCAAATACTTTTTACCGAGACATATAATTCTTTCTCTCTTACTATAGATTGCATAAACACTCAGCCATGTGAAATGACTCTAAGAAAACTCTATCAAGCTTACATTTTAGTTCTCTCTTAACAATCCCTTAGCTTCTTCACAGTAAATGCACTTTGGCATCAAATCATTCTTAAAATAGCCTTAGAAAGTCTTTTGTTTTAATTTTCTTCATTGGTTTAATATTTGAACATTTTTCTGCAGGTTACCTATACTTCTAAAGAGAAAGAGCGAGCGAGAGAGAGAGAACGAAAGAGAAAGAGAGAGAGGGAGAGAGAGAGAGAGAGAGAGAGAGAGAGAGAGAGAGAGAGAGAGAGAGAGGGAGAGAGAGGGAGGGAGGGAGGGAGAGGGAGAGAGAGACTTAAAACATCCTCTTATTTACAGTAGAACAAAACCTAGATACAGAAGGCCATATAATATGATGCTGAATGAAAGGACCTCCAGGATATAGAACAAAAGCCATATAATGAGTGATTGTTGTCCTTAATGTACTATATTATCTCTCACCTCTTTTGCTGTCCCTTGGCTATCACATATTGTTACAGTATTTCACTTTGTTATCTGATATATTGTATTTATGCATATTTGGTTATTTGAACTAGGATAGGGAATGGGAGAAAATCAAGATGAGGGGCGGGAGTAGGGGAGAGAAACAAGGACCAAGACATGAGAAAGGGTATCAATGTTTGTGAAGTAATGCACCTTCTATCTGGTGAATATAATGTAACCCTTCTATTAATTACAATAAAAATATGGAAAGAAAAAAATCATCCTCTTATTCTTTGCTTCTATGCTGGGGCAAATCAGTTGAACTTAACAGTCTAAGTTTTTTCCTGAATTGTTCATAAAATTGTAATTCTATCTAAATTTTGTATAACATTTTTATAAAGCTAGCCCACAAATTTCAAAGCTGTTCGATATTTACTTCTTCTGATGACTTGCACTGCAAACTTTGCAGTGATATTTTCATATATTTCTCTATATCTTGCTTTTTAGGATCTGTAAATGTGTACTTTTTGCAAATTATTTATGCAGTATTTATGGGTTGATTTGGACAAATAATAGTAGATCAACAAACCTGATCAATCACCTTGATTTTACAATCAAATTATAAAACCTATAATGATAATGATTATGTATTTTCTCTGTTTTTCTCCCTTCCAGGATACATTATACTGAAATAAAAAATAAGCAAATTAGTGACAGTTGAATGTCATAATGATATAAGTAATCAGTAAATTAATTTCCAGGGCCTTTCATGGACCTTGGGAAAGTAACTTTGCTGGTAAATAGTTGTATCTATCTCTGTCTCATCTATCTATCTATCTATCTATCTATCTATCTATCTATCTATCTATCTATCCATCTCTTTTACTTACCATTAATTGCAAACTTACATACTTCTGTTCATCCTTAGATAGTCTAACATCTCAAATGTGAGCCCTGGACTACAGCTATTAAAGTACTTCATTAATTTTTCTATAAACCTACTCTCCTGCTTTCTTTTCTGCCTAATATCCCTTAGAAATTACTAATACCCACAAATTTATGGGTTAGTAGAGTCAAAAGCCCCTTTGACTTTTTTTTCTCTTTTTTCTCAATGTGTTTAGTTTATATGGTTTTCTTTCTACTAGGTATCTGAATATAACTTGAGAAAAAACATTGAGATTACAGTTACATCAAAATATATCTAGACGTCTTTTTAAATTACTATTTGTAAAATAAATGAGTAACATTCTTTAAAGCTGAAGTCTCAATATTCTTGCCTACTAAATTAAGCTGTAGTGGAAAATGCACAAAAATGTCTAAAATAGCAAATTTAAATGGCATAGCCAGACCATTTTTTTTCTGAGTATCAGTCTTAATCTTATAAGAGAAATTACATCTCTGCCTTGCCTCTGCTCTTTTTTCTTTTTGGAGTGGGGGTGGGGAAGAAGGTCAATGAAACCAGTAAGCCCTGGAGCCAAATATACCAGTGACACAGAAGATGAGGATCAGAGCCCTGGGCCTTGACTCAAATGACAGTTCTCAGAACATTAAATCCAAACTTTTTAGGCGAAGAAGATCAAACACAAACCTGAAAAGATGAGATTTCATGTTGTAGAAATTTCTGGCAGATTTTTTTTCAACCATTTGCTTTCTAAGTTCACCAAAAAGAAACTTCTTCGGTTTTAACAAGCAATCACCTATGTAAAAATTGCTGCAGTGAAGCCAAGGAGGTTTCTAAACCTACTCTCTTCTAAATCTATATTTCCAGTGCCTAAAGGAGAGAGTTAGAAGCAGACTCTCCTGGCTGAACTCCATGGTCTTTTTCTCAAGGAGTTTCAGCTTTCCCAAGACACTGCCAACTCTCAGTGGTTTATGAAAACCAGACCCTCTTTCTGAACTTGCTCATCTCATCTACAGAAGCGTTTCTGATCACAGACAGAGTGATGGTGAGATCAGTAATATACGAAAGTTCTAATAATGGCCAAAGGAAAAAAATTTTTTCTGCATCATTTCCCTTCTAGTATGTTTATCTAGGAGTAGGTTGGGATAGGATGGTTAGAAAAGTATGTATACATTTCCCTGTCTGCCTCCAGGGGGCAGCAGCTTCACGGACAAAAGAAAGCCAATAAGGTGTAAATAAATGACACCTGAGAGGAGCCCTCACGTGCCATCTTTTAAACCAGGAGGCAAGAAGACCTAAAGAAACATAAAATCCTCCGAAATCATCCCCTAGTTCTAAAGAAACCAGGGAAATCCTCAGAACATGAACATCATTGGAACTATGAAAGTATTTCTCCTGAAGGGCTTTGCTTAGATGTTTTGGATGGGATTTTGGTGACAGCAGATTTATTCTTGAACAAGTGCCCACACATGGCACCCTATCCATTTAGTAACAAGTACTTAAAAATGTACTTGGCAAGCCCTGAATCTGGAAGACCACGACAGGGAAGTCTGGTGATAGAGGAAAGTAGCCTGATTTCCTGTCCACCAGATTCAGAGGGATTCTGTTGCATTAGTATTCTGGAGTCCTGACCTAGTAGCAAATTTGCATCTTTTCTCTACTTTTTTAATTTTTAATAGTGGAAAGGAAAGGAGGAAGTAAATTGTTTTTAAGTGCAAAATCTGCAATAGTTTTATCATAATTGTCAAATTCTATTATTATTATTATTATTATTATTATTATTATTATTATTATTATTACCTTCTGTGTGGCTTTTAGCATGGTGCTTGCCCCAGAAGCCCTTGCAATTCTTGCACCTAGGAAGCTGAAGTTTCTGATGGAATGAATATGTATAGCACATATAATCTACAATTTATTAGCCTGCTTCACTGGTCATTATTGAGATTTGATTGTAATATTCAGTGGCGTTAACATCCTCTGCACATCTCCCTAACAACATTTATGGCCAGTAATAATATTAGTTCAGTCTTTGAACAGTGCTCTGCTGAATGAATCAGCTCGGGCTCATTTTGCCTCATTACTTCTAACAGGGCTCCTGTAGTCATGTCACACTCCAGTGACATGCCAGACAGAACGACATCTTTTAAATATTATCTCCGACATATTTCATTTGAAATGCTAGCCTTTCAATTAGTGTCATCCACTAAGAAGTGACAGCTTCCAGAAGACTAAGTGCTCCTCTAGGTGAGCTCAGTAATAGCAGGGTGTCACAAAAGTATAGGAGAGGGCTCAGAGATTTCCATGAATAAGCCTAAAAAAAAAAAACATGTTTAAACTTGTTTCCACAGCCCAGAGGGACACTGTTGATAGCCTAAAGGACACCCCAGTCCTTGTTCCCTCTGGTTTGCATTGTGCACACATTTCCCCTGGCTTTGCCAAAGCCTATAGCTAATATCAGACTGGTAAAGAAATGCAAAAGCCAACTCCATGGCTTTAAGGCAAAACAAACCCTGACAGGTAATTTATGCTGTAGGGACTCTATAGGATCCAGCTGAAGCTGGAATTTCATTTGAATTCACACCTTTGCTTCTCTTCTTCTCTTCTGACTACTTCCCACAATCCTTTACTGACCTCTCCAGAGGACCCTTCTGTAAAAAAATCACTTGCCAGGAATGTTTGGCTCAAGATTTCCTTTTGGGAAAACTTGATCTTGGATACATCAGGCAGGCTCCTGATTCCCAGCTGTGAAAGTCTTGTAACTATTCTGCTTTGAAATTTTCTTAATTGTCATCTTCCTAGCATCAAAGACAATGTGCCCTCCCCAGCTGCCAGCTCCCTTTCCCATTTCTAATCGGGTGCTTTGAGCCCTTTCTGTGAGACAGGCTAAAAGGAACCACCACATTACGAATTACTTACTATTGTCATTTGTGTCCCTAATTCCATGTGTCCTTGGACCCATCATTTCAAGTATGTGTTAGTAGATCTGCTTTCACAGTTTTATAGTTAAAGAAATAAAAGTTCCGAAAAGTTAAAAAAAATGGAACACCAAGTCATATTGTATGATTTATTTTTATTGCAGCTAGCTGTTAAGTGAGGATGTCCTTACATAGAGCTTTTATTTCATTGTGACTCGTGTCTTTGCTGTTCATGAATAATAATAATAATAATAATAATAATAATAATAATAAATGTTATCAATCTTAAAAAAAATGGAACAAATTCCCACACCCAAAAGATGTTAGGTCTTTTAGCCCAGCCTCTCAAATCCAAATTCAGTGAATTTCATACATTCTTTCCATCAATGATACACTGGAAGCTTAGCCATAAGCATCTACCCTTGAATGAAAATAATGCTTAAACAAGGAGATCACATCATTTTTATAGTTAACATTTGCAATAAGTGGGACACAAGGACATTTCACAGCCTGACAACTGAGCAATCCCTCTGTTGGCTCATGGACTGCCTTGTTCACTTTCATCTTCCTGCTTCCTAGATAAAATATATTGTAACTTTTTGGCTCTCTCCAGCCTAGAATCACTGCTTTCTGTTCACTTTGGGTTCTTCCAAAGCTCCAGCCAATCCACAGTCCTCTTCCCTCTCTCCTTACTGATTTTCTCAGGTTTCTCCTGAGTTCCATTTTCTTTTTGCTGCAGGAAAGCCAACTACATCTCATTTTGTGGTTATCAAGTATGTTTTGATAATGGGTTCATCATCCAGATTTCAAGCCCTTTCAAGTTATTTTCCAAAGTTAGTTCTCTTAAGAATAAATATGCTGTTACCATAGTTGAGGAAACATTAGCTACTGTAAAAATGCCCAAATATACCAAGAAATGTATTCCACATCCTTCTTTGAACTATGACACAAGACTTTTATGTTTACCTTGAGCAATACTTAGATTGGTCACATCAGGTTCTCCTGGCTTTAGGGTGCCCTACAGCCCAAAGGATGTAGTCATTTCTCTCAGCATCAGTTTCATTAGTTGGTAAGGCCTAGCTTGTGCTTCAGTAATAAATGGTAAGTATTTAGTTTGTGAGTTTCTTGTATTTTGATTTGTATATACCAGTCTGTCTTTGTATGGAAATAGAGTCTGTTTATTCCTCCAATGTGAAATATATACTTCATGAGTCTCAAATACATGCACCCAAAATTCTATTCTTGTACATTTTGTCGTACCAAATATTTCATTTCAATGCCAGGTTATTGATGGCTGTTGACTACAAACCATCGATAGTACCAGTCCCATCCACAAAGTAAATGACTGAGTTATGGCTAATGATGTTAAGCCCCAACTCTTATCTGCAAGAGGCATTCCAACTTCACCTATATAACAATGTGCAAAAGCATGCTAGTATCAAAAAAGATAATGCAATTGCAGTTAGTTTCCATTTTGAATAGGATGTCTTACTATAATTTTTACAAGGATGAAACAGAACTTTGTCATTTTTGTGGTGGCTTGAACTCAGGCTTTTTTGCTCAAGGCTAATGCTCTACCAGTATAGTCACAGAGCCATGTCCTGTTTTGAGTGAGTGATTCCCTGGAGATTAGAGTCTCAAGATGACTTTTCTGCCTGGGCTGGTTTTGATCCACAATCCTTAGATCTCAGCCTCGTGGCTACCTAGGATTATAGGTGTATGCCACCAGTGCCTGGCTTTTTTTCCCCTCAAGGCTAGTGCTTTAGCTAATGAGCCACAGCCCCACTTCTAGCTTTTTGGTGATAACTGGAGATTCTCAAATCCCCTCTTAATTAGACAATCATTACCCACAATTGTCCCAATCCTACTCCCAACTAAATGGAACAACACCACATTGCATCTTATGCTGTGTAACCTATGCATTCCTCTTAGGTGGTCAAATCTTAGCATAAGTGGTGGAAACTACAGATCACATACCCAAATTTTCTTTAGTGAGCCATTTTACCCCTTCACTAGCCGCTGTACTTACTACTAACAGCTCAGAACAATGTTTGCTTTAAATTTACCTTGTCAGTTGAAGTCACTCTACGTAAAGGTAAGAAGTGAAGAGCCAAGTTACTCTCCTAATCCCCGGTCTGTACTCCATTATTTCAGTTGCTGTCTTAAGGGACAAGATACACAGTAGTTGTCCTTTACCACAAGGTGGAAATTACTTTGTGGTACAATTCATACTCCATAGCTTTTCGTGAGTTTAGTCTGTAATCCTAGCTAATCAGAAGGCTGAGATCTGAGAATTGTGGTTTTAACCAAATCCAGGCAGAAAAAATGTATAAGTCTTATTTCCAATTATCCACCAGAAAACCAGAAGTGGAGCTATGGCTCAAAGCAGTAGAATGCTAGCTTTGTGCTCACATAAAAAATAAAACTCAGAAAAAGTACTCAGGCCGTGAGTTCAAACCCACAACCACCACTACAACCACCAGCAACAAAGAAGACAAAACAAACAAAAAAGCATGCTTTGCATTGACTAGAAGAAGAAAAGGGGCAGAAAAGAAATATTTATGTGATTAAGGAGCTATAGCAGTAGAGGGGAAGGAAAAAGGAAGGGAATGGATATTTGACTGACAATTGCTGTATACCATTTCCTGGGCAAGGATTATTGCTTTATTTATTCCTATTGGTACATTATATCCATTTCAAAGATACAGAAATTGAGACTTAGAGCAATCAAGGCACTCAGAGACAATTAGTTAATAAGGTGTGGAGTTTGTTCAATACTCTCAAATGGCCTTCCTTTTCTTTGCATTGGGTCCAAAAAGGATCTGAAATCCAAGCCCTTGGGGAGATTATACCAAATTATGATTCACAGAAAAATAACATTGTATGCATTTCTCTCACAATTTCAATACCTTTCCCCACTTTTGCAGGAAATGTAAAATGCCTTCTGAATCCTTTCCAGCTTCATTCTCCCAGTACATAATGATCCTGAGAGAGCTGCTTTCGAAGCTGGAATTATGTCACATATAAGCTGCCTACAGACCCCAAAAGCCCGTTTTGCTAAGAGGCCTTAAGATATCAACCCAGCTCTGCAGTTAGGTTGGATGAAGAGAAGAAGAAAAAGAGAGAGAGAACTCTTTGAAAATCGTATTTAAAAATATATTTTGCATTTTATATGCACTGCCTATGTGCCAGAAGACTTCGTGTTGCAGATGCATACCCAGGGGGTAGATTTATTGTTATCCCAGTGTAGGAAAGAGGATATTACAGTTCATTACAGAGACAAAATGATATGCCTTACATCACATCCCCAGCAAAGGAAGAATCCTGGCTGAAAGCTCAGAAAGCCTTTCCTCAATGTATAAGCTAAGCTAGAATTCTGTGTCTTACATAGACACAACTGGAGACCTTTATAATGAATATTTATAATTTAAAGTGCCTGGTATTTGTTATGCATTCATTGTCATCATTAAAAATGTGAAGGTAAATATTTATAAACAGCTGTAAGGAAACTAGACTTCTGGGGAGGAATTTTGAACTCAAACTGCTGCTTGGAGGTTTTCTTTTAAAATGAAAATAAGAAGACTGACTCTAAATATAGACCTTCTTCCAATTGCAATTCCTGACTTTTACAGCCCAGCTAAGGCTCAGATAATATTCAGGCCTAGGTACCCTGGAAAAGGAAAGAAGTTTGACTGCAATGAGTTGTCACTACTTACACACTGCAGTGGCTAAGCAATAAAGACCAGCAATTCCAAGGACTACAAAAGATAGACTGGAATTCTCAAATATACCTGCAGCAAATGAGAAAGAAAGATGCAATCCCTTTTTCAAATGGTTTCGGTGGCCAGGTACTGGTGGCTCATGCCTGTAATCCTCAAGAGGCAAAGATCAGGGGAATGAAATCCAAAGGCAGCCAGGACATCCAAGTCCTTGAGATTCTTATCTAGAATTAACCACCAAAAAGTTAGACTGAAACTGTAACTCATGAGATAGAATGCTATTTCTGAGTATGAAAGTCCAGGGAAAGTGCCCAGGTTGAGTTCAAGCCTAGGACTGGGACACACACACACACACACACACACACACACACACACACACACGCACACAGTTTTAGTAGTCCCTAATAACATTAAACTCATTTTCCAACTGTGACCAATTTCACTTCAAGGGACTTACCCAAGAAAATAAAAGAGTGTAAAGATCTATCCAACATGCTACATATACAAGAATATTTATTACACCTTCAACTCGGAAAAAAAATCATATTAAGTGAAGTCAGCCAAACTCAAAGGAACATAGATGCAATGGTTTTCTTCATTTATAATAATTAGTACACATCTAGAATTCTCCTAGCAGAGGATTACAATAGCTCAAACCTTAGACACATAAGACCATATAAGATGAGGCCAAATTAATGGACTTCCAGGATATGGAAACAAGAGCTTCATTATGAATGACTGTTATTCTTAATGTATTATATTTTCTCTCTTCTCTTGTGTTGCTCTTTGGTTAATCTTATATTGTTACAGTATCCCACTTTGTTACCTGGTATATTATATAGATGTTTACTTGTTTATTTGAAATAGGAGGGGAAAATGTACTTTCAAATTTAAGGCTGGGGTGGAGTGGTTATTGAGTAGACTATGGCTCAAGGGACAGAATTTAAGGGATTCTGGGTTCTATCTCTGGCACCACAAAGAATCAAATCAAATTGCATCATACAGTCTTTTGATATACTATTATTCTTCCACGTAAATTTAATGGTTATGCAATATTTGATCACAATTATATAGTAATCTACTTCCCCAATCTCTTGTTGCTAGATATTTAGTTTGGGTTCAGATTTTGTGATAGTCTAATAAACTGATAGAATGGTTCTATCATTCTCTGTTTCATTAGAATACATTCCTCAAGTAGAGTTAGTTACTAGGTGAAGTTGTAAGAACATTTTAGGTTTTTACACATTACCAAATTGCTCTAAAAATGATGCATGAATTTATACTTTTATCAGAAATGCATAAGAATATCTATTTCAATATGCCGTTGCCAACTCTAACTTCTGTAATTTGTAAAAATTGGCTGATTGAATAAACAAAAGTTGCTATTTTTAAAAAAAGAATATTTATTACACCTTTAAGTTGTAAGAGCTACAAGCTAGGAACCGCTCAAATGTCTGTCAACAGATAAACACACTCACAAGCTCTGAATACCCATACAATGGAAAATTGTGCAAAAATAACATGGAGCCAGTTATTGATACCTGATTTGACAGATGCTACTACCTGGGACATCCTTCCCCAAAAAGAATACAGTGTATGGTTTCATTCATATCAACTCTGGAATAGACAAATTTATCTGCAATTAAAATGATCAGTGGTTTCCTTTTGCAAGTGGAAGACTGAAAGTAAGGGGCTGGAGGGATTTGTAGAAAAGTGAGGGATGGGGCGAGGAGCCTTATCCAGTGGTAGAATGCTTGCCTAGCATGCTTGAAGCTCTGGGTTGAATTCCTTGGTACCACATACACACAAAAAAAGCCAGAAATGGTATTGTGACTCAAGTGGTAGCCTTGAGCTGAAGAGCTCAGGGATAACACCCAGGCCCAGAGTTCAAGCCCCACAACCGACAAAATAAATTAAATTAAATTAAAATTAAAAATATATACGAGAGAGATAAGTTCTGTGTCTTGATGAATAGTGGCTTCCATTGTCCACATACTTGTCACAACTCATTAACGGTATACTTAAAGTTGTTTATATTATCATTTGTAAACTCTATCTTATGAAAATTACAAGAGCTAGGAGCATCGCCTACTGGTAGAATGCTTGCCTAGAATGCACAAAACCCTAGGTTTAATTCCTTTGGTACCACATACACAGAAAAGGCCAGAAATGGTTCTGTGGCTCAAATGGTTGAGCACTATCCTTGAGAAAGCCCAAGGACAGTGATCAGGCCCTGAGTTTAAGCCCCAGGACTGGCAAAAGGAAAAAGAAAAAGAAAAAGAAAGGGAGGGAGGGCGGGAGAGAGGGAGGGAGAAGAAAAGAAGGAAAGGAAGAAAGAAAGAAAGAAAGAAAGAAAGAAAGAAAGAAAGAAAGAAAGAAAGGAAGAAGATTACAGTATGGAAAGCAAAATAAAATATGTTTTAAAGGAATGCTGTCCCTTGAGAGGGCCCAGCTGCCGGCCTAGTGCCTACTTATTCAAGTACAGATTTCTGCATGTTTGCCTGTCAATGCAAGTCACCAAGAAGAGCCCAGAAGGAAAGTGATGCTTTCCAAGGCCCATCACCCCGCTTTTTCAGATCTTTGAAAGGAACATTAAAAAAAAGTCACTCTTCCTTGCTTCCAACTCCAAAATTCAATGAGGTGGGAAGAATTCATCTTGACTTTTTTGTGTTTGGATTCTCAAACCTCAGACATGAGAAACTGCTATGAGGTTCTGATCTGGATGCACACTTCAGGTGGCTGATGGCATACTAACAATTGAGGCTTCAGCCTAATTCTGGAAGCAGGTGAATGGGGCAGTCCATCCCACCAGGTGCATTCCAAACATTTGGGGCCTGGGGTCTCCTTCTGTTAGCTACTTTAATGAGCTCCCTCTGCAGGGAAGCCCTCTGAGCCTGTAAACATGGATGGAAGGAAAGGTAAATGCCTCAACCAGTTTGCCTGTAGCCCCGCTGTCTAATTAACCATCCAAGACACTTAATGAATTTAGAGACATATTACCTTAATTTACAGGATTTTTTTAAACAAATGATTGCTTCAGAGAGTCAACTGTCCTTTTTTCTCCCTTCTTTTATCTTCATTCTGAGTTACAAATACCCACCCAGAGAGAAGGAACATGGAAAAATCCATGCTTTTGTGATTGCCAAGCTGGAGAACAATCAAATTAGCTGGCAAGTCAATTCTTTCACTGCAGGATGGGAGGGACAGAGCAAGGAACTTCCAAACCAATTTGCATGAAGAAAACATGCAATCTCCTCTTCTAGAAAGCAATTTTGAGTGCTTCTGCCTCCTGGAGGCCCTGTAGTTCCTCTGCAAGCGGAGCTGCTTAGCGGACAGAATGCTCCTCGGTGGTGGCCCTGGGGCAGACTCAGCTGCCAAAAAGGCCAGCATGAGCACAGCTCTGCAGCATGGCAGGCCGCCAGGGCCCCCAGAGCAGAAGCAACCTTTCTTTAAAGGAGCACCTGTTCTTGCTTTGCTGGCATCGGGAAGGTGCCATCTTCCCCAGGCCTCATGCTGTTTTCCCTGATGGTAGGTGCCTGCTGTCTTCTTCCCAGCACCTGAGGGATGCTGAGGGGAGGGCCTGGCCTTGTTCATCAGAAACATCCCTCTTCTCTGACACACTCCTGCATCCCACGTATCAGTCAGCAGCAGGTGCTGTGACATTATGACAAACTCTTGGGTCCTTGGTGACTGGATGCATCACACATACTGTGTTTCAGAGTCTCCGACATCTCATCAATCACAGCTTTGATTATGCTGCTCAGGGTCCCTTGGCTCAGCTTTGGGCTGCGAAACAAAATTTATTGCAGGCAGAGGAATCCTTATTTCCAAAGTGAGCATGGGTATTTTGTTTAAAACAGCATGACTGACCTAGAAGAGCACACTCGCACGCTCAAATTGGCTGAACTTTTTCTCTTGTCAATACTGTGATTAGGTGTGCATGAAGCACAAGATGTGAGTTGCTATGGAATTTTTCTCTCCTTCCTTCTCCTGCTATTTGCTACACCTGATGGACATGGTCTGTTGTCCCTACAGAGTAGCCTGTCCCAAGGAAAGCTGGGACTATTAGTGTATGACAAATGAATTGTGAAGGACACTGGAGATGATTAATTAGCTTGTCTACATGCCATGAGATCGCATTGACCAAGCTGCTGGTGTTTGATCAGCTACATGTGAGGATCTATTGGGGTACACGGGTAAGAGACAAATAATGGTTGCCCAGGAAATCATCAAAATCGAATTGGGGAGATGCTTCTGCACATGTTCATGTAGCAAAATATTGACCCAACTTCTTCACCTGGTAACAAGGGTGTGCTGGAGCCCGAATACAAACAGACAAGTTTTCATACACTTCATCAGGTTGTTGCTAGGTTATCTCCACGTGGTTTCTTCCTTCAGATTTCAACATGAGCTGGTAGAATTGTCCTGATTTCTAGCTTTAGCCTTGTATAGTTTGTCTGAGTCAGGGGTCAGAAATCTTTCTAGGCCAAAAGGTAAAAACAAGTCACTATTCTTCCTTAAAAATTAATGGACATTTTTACACTCCAGAATGAACTAAAAACATTCTCAGTTTATGTATAGCACAGACATTGGTAATAGGCTACATTTCATACAAGGGCATTAGATATATGCTCTGTTAATCTTTTTTTTTTTTTTTTGCCAATCCTGGGGCTTGAACTCAAATCCTGGGCACTGTCCTTGGGCTTTCTCAAGGCTAGCACTCTACCACTTGAGCCACAGAATCACTTTTGGCTTTTTTTTCTGTGTATGTGACACTAAGGAATCGAACCAAGAGCTTCATGCATGCTAGGCAAGCATTCTACCACTAGGCCACTCTCCCAGCTTGTCTGTTAAGTCTTTTAAGACCCAGTTCCAAATCAAGTGCCAGATGAAATACTTCCTGCAAAATGCTCCTCTCATTTAAAAGTAGGCAATCTTATATTTATTAATGTATCTACCAGGTAGTGTGATAGAAGGAGGAAAAATATGAAGTTTTATTGTGTGTGTTTTTACTGTGGGCTTGAACCCCAGGCTTGGAAACTGTCTCTGAGCTTCTTTTACTCAGGGCTTGAAGTCTACCACTTGTGACAGCTCCATTTGTAGCATTTTTGGTTGTTTTTGTGGAGACTCGCAAGCTTTACTGTCTGGATTGGCTTCAAACTTCAGTCCACAGATTTCAGCTTCCTGAGTATCTATAATTGCAGGAGAGAGTCACCAACACCCAAACAAGAATACAAATTTTAAAAACAACAGAAATACACTTAAATCTTTATTTCAACTTGTAGATTAGTGGCTCTAAAATGATTTGTTTCTCTGAGACTTTGTTTCCTTATCTGTTGAATAAGTAGCATAATTTTATATGTGAAAGTTATATAGAACATTACAAAGCACTACTCTATTGCAGTGGTAGATGGCATATCTAGTATTTTTTCTTACTCAGATTTGTAAAAATTATGTATATATCCTTTTGAGAGAACAAATAAGCAATATCATTATCTGATCCTCAGGACTTTATTTGTGTTAAATGAAATAAAATGCTTGAAATGTTGTAAAGAATCATTGAGTGCTATTTTTTCTTCACAAATTCTTCCTATATCCTCATCAAGAGTATTTGGCTTATTTCCAGAACCAAAGTAGTATGATGTTTTCCCCCAAGACTAAGATACCATCTTGTATATTAAATCCCTTACAATGCTTAATTAAGGTGTGGTACCTGGAGGGTGGTTGGAATTATTTACTATTAAAGCAGACGGTACCAAAACCCTTTCATGCTAAAGCTTTGTGGAAGAATTTTCTGTTTATTTTGATTTGCTTACTCTACTCCTCAGTGAGATTCAATCTGACTCCTCCCAAACCATCACCTATTCAACTTCCATGTCTCTAAAACCAGGGGACATATTTCAAGGCTTATATTATTTGACTTTTCATTGGCATTGAATTCAAACACCGTCTTATTTTGTGGCAATTCAATCCATTTGAATTCTGTGCTATCAAGGTTTCCTGACCTATTCTTTGAGTATCTTTTCTATTTTATTTGCAGGATCCTCACCGAGTACCTGCACTTTTGAAGACATACTACCTGATGTTATCATCCATGTTATCCTCCATGCCTGTGGTTTCAGCTAGTATCTAAACACTGACTCCATGTGTCTCTAAGAATTTGCCAGAGTCTATCTAGCTAGGTCACATCACTCAAAAGCTCCTAAAAGTAAAAAAAATGACCAAGACAAAACCCACAGTCCATGCTCTCTATGTCCACTATGGAAATGTAGGTCTCTATCACAGTGCTCTGTCCTGGGGACAAAATATCTCATTCTTTGGATCCAACATTCCAGAAGACTGGCAATTATTCTGAATAACAAGCGTTAATCCATGCAGATGGCTAAACCAACACCATTCTTCT
Organism: Megascapheus bottae; assembly: GCF_031878675.1. Taxonomy (NCBI): domain Eukaryota; kingdom Metazoa; phylum Chordata; class Mammalia; order Rodentia; family Geomyidae; genus Megascapheus; species Megascapheus bottae. The sequence continues at coordinate 20,868,431 of NC_143526.1, read as the reverse complement.
GCACATTTTATCTTTTAGACAACACTTGGAGCTGGGTACCAGTGGCTCCCGTCTATAATTCTATGCTGGAAGCTGACATATGAAGAGCATGATTTGTAATCCCCATACACAAATGAATTTGAAAGACTCTTACCTCCGTTTAACTAGAAAAAAACTTGGAAGTGAAGATATGGTTCAAGTGTGACAGGGCCAACCTTTAGTGAAGCCACAAGGGCAAGAAGCTCTGAATTCAAGACCCAGTAATGGCACAAAAATAAAATTTAAAAAAATCAAACATTTCTCCCCCCCACACACACACATACACACCTAACACTTATTCCTGGATCTCTGCAGATTTTATCTCTTAAACAACTCTTGCACCCCTCCATTTCTTTTTTATGGCCATTATTACCACCATAATCTGGCATGAGTTGTCTGATGCTTAGGAGTTTTGCTAGCTTACCTCTATTTTCTCTGTTCCTTTCTAAATTATCCCATCTATCACAATGTAATGTTCTCACTACCCACACTTAGTAACTTCCAGCAAATTGTGTTGATACCTGAGGGGAAATTCTTCCTTAACTGCAGCTTCTAAAGCTTCATTTCAAACTGGTTCTTTCTTCTTCATGGCTCTTGTGTCAGCATATGCTTAAACACTTAATATGGTTATTTCCCAAGAGCTTATCTCTTCCACTAAGCAGTAGGGTTATTGAGATCATCTTAAATATATCTGGGCTTCCTAATTATTGAAATCCAAGTGTTTATCATATTGCCTGATTGGTAATAAGTGCTCTATTAACATTTGCTCCCTGAATAAAATGAATGCATGCTTTGAAAATATGGTTGAAATGATTTTTTCTACTCATGCTCTGAGTTACCTGATGTTTCAACAAGTAACTCATGGAAGTATTAAGACTAGCATTCTACTACTTGATCCATAGCTCCACTTCTGGCTTTTTTTTTGTTAGCTGAAGATAAGAATCTCACAAACTTTCCTGCCCTACCTCCTTCTCCTGAGTAGCATGAGACACTGAAACCCACTAACATAGGGGATTTTTTTTTAGGCCAATGATAGACAACATCCCTGCCATTACACATTTGCTAAAAGTCATTGAATGTACACACAAGGTAAACCATATCACAAACTATGGACTTTGGATGATAGTGGTATTTGAAAAGTTATTTCATTGCTTGTGTAAAATTGCTACTGTGTATAAGGTGTTGGTGGGGACTGTGTGTATGTGTGAGGATAGGGACTCATTGTCCTTGCTGCTCAATTTTTCTGCAAAACTAAAATTACTCTAAAAATGAAAGTCATTTAAAAAAACTCTTAAGTTATTTATTATGGCTGGGGTCAGGCTGGGATTGGACGTCATGGAAACCCGCTTCCAGTGCTAACATTCTCCTGCTGCTCAATCCACCTTCTCCTCCTCATTCCTGAGATTGTTCCACCTGAGACTGTTCACTTCGGCAAAAATTCCCACCTTTGGTCTGCGTGGAAGGCTCAACCTCAGACAGAGCTGCAGGCACGCCATGAATTACTGCTGACATTCTTTCAAAATGTTGCTTCTTGCAGGAATGAGGGATGAGAGAGTGCTTTTGGATGGAAGAGAGTTCACAGTAACATAGTATATAGGTGCTGGAAAGAGTGAAACCAAAATCCCATCTGCATTCTCACCACTGCACCTAGGGAGATGGAAATATGCCAAAGACAAATCTTGCCTACTTAAAAGATTTGTCTGTGTGCCAGCTCCTAATTCTTTTTGGAAGGGAACAAAATGTTCTCAATTCCTTGTACTCACTGTATTAGTATCCTGTGGCTGCGGTAACAAATTACCAGGTGTGTTTCAAAGGCAGGCATTTATTCTCGAGAATTTTGAAGGCCAGGCCTTCAAAATTTAAAAGTTTGATATAGACATCCTCTTTTGGAGGCACTGGGGGGAGGATTCTTAGATCTTTCAATATTTTGTGACTCGTTGGGCAATGCTTAGCTCCCTTGATGTAAGCCCACATCACACCAATCTCTACCACTGTCTTCATATGGTCTTTTCCTCTGTGTCATATTTCTTCTTGTTATGTCATTAAAAACCAATTTTTATCTATGTATTTATTTTGTTGTTATTGAAAAGGTGATGTACAAAGGGTTACAGTTATGTAAGTCAGATGAGTACATTTCTTTTTTGTAACACTGTCAGCCGTTCCCTTGCTTTCTCCTAGTTTTTCCGCCCCTTTCCTTGGCCCCCAAGTTGTATAGTTCATTTCACCATAGTATCACTACTGCATTTTTGTTAACCCTTTGTCGCACCTTTTTTGTTTCTCCTTACCCTCTCCCAAACAGATAAACTGACAAACAAGACAAAAAGTACAGAAAACAAAAACAGCAGAATAGGAAAAAGAACAGCCTTGTTTTCATTTCTTGGAGTTCATTTCAATAAATATGATCAAATGCACTTAGCTATTCTTTGTGATCCTCTCCTAAGAATATTCTCTATGGGTCTCACTGTGTGAATGTCTAGAAGCCTCAAAGACATTAATTAAATTAGATATTACATTACAAATTTAATATTTTTCAGAAAATTGGAGCCATTTAACAATTTAGTAGCCACCATTAATAGACTTCATTGGCTTCAATAATCTCACATTTTTAACTGTGGAACTAAAATGAGCAGCACTAGCATGACCTGAGGTTTGGGAGACATGCATGTCCACAGTCCCCCAAAATTAATGGCTCATAATTTCTGTAGTAGGGACTTAATAAGATCTCAGTGATAGAAACAGTACTCAACTATCAACAGAATCAACTGGAAGCTTGAAACAGATTTCTGGGTTCCATCCTTCCAAGTCCAGAGTTCATGAGTGTGGGATAGGGCCAGACAACTGCATTTTACCCAGATTCTACTACTGATGCTGCTGTCCAAGGATAACAATTTGGGCTCTTTTGTATTGTTACATATCTAGGAGAAAATTCCCTTACTTTAATCTCTGTGGAATAAAGACTAAAATAAAGAATATTACAAAAAGAAAAAAAGAAAATCACATTTTAGCAGATTTGTTTCAGATTCAGTTTTCCTATATGATAAAATTCTTGTGTGCTATCTTGCTATCTGTTGAGTAAACTTCTCTGTTATTTATAGACAAGAATCTGAGGCTGGTTATTATTCTGAATCATTTCTGCTTCAAAATTCATTCATTTCTTTCTCTCAGTTTTCTTCATAGTGAAGACACACTGTTGCTAAAATACATTTTCCCTTAGGCTCACTTTTGTTGCCTCAGTCAGTAATGTCTTAAAATACTAATTTGTACCATCTCAAATTTATACTTCCCCTTGCTTTTCAGAATACCCATGATCTTTTTTTTTCTTGCAGTATTAAATTGTTATTGTAAAGGTGATGCACAGAGGGGTTATAGTCCATATGTCAGAAAAAGATTACATTTCCTTTTGAACAGTATGGCTCCTTTCCTGCTCTCTCCTAGTTTTTCCCTCCTGACCCTACCCAAAAGTTGAATAGGTTGCTTCCTACAGTGTCTAGTGATTACCACTCTTTGTCCCACCATTTCTGTGTCCCTTCTTTTTGTGTGTGTGTGTGGTCATGGGGCTTGAACTCTGGCCTGGGCACTGTCTCTGCGCTCTTCAGCTCAAGGCTACCGCCCTACCCTTGAGCCAAGCCCCACTTCCCATTTTCTAGAGGTTAATTGGAGATAAGAGTCTCAGGTCCTTTTATGCCCCGACTGGCTTTGAACCTCGATCCTCAAATCTCAGCCTCCTGAGTAGCTAAGATAATAGATGTGGGTCTCCTTTGGTCTTACTCTTTGTGAATGCCTAGAGACTCATATAATTAATTATTATACACACACACACACACACACACACACACACACACACACACATGTATGTGATTATGTATACCATTCAGTGTCTTTACTTATAAACTTATAGGCACATTCTAATTACCACAAATGAAGGAAACCACTCAACCTAGGTTTCTTTAGGTCTGGCTTATTTCACATCATATGATTTTTTCCAAGTCTTCCTATTTCCTTGGAATGGTAAAATATCATTCTTTCTGAGGAGTAAGTAGGATTTCATTGTGTATATGTACTGTATTTTTTTGATAAATTTGCACTGAGGGGCAGAGCTGCTGCTTTGCTCAAATTGGTCACATCTAAAAATTTCTTTTTCATGATGTTGTTTTCACTTAGAATGTTTCATCTTTCCTCACTCAAAACCAACAAATCCTTCCAGGTAGAAAAGATTTCTCTCCAACCCAGAAACTACCCTGTCTGCAACATATATTATTTAATCACCAAGAAACTTTTTCAAGGGCTGGGAGTTTGGCCTAGTGGTAGAGTGCTTGCCTAGCATGCACGAAGACCCGGGTTCAATTCCGCGGTACCACATACATACAAAAAAGCCGGAAATGGTGCTGAGGCTCAAGTGGTAGAGCTCTAGCCTTGAGAAAGTCCAAGGATAGTGCTCAGGCCCTGAGCTCAAGCCCAGGACTGGCAAAAAAAAAAAAAAGAGAGAGAAACTTTTTCAAGATGAGGTACCAGATACTGCCTTTGGAAACTACTTAACACAAAATTCTATACCATTTCTACCAATCCAAGAGAATGCAGATTAACCTTTAGGTTTTCCTTAGTTTTATCCCTTCTACCCTTGGTTCCTCAAAGAATACTAGAGTCCACCATCTATATCTATTCCTTGCTATTTACTAGATTATAAACTCACTTAGGAAATAAAGTCCTAAAGAATCTAACTAAACAGAACTTGTAATCAATATGGACTAGTGTTATTCTCTATCTGAAAACCTCACTTTATGGAGAGACAAGTTCGTCTGGGTTTCTCATCTACCACTTTGAAAAAAAAGTACTAATACTAGAACTATTTGATAAGTGATAGGATTTGGATTAATCTCATGTTTTGAAGGTTTTGTTCCCAATACAGTAGTGTTCAGAGATGGACCTTTGAGAAGTATTTGGATCACGGGGCTCTACCTTCATGAGTTGGGTTAATTCGTTGATGGATTCATAGCTTAATGGGCTGTGGAGGGGGAGAGGTGGTAGGGAAGTTAGGAGGTGGGCCCTACTGAGAAGGATCCAATCACTGGGAATGTGTCCATAAAGGACACATTTTCTCTCACCCCCTCTTTCTCTTGGTTGGCATGAAGTAAGTAGACTGTTCTACTACACACCAAGATAGACTACCTCACCAAAGGCCCAGAAACAGTGGACTCAAATGTATGTGGACTGAAATTTTTGAAACTATGAGCCCAAATAAATGTGTTTTTTTCCTTTAAGTCAATTTTTTTCATGAATTATTTCACAGTGATGGTAAGTTACCCACAAAATAAGAAATTTCCTTTGGCATGTGCAGAATAGAGGGATCTCTTTTCAATAAAGGGATTTCTTCAAAAAGGGCATAAACATGGGACATTGGAACTCATATCAGCTCAAAGCAAACAAGCATGGAATAAGACCAAGCCATAATATGTAAGTACAAGATATGACCTGTTCACAACAGAGGTTCCCTGCAAAAATTCTTTTCTCTGCTTAAATTAACACTTACACAGCTATTAATTTTAATCTAAAATGAAATCTTGACCTCCACTCTGTTTCCTCCCTTTCATATCTTGACATCCATAATACTAAGGGACTAAGAGAGATATTGGGGAGACACAGTGGACTTGATTAAATCTTCTCCTTGTTTTCCATTAGCCTTTCAGTTTTCATTAGTTCTAATTTAAACATCTTATTTGTAATGCGATGTTCTTAAGAGTTTTATATTTATATAGGGATAGTTTATTGAGACCAGTCTATCAGAAGTCAGCATCAATTCATTTTCCTATGTGGTAAGTATTGTCTGTTCCTGAAAAGTAATGTAATGAAATTTTCTTTTTTATAGTCCAATTTTCATGTTCATCATTATTCCTCTGACTATTATGGCCCAAGGATATATGAATTTAGTTACCTTTTAATTTTAATATTGTTGCATTATTTTCAATCTTTACATCATGAATCTGGTTTCTAGAACCCCCACCATTCTTTGGTGTAAAAAAAAATAAAGTTCAATACAGGGAACAGCTTTAAGATAGTATGATTTAGGAATTGAAATGAAAAGTAAAAAAATGTAACTGCTCTGTGCTTAAAGATATAGTCATTCAAGAGCTTAGAAAATTTGCAGAAACTCTTTCTACTAATCTGTATGTATCTATTCTTCTTGCCCTGTAATAAGCACCTTGAGAGATCAATACAACTGCATTGTCTGTGGGTTACTGGAATAATTTGATGCAAGTATATAGGCCACATCCAAGGTTAAACTAATTTACACATCAGCTTTTATAACTCTTAGGTAACAATCTGCTCTCCAGAGGCAGAGCCTGAGGTAAAAGCAAGTTGGTAGAAATGAGCTCCAGGAGAAACAAACAAACAAACAAACAAACAAAATGGGTGAGCAGTAAATGGAAGTAGAAGCAATAAAATTGGGCATTTTCAATGAAGTCCTCCAAATAATTGACATATGGGGATATCTAAGTATAAAAGACAACTAGATGAGTCTGAGAGTGTGGCCTAGTGATAGAGTGCTTGCCTAGCATGCATGAATCCCTGGGTTGGATTCCTCGGTAGCACATATACAGAAAATACCAGAAATGGCGTTGTCGCTCAAATGGCAGAGCACTAGCCTTGAGTGAAAAGTGTCCAAGGACAGCAGTGTCTAAGCCTCGAATTCAAGCCCCAGGAATGGACAAAAAAAGACACCTAGATTTCATCCCTCTTAAAACAAAGGAACTGACCTTTCACTTGCAGCAGTCAATGGACACAAGTAACCCCTAGGTGCATAATTTTCTGGTATTTCTCTTTCTCAGAAGATAGGACTGAGACATCTCTAAAACTTAGTATTAAAACTCAGGTACTGAGTAATATTTGGATTGGTTCAGACAGTTCCTTGTTGCATCTCAAAGATGGAGTTTTGAGAAGAGCCTCCAGCCATGCTATGGAGATCCATCAGAACTTGTGAATGGAGGATAACATGGTAATTAGGTCACAGACCTCTACAAATTTTGTTTGTTACTATCTCTGAATGCAAGAATGCTGTAATTATTTGGTTAGCTTTATCCTCTCTCAGCCATATGTTGCCTGCTGTGAAATAAGAAATTCTGTGATGGGTTGAGAATTTGGTTTAGTGGTAGAGTGATTGCCTAGCATGCATGAGGCCCTGGGGTTCAATTACTTGGTACCACATAAATAAAAAAAATAAATAAAAGAATCCTTTAGAAATTCTATGATATAATTATCTTTTTAAAATACACTTATTTCCCACAGAAGTAAATGTCACAAATTATCTTGCTTGTCTTGACTGGACTTTTTCAGGTGTCTAAGGTCTTCAGAAGACCTGTAAAGATGATATAAGAGAGTTTTTGATCCTCAGTGACCACTAACTACTTTACTCTGAATCCTCAGTTGGGAAAAATGTATATTCCACATGGAATATGTTCTCTAATACCTCAGTGAACTACAACAAGTTTACTCAGATAGCAGTGTCAGAGATGACTATAAAATAAGTCATGGTATATGGGGGGGCTCTTAAAAACAAGGTTTGAAGGACATACTAAAGACACTAGCGCAACAATGTTCATCACAGCACTATTTACTATAGCAAAGCTATGGAACCAATCCAGAAGTCCCTCAGAAGATGACTGGATCATGAAGATGGAATTCTGTGCTGCCGTCAAAAAGAATGACATTACCCCATTTGTAAGGAAATGGAAAGACTTGGAAAAAATCATATTAAGTGAAATGAGCCAGACCCAAAGGAACCTAGGCTCAATGGTTTCCCTCATTTGTAATAATTAGTACAAATCTAGGACTCTCCTAGCAGAGGATTACAACAGCTCAAAACCTAGATACAAGAGGCCATATAGGATGAGGCTAAATAAAAGATCTCCAGGATATGGAAATGAGAGTTTTATATTATGTGATTGTTGTTCTTAATGTACTATGTTATTTCTCTTCTCTTTTGTTGCTCTTTGGTTAATCTCATATTGTTACAGTATCTGACTTTGTAACCTGGTATATTGTATATACATTTATTTGTTTATTTGAAATAGGAAAGAGAAGTGGGGGAAACAAGGTGATTGGGAGGGGCTGGAGGGAGGGAAATAGGGAAAAAACATGAGAAGGAGTATCCATGTGTGAGAAGTAATGTACCCTCTCTCTGGCAAATATAACTCTAACCCCTCTATACAGTACAATAAAAAAAAAAGGTTTAGCCAAGTAGTGGTAACCCATGCCTGTCATCTTACTTAGGAGACTGAGATCTGAGAACTGTGATTCAAAACCTGCCTGGGCAAGAAAGCCCATGAGACACTTTATCTCAAATTACCTACCAGAAACTGGAATTGGAGCTGTGTCTAAAACTGGTAGAGGGTTAGTTAGCCTTGAATTAAAAGAACTTAAGGACAGTGCCCAGGCCCTAAATCAAGATGGGCAAAAAAAATGTGTTTGGCAGTGAGTTAAAGTTTCTGAGGGATTGCATTGCTTGAGTCTCTTCTGAATCTTCCATGTTTTAGTTAATACACTTGTGTATTCTTGGATACCACATTGAGGTTTGTATTTATATATTTATAGATGAATTCTAGCTTACATATATAAAAGAAAACATACAGCCTTTTTAATCTCTTTTCCAGATCCTTCCATTTCTTTGTAGATAATGTAATATCATTCTTTGTCAAGCATGATTAAAATCCCATTGTGTATATCTACTACAGTTTCTTAATTCATTCATCAATTCAGTGGCATCTGGGCTGGCTACATATATTGGCAGCAACCAGAAAAAGGGTATTTGATCAGGGATTGGGATCAAGGGAGACACATAGACAAATGAAAAAATGGAGGGAAATGAAATCACAAAATTCAATGCATATTCTACAAAATTATGGAAATTGAAGAAAGACTTTGGATTGGAAATTGGAGAAGAATGTGAAAGGTGTGGTACTGATTAAGATTTATTGTATTCATAAACTATTTCATTGAATGGTAAGTACTTCATAAAACTACTTAAAGATAAAAATTAAATATTAAAATTGGAGTTCAGTATTAGATCACTGCTAAGTTCTTCCACATTGTATTGGTGAAACAAAGGTGATATAAGTGACAAGAAAAAGTATTAAGTCATAAAAGGCCTGGATACTAATGTAAATAATTGTGTTTTAAATTCTTTTAGTGCTTACCCAGAGCTTCTCAATGCATAACACCCTTATTCTCAGAAGCACCACCTTAATTCTCAGATTAGCTTAAATTTTCCAGTGAAGTGCTAAGAAGATATTTTTCTTCATCTGTCCTCTGAGGTTGATGTTAATTTTCTTCCTAGTGCCAGATCTTCTCTGTGCTTCAGAGATGTAAAGTGCAGAGAAGAAGCTGTTTATTTTCTCTTTTCCCAAGCAACAAGAATAAGATAGAAATTACTGTTATAGTATTATTCATTTAGATATATCATTGATACTCATATTCTATTCACTGTATTAGTATGTAGAGAGAGGTAATGTAATGTGTTTGGGTTCCCTTATATCCACATATTCAAGATAGTAAAAGGGAGTAAAGAATAGAACTATCGTTTCTATCTTGGGCAAGTTTAACTCTTTAGCTAGGGTATCACTTTAATAACTCTAATTTGTGAACTGGATAATGGTAAATGCCTTTCATTTTCCTCTTTTATTTTCCTAAATAAGATAATTTTCAAATGAACACTGTTTGTGCAGTGTACAGCATAAAAAAGACATAAGAATGCTTTAAGTGGTTAAATTCTGTTTAGAGCTCATATTTATGTCATGAAGACTCAGCCTTCATGAATAGGTGGGTTAATAGCTGGATCTAAAGGGTCCCTAGAAAATGAGTTATTTTCTCTTGCCGTTCTGCTTTTTATCATGTATGGACAAAGGCACACACTAGAGTCAAGTGTTTTTGTGATGGAATTCTCAGCCCCAGAACAGTGACAGAATAATTTTGTTTCTTTTTTCTTTCTTCCTTTTCTTTTCTTTTTCTTTCTTTTTTTTCAATTACCTTGTCTCCATAATTCTGTTACAGCAGCACAGAGAGAAAATTCACATGGGGTAGTTAGGATGAGCTGCTTAGAAAGAGCCACAGGATTCTTCAGGGTCATCCTTAAAAGGCATTAATGGAAATAAAAATATATGTTTTCAGGCAGGGAGCATGGCCTACTGGTAGAGTGCTTGCCTAGCATGCCTGAAACACTGGGTTCAATTCCTCAGTACCACATAAACAGAAAGAAGCCAGAAATGGTGCTGTGGCTCAAGTGGCAAAGCACTCGCCTTGAGCAAAATGTGTCCAAGGTCAATGCCCAGGCCCTGAGTTCTAGATTTAGAAAAAAAAAAAAACAAAAACCTTCTGTTTCCAATTAGATATACAATGTAAAAAACTGTCAAAAAGCATCCTTTTATACATAAAAATGTGACAATTCTCTTGCTTACAGTATGGGAAAAGAAAATTTGTAGGAATGAAATGAGACCTGGGATTTCCAACTTCATCCTCTTGTACACACACACACACACACACACACACACACACACACACACACAATATCAAAAATACGTATATATTTTCCACTTCTTGACCAGTTTTCCTAGAACGTATGTTTTGTCTTCATAATCAAAATTTTGTAATGAAGGAAAAACTATCTACAGATAACACAAATCCCAGAAGCAAACAACAACATAAGCTAACCTGGTTTGTTATAATTACTCTCTGCCAGGACAATGAACAACACAATTCTCTGAATTTTGATTGATGAGTACTTTTATCACTTCTACTTTATACATGAGGGGGAGTATTGCTTGCCCAAGTCTACTGGGATAAATGAGGGAGGGGGGATTTGAAGATGGGTGACCATCTGATTTCATGTTACTTACACTGTGATACATGCAAGCAAAACGAACATGGATAAGAAAGTCATAACCTCAAGAAGTTATTCTATCTGTCCACCCTTTGCCAGTTGACTGTGAATCAGTCATTTTTGTCTGTCAACCTCATTTGTGAGAAAGGAATGCAAGTATTAAATCTGTCTACTTGCAAGGATCATATGAAATCGCAAATCAAAGTATGGCTTACAAACTCTAGAGACATTTAGATGTGCATCGATCATTTCAACTTTCTTCAGATTTGGAGTAAGGGAACAAGAAGTGGTTATTTTGCTAGTACTGGATCCCCATTTACAGTATTCTGAATTCGTATGTATATCATTTGTATATTTTGATGTACTGATTCCTTCGCACAGTTCTAGTTTCTTTTTTTCAAATTGTATTTTACTGTCAGGATAATGTATAGAGGAGTTACAGTTACATTCATCAGGTAGTGGGTACATTACTTCTCAAACATTGATAGCCCTTCTCATGTTTTTGTCCCCATTTCCCTTCCCCACCCCTCCCAATCATCTTGATTTTCCCCTTCCTTTCCCTATTTCAAATAAGCAAATAAATGTATATACAATATACCAGGTAACAAAATCAGATACAGCAATAACATGAGATAAACCATTAGGGGAAAAAAGAGAAAATAAATAACTTGACATATACCTTAAGAACAACAATCAAAAAAAAATAAACCTCTTGTTTCCATGTCCTAGAGTTCAAACTTTTAATTCTTTTAATTTTATTTCTGCCTTTTTATCCTCCTAAAATCCTACCACTCATTCTTTCTTTCATCCTATTTAAGATACACTTTTATGCCTTCAGATTCCATATCTTCCACAAAGTAGCATTTTGGTTCCTCCTTTCCACAAGAATGTCAACTTTAACTTTCATCACAGATTCAGCAGGCATCATGTATTATAATTTAATATATTTTAGCATTATGCTTAATATTTTATGTAATCATTATTATTCATTATTTTTCCAAAGAAAAGGGAAAGCATTCATGCAAATGGATCTCATAGAATATTGGAGTAGTACTGAGATGTTTTATAGAAAAAAATAGTTCTTATTCTCCCCTAACTTCCATATCCACAGAAGTTAGTTGTTTATTTTTAACTCAAAAATATTTTACTTTGCTTTTCTTTTTTCAATGCTGGCTTTCCCAGTATGGATATCTGTAATTAGGGCTCTGGGCCAGAATCAAAGAGTACAGACAAAGTAGGAAGACACAATTGGATTATATGGAGAAGAATCTTGCTGGAAAGAGTATTCTCTTTTTACCACCTGGAGCTGAGCATCTTCCTTTCCATCAAAAAACGAGAGACAGGAAAGGGATAAATGTACAATTCTACCTCAGCTCACTCACTGTGGTAGGAAGTTTAGAACAGTCTCTATTCTCAAGCACTGAGAGTACTTGAAACTGACTCTAGCATATTGGAAGCTTCAATTCAAGCACATCTGAAAAGAAAAGACAGGTGCCGGAACAGATGCATCTTGTGGGGAAAGATTATTTTTTTAACCAAAAGTTACTGATTTTTCTTCTAAAAAAACCACCATTTCTCTTATGAGTTATGTTTTAAAGTGTGAACATTTTGACATTTTTCTTTATGCATCACAAGTTTACCATGTCTATTCTTTTTTGTTGTTGTTGTTGCTAACATAATCATCTATAGTGGATCAAGTAGACAATGTTCAGATTCTGTCAAAACCTTTGGGCCATTGCTGTTTTTGAGACTTCCAGCACTTTAGGGAACTTACCAGAATTATGATTTTCCCATTGTGAGAACTGCAGTAAAAATTAAAATGTGACCAATGCTGGAATTGTGTTGACAAGCTGATGAAATCTGTGTCCCCAGAGTCCTTCTCAAGTCTCACTGGGCCCGTCAGAAAAAAACAAAACAAAACAAAACACTATACCTACTTCAAATTGCTACCTGAGGAGAAAATTAAGACCTTACATGCACCTGAAGAAGTTGTAGAAGAGAGGTGAGAATTCTGAGCAAAGAGAAATTTCATACAGACAACGATAAACTTCGCTGATATAAAATGTACCAATGACCTTATATTTTATATCTAACATGAAAAGAGATCAGAGAACAGGTGTAATTACAGGAGGATATTTGAAATAAGTATTCTTTTTGTTCCAAGATCTCAAATTTCTGAAGAGTATAAAACACAGCTCTTAGATTAAGTCATTGTTTTGTCTCCCAATGTTTATGAAGAAGCAAAAGCAAGAAATGGGGGAAAATCCATGTTCTCTTCATCTAGCATCCTCCCCTTCTTCAGAACATCATCCCTTTTCCTTTTTCCTTTTCTTTTTTTTTTTCTGGGTCATGGAGCTTGAATTCAGCCTGGACATTGTCCCTTAGCTCTTCAGCTCAAGGCTACCACCCTACCCCTGGGCCTGGGCATTGTGCTTGAGCTCTTCACCTCAAGGTTACCACTCTACCCTTGAGCCAAGCCCCACTTCCTGTTTTCTAGAAGATAATTGGAGATAAGAATCTCAGGGCTGGCTTTAACCTTGATCCTCATATCTCAGCCTCCTGAGTAGCTAGGATTACATGCGTAAGCAACCATGCCCAGCTCCTCATCCCTTTTTTTATTTCTAGAAAAATCCCAGAACCAACTACATCAGTATCACTCTGAAACCTGTTAGAATGCAAACAATACAACCTCCTGATTCAGAAACTCTAGGTCTTCTTTTTAGCAATCTGTGCTTTCACAAGCTAACCATATGTTCCTAATGTACACAGAATTTGGAAAATCATTGCCTTAATATAGAGCATAATCTGCCTTTTAGTTTGAGTTGACTCATTATCAGCACACAAGATATCCTTAGTACTTGCTACTTTTATACTCTTTGCGAAGTGGCTAGCTTTGTTCTTTGTTCTCTTTCACAACAGTAGTTTTTAATCCTGTCTTTACAGCCAGAACAGCAGAGTGAGAAACCCAAGATCTATTTTCTTACAGTATTCGGTTAACAGTCATATATCCTCTGAAATATATTGGTGCTTTTAGAATTCTAGAAACTTAAAAAGTGGCAATATCCTAGGCATAATCAAAGCTAAGAAAAATATGTCAAAATGGCAAGAGAAATTATTTCATTTTATATATAATGTTGTGCCAAGATTGTCCCATGTTCTGGGAATGACCCCTCCCCCCCTGCTCAGGACCCATGTACTAGGAATCAAAAACACATGTTTCCGGGACTAGCCCGGACTTGAACCCCAAGTGGCAACAGCCCAATGCTCAGTGGTTAGACACCTGAGCTCTGACCAATCCTGAAGCGACCAGTGGTTCGAAGTTACCAAACAACGAATCAGGTGATTGTAACTACGGATTTCCCCTAAAACTTGTTTGTATAAAAGCTGTGTAAAACCTTTGATCGGGGCCTCTTAGCGTTGCTGGCTACGGGTACGCAGAGGTCCGAGTTCAAACTTGTAATAAATGACCCTTGCTTCTTTGCTTTGACTTTGGCCTCTGGTGGTTCTTTCGGGGTCCTAGCAATTTGGGTACAACATTTGGTGCATTGGCCAGGAACTCCCAAGCCCACCCAGACGTCTAGTCAACGGGTCATGGAAAAACCGTGGTAAATAGGCCGGCTTCGTGGATTATGTATTGTCTGTTAATCTGTTAATTTGGGTTGCCTATAGATTTTGTATCTGGGTTGATGAAGAATACTGGCAAATGCGCTACAGGATTGTTGACGGGGCCGGAGGGAGACCTCCTCCGGACCCCATCTGAGGCTCTGGGGCTATCTGTATTAAAGAATAATAGCCCGTCTGGTCAGGCAGGATTTAGTCTGAAGCACACTTGTGGTCTGTGTTTTTGTTCGTTCCATATATTTCTGTTTGTGGGTCAACACAGACTACCCCAGTTACTCTCCTAACGACAAATTTTAAGGATGTTAGAAGCAGGGGTTTTGAAATTGAGTGTGGAAGTCAAGAAAGGCAAACTAATTACCCTTTGTAATTCAGAGTGGCCGATCTTTGATGTTGGATGGCCCTCAGAGGGCACTTTCAGCCTCCCCATAATACAGAAGGTAAGGGAAAAGATCTTTATCAGAACAGTCTGGCCACTCTGATCAGATTCCTATATTCTTGTTTGGCAGGATCTGGTAGAGGACCCTCCTGCCTGGTTATTGAGGTACCAGCAAACCCCAGACTCAATTTAAGTTGATGACCCCCTCAAACTAACCCTGGACTTATATGCTTATTAAACAGTCAGCTTTATAAGATGCTTGCTAAACAGTTTCATAAGGAGGTAGAAAAGGACAAAAATAGGAAAGAATAGCCAGGCAAGCAAACCCCTGTACCTGTTTGTTCTGGCAGGTGTTTGTGGTTTTTGCCTTTAAAAACATTGTGTAAACCCTGAACAGGAACTCCTACCCGCCTCGCTGTGCCGAGTGTCTGCGAATGAGTTCCATGCCTGGCATGTATCCTGCAATAAACCTTTGTTATTGCATTTTGGCCACCTCTATCTTGGTGGTCTTCATTGAGGGACCCCCTCCTCTGGGCACAACATTTGGGGGCTCATCCGGGATCCCCCAGGAACCCCACCGGGACCCTCAGGAGTCTGAAGGATCTGTTGCCTCCCGAGCGCTCACTGTCTTGTCTGTTTATTGTCTGTGTCAATCGTTCTTTTACTTTCAATTCTGTGGCGGTCGATTGGTCGCATCTGTATCTGCAGGCTCCCACTGGGGCAGATGTGTCTGGACAGTGATCCTGGAGGGAATGGGAGACGTCCCGATCTCAATGTGGGCAAAGGGTCTTTGGACCCCGAGCCATCTGGGGGCACCGAAGAGGTGGCTGTCTGGTTTAACACACTGAGTGGAGTGTGTTTGGGCAACTCTTGAGTGAGAGTCGAGGGTTGCCGTTCAGTCCCGGGAACTTTCTGTGAAATTTGTCTCTTTGAGTTTGTTGCTTGTTATCTGTTGTTTGTTTGTTTGTTTTAGTCTACCAGTCTTCCTATTTTATTCTTTTAACATGGGAGGCAGCGCCTCTACTCCTTTAGATCTGGCCCTTGCACACTGGCAAGATGTACAGGAGACCACCAGTAATAACAGTGCAATAATTAAAAAGAAAAAGTGGATCACTTTAGCCTTTATTAACAAGGCAGTGCCAGACATCAGAAAAAAAAATTACAGTTCTTAGAAAGACTTGGCAAGAAAGGATTAAGAGAGTTAGTAGCTGTGGTAGAGAAAGTATACAATAAGTGAAAGACTGCAGAGCAGAAAGGAAGAAGAAGAGAGGGAGAGAGACAAGAGGGAGAGGAACAGAGAGTCAGAAGACAAGAAAGGCAAATAAAAAGGATTTTGGATGGATAGCAAAGGCTAATGGAGCAGGTGCTCCTGGTCACCACTGGCAAGCCAGAGGATACAAATAGAAGACTAAAATTAGGGAAAACCCAATGTGCCTATTGTAAGAAAAAAGGGTACTGGGCCAAAGAGTGCCCCAAGAAAAATAGGAGAAAGGACTTTCAACTTTTGTCTCAGCCTCTGCACTGGGGGCAGATTACCGACCCCAGAGTTCAGGACAGGTAGAAAGAATGAATGAGACCCTAAAAGAGACTTTAATCAAATTGGCTTAGAGACTGGCACAGACTGGGTGTCACTTCTTCCTTTTGCTCTATTTAGAGTAAGGAATTCTCCCTATCTAGGCTTACTCCTTTTGAAATAATGTATGGACCCCCCATTTGTTAAATTCCTTATGTAATGAAGTTGTCTTGTAAAAAGTTTTGTTTTGAACCTGGTTCTCACCTGCAAAAGTAAGATTGGCAAAACTTTCATGATACTAAAACTTCCAGAAAATGAACGGCCAATATTAATTTTGCATGCTTTAAGATCTTTGAGTATAAATGTGTGTGTGAATGAGTGCAAGTGAACACGTTCATTGTCAGCATGCTGTGTAAAACAACGGATGAGCTCATACTTGAAACACAAAGGCAATTGGGTAAATCTAAGTTTAAACTTTAAGAAAATTATTGGGTTTAAATGTTTTCAATGTCTCAAAGGATTATTGCATTGTTTTAAAGAGTAACTACTTGCAAAAAAGAATTTTTCTAAAGATTCTGAAATCTGCATTAAAAATCTGGTAATGCATAGAGCTGTTTACATTATAAATATTGTATCCTGTTTAGCCCAGAGACATTAGCGAATATGGAATTCATTTCAAGTTAAAATTTGGAGATAAGCAATTTTACATTTAAATTTCTGCTTCTTATCAATGTCAGAAACTTGGCCTGTCTTTTAAAACTGTTTAGGTAATCAAATGCCAAGAGAAAGGACGGGAAAACAGGATAGTCCTGTGTGGCCATCTTTAGGGGTGAGAGGTGAACTGGCAAAGGTGCAGCTCTGGATTCCCATGGTGGAAAAGGCCCTAAGGGAGAGTCCACACATGGTAAAAGAAGATGAGCTGGCACAAAAGCTGTTCTTTTAAACCTGGTCAGATGGACTGAGTGAACCGTCTTCATCCTTTTTCTTTGCAAACTGACACTGGAAATCTGATGGTAAAATGTGGGTGATGTGATTAGTATTTCTTAAACTGCCCCCTAAAATGTATTAAATTGCAAAAAAGGGTTTTAAAAGGAATGTTTAAAGGTTTATCTCCTTATGATTTGGTTTCATGCTATTTCACAATTGAATATTTTAGAAAAAAAGGAAAATAAGTCTGGACTTTTGATGCACTGATGATGTTTATAGTTCTGGCACTAAGGAGAAAACTTATTTGAGTTTAAACTGTTGCTGGAGTTCTAGGCAGTAACCTAAACTGCAAAAAGAAAAAAAAAATGCCTCTTCTAAAAAGGAGGCCTGGAGGCAAAGGGAGTGAGTATCTTGAGCCCTTAATGGTTTTTCAAATGCAAATAGAGGCTAAAGTGTTAAGGGTTTAAGCAAATATCAGTAAAAGTTTTAAAGAAAATTAAAAATGAGTTTCTGAACAAAGTTTGAAAGTAAAGTTGTCCTAAAAGTTTGTTTCAAGGGAAAAAAAAAGGAAAATTAAGACTACCAAAATGATTGCTTGATTGCTATTTCAGCTTGCTCTTATAAGTTTCTTTTTTTTAAATCATATTTTTATTGTATTTAATAAAAGGGTAACATGATATTTGCCAGATAGAAGGTGCATTAATTCACATACATTGATACCCTTCCACATGTCTTGGTCCCATTACCCTCCCTCCTATCCCCCTTTTGGTTTTCCCCCCTTCCCTGTCCAATTTCAAGTAACCAAATACAAATGTATCCAAAATATCAGATAACAAAGTGAGATATTGTGTCAATATGAGATAACAAAGGAACAGCAAAAGAGATGAGATAACATAGCACATTAAGGACAGCAATCATCCATTATATGGCTTTTGTTTCAATATCCTAGAGGTCCATTCAATTAGCTTCATATTATATGGCCTTATGTATCAAGTTTTTGGTCTATTGCAAATCTCTGCTAATAGAGCCCAAGGTTTCTACAGGTTAAGATGAATGAGGGAAACCATTGAGCCTAAGTTCCTTTGAGTCTGGCTTACTTCACTTAATATGATTTTTTTCTAAGTCTTTCCATTTCCTAACAAATGGGGCGAAGTCTTTTTTTCTGACAGCAGCATAGAATTCCATTGCAGGCCCATGGAGAAGGACAGCAGAACCTTATTCAGATGTAATTTTGGCCCTTACCAAGTTCCAGGTAAGATCATGCTTAGAAACTATTTCTGAGTTGACCACCTTGTTGCTTTAATTGGAGTAAAGTGGCCTTATAAAGGTTGTGATATTGATGAGTATTGCACTGAATTTAGAAATAGCCTTTAGCAGAATTGCCACCTTCACAATGTTAATCTTCCTAATCCAGGAGCACGGGAGGTTTTTCCACTTCCTTGGATCTACTTTACTTTCCATTTTCAGGTTTTTGATGTTTTCCTCATAGAGATTCTTCACTTCTTTGGTTAAGTTAATTCCTAGGTATTTGGGGGGGGGGGGATTGTGCTTTTCTTTGTTTTTGAAGTTATTACAAAATCCTTAGCACTTGATACAACACCTCCATTTCTGTAGCTTTGATGGTTAATTGGCAATAGGAATCTCATGGACTTTCCAATCTGGGCTAGTTTCAAACTGTTATCCTCAAATCTCCTGAAGAGCTAGGATTAAAGGTATAAGCTACCAGTGCCCAAATAAAAATCTTTCTAAATAAATAAAATGGTAGAGAAATGTATTACTATCAGCTTATATTACAAAAATAATTTTACAATGATTACTTCAAGTTGAAACAAAATAGTGCTAGGAAGTATATAAAATACAAAGACTGTACATAAAAATACAAAGATTGGTAATGCTAAACATATAAAAATATACAATATTAAAATGTCTTACCAATGGGTATGTAAGTCACTTTTATGCTAGAATATTTGAAAGATAAAATAAAAATAAATATAACTATCAAATCATATTAATAAATAAAAGCATTAAAAGATGTACATTCCCTATTCTCACTTTGTTGTTGATGTAGCAATAGTAAAGCTTTTTAAAAATGGTTTTGAAGTTACATGATCAGGTTAAATATAGTGTTCCAATGGTATGAAATTTTTCAAGCCCCAGGATAATTACAAATTAGATAACTATAGAAGATATATGAAGGAAAAGTGATAAAAAAAATCAATGTCACTATAAAAATTAAAAAAAAACAGAAGAAAAGAGAAACAAAATAATCCATAAGAAAATAATTAACAAAAGGACAAAAAGACATTTCCTATCAATAATTATTTTAATGTAATTGAACTATATTTTCTGGATGCCTTTTTTTCCGTATGGTTGGTTGGTTGTAGGGCTTGAACTCAGGGCCTGAGAGCTGTCCCTGAGTTTTTATGATCATTATTAGTGCTCTATCACACTAAGCCATAGCACCACTTCTGAAATTTTCTAATTAAAAGTAAACAGAGCTGAGCACCAGTGTCTCATGACAGTAATCCTAACTACTCAGAAGACAGATCTAAGGATTTCAGTTCAAAGTCAAATATATAAAAGTCAAAAGATAAAAAAAAATTCCATGAGAATGATAACTTAAATAGGTCAGAAATGACCATATCATTTGTATCACACAAAAGAGCTTTTAAGCTAAATACTCACAAGAAAAATAAAAAGAATACTATATTATAATAAAAATGTCACTAATCAGACCGGGAGTTTAGTCTAGTGGTAAAGTGCTTGCCTAGCATGCATGAAGACCTAGGTTCGATTCCTCGGTACCACATACCTAGAAAAAAGCCAGAAGTGGTACTGAGGCTCAAGTGATACAGCTTTAGCTTTGAGAAAGTCCAAGAACAGTGCTCAGGCTCTGAGCTCAAGCCCAGTACTAGCAAAAAAAATGTCACTAATCAGAAAAATCTAACCTATATAAATTCATATGGCCACTAGTATCAGAACATGGATAATTATGAAGTTAACATCAACAGTATTGAAGGAAGATATAACAACTCAAAGTAGTAGATTTTAATACTTGGCTTTCAATAATGGATAAAATGTTGAAATGGAGGGTCAAAAAACCCCCAAACAACAAACTTGAACATTATAGACAAATTGAACTTAAGAGACATATACAGGTTACTCAACAATAGCAGATTATATATCCATCTCAGCACACAGGGCACATTTTCCAGGATAAGTAATATGTTAGGCCACAGAAGCAACACGCCCAAAATTAAGTACATTAAAATCATGTCAAGTGTGTCTTTCTACTCTAGTTTGCCTGTAGGTATCATAGGAATATGCCACCAGTACCCAGAAAATTACCTTGCTTCAATGACCCCTACTTAGTCCCTAGCTCTTTGAAGGCAGATTTGTGACTTGGGGCTCTTACCTTCAGGCTCAGTCAACACACAAAAAGTCATTTGCAAAAGGAAAAAAAAAGACAAGTCTCCTTCATAACATTGTATTCCCTTTGTTTATGGTATTGTATTTGACTCTTGACTGTTCCATCAAGGGTAAAAACTTTTGGTTTTGTGTCACATCTTAATGCCATTTTCATAATACAATCGAGTGCTGGAAGTGTGTTTGTCTAGTGGTAGAGTGCTTGCTTAGCATGCACAAAGCCCTGGGTTCGATTCCTCAGCACCACATGCACAGAAAAAGCTAAAAGTATTGTTGTGACTCAAGTGGTAGAGCACTAGCCTTGAGAAAGCTCAAGTACAGTGCCCAGGCCCTGTGTTCAAGCCCCAAGAGAGGGAGGAGGAGGAGGAGGAGGAGGAGGAGGAGGAGGAGCAGCAGCAGCAGCAGCAGCAGCAGCAGCAGCAGCTAAAATTGATCCAAGTTCATACATGGGTATTATTTAGGAATACTTTCTTTAGCTGTTCTATGTGTGTGCCTAACATGCAAAGGTCACTATAAAAATACTTAACTTACTTCCTAGGTTGTTATGGGGCTGAGGGTCCATCCACTGGTCACACAGTGACTAAGCTCATGCACTCATGTTCTAGTTGCTTTGAGTGATACTTCCATTCTGCAGGGTTCCCTTTCTTGGCAGAATTTCTCTCTGAAGAGCTTAGATGGAAATTCCTGGAAACCCACCCCTTTCTCCAGTTTCAGATGATGTCCAACCAAAATGAAGATAAAGGAGAAAAACAGCAATTACGTGCATTTTGTGTAGCACTCAGGCAAAAGCTGAATCCTTCCAAGGCTTCACCTCTATCCCATTCTGCTTGCTTTCCTCCTGCTCAGATTTCTGCTGGGAAACATCTCTCTACACATCATTTACATGGAAATCCCTGCCTTGGGTTCTGTTTCTAAGAACTCAACCACTTATGAAGACCACTCCAGAGGCTCTATAATGCAATCAGCCAATCTAAATACAGTATTTTAAAATTACACTACTCTAGGTTCTCCAGGAAAGGTGTGATATCTTATATAGGGAATCACCGTATTGTTCTTTGAACTGAGATTCGGGAAAGCAGGTGCACCAGCCATCTGCCAGCTTGTTGGAGATGCTAGTCTCCAAAGGTGCCAGTGTAGCCACCGATGCACACAAGACTGGAGACCTATGATGCATGCAAGAAAAAAGCATTAGAGATGCCTTCTCGTTTCCTTCTGTCATTTCTCAAATTATGGAAATATAGCTAAAGGCCTTAGGAAATGTCACTTTGAAGGCAGCTATGTGCTGTCATTGAATTGTCCCCAGACTGTTATCTCCAGAAAACTGTAGGCAAGACAGCCAGCACCTAAAGTTCCAGCAATGCCAAGGCCTCTGACACCAAACTTCTAGCACTTATTGGGTTTCTGCAGGGTGCCAGGTTCCTCATGCTGTTCATTACTTGACAAATACCAAGTGTTCTGCCACAGCATATTTCTCCTGTGGTGCATGGAGCATTGTCCAGACTACAGAAAATAAACTGCAGACTCTGAACTAGAAGAACAAATGGAAAAAAAAATTGCACATCTAAAACAGACCCTAGGATACACAAACCAGGGAAACAAACACACCCTATGTAAACAATCACGGCATTTTGGTAGGAGATTTATTTATTTATGGAGAACTCACCTTTGGAAGGCATTTGCAGTTTTGCTTGTTTGTTTTTTTAACCAATATTACTTGACAGAAGTCACATGGATGTGCTGCAGGTTTGGGGATGAAAGAGCAAGAGAAAAGGAAGAGATCATCTTTGGCTGGATCAAAAGGAAAATTATAGCAAATGAAGAAGCAAACCAAAAATAATCACCAAGAAACCACGAATAATTAGCTTCCAGTTCTGTGATGATAGGAGCTTCTCTTTCTTCTTCAGTACTTCTTAGTACTTAGAAATCGGTGTCAGGTTTTATTTGGTTAAATAAATTCTGGTTTATTCTGATAATGGCATCTGATGTGGCCATTTATTAAAATGGAGGCAGGCCTGTAGAGTTTGACATAAATTCCCTCCAAGATAGAATATTTAATGAAAGAATCAAATAGAAAAAATGTTAGTACAAAGCACCGGTGGAAAAACCACAGTGATTTTACATATGTGCAAGTATAGCAATGTGTGCGATATCTTATATCATATGTCTTGTAACTGTCATATATCCTATATTGTATATTATATGACATATAGTATCATCTGTACCTTATATTATGTATACTAAATATGACAAATAACATATATGATATGCATCATATAACATAAATACATATACTATTTGTATATTGTATATTATATCACATATCATATATCATGTTTATATATATATAGACACAAACATTTAGGAAGATTAGGAGAGGGATATTGGAGGGAGGCTTTTTACACTGTTTGTCCATTTCCTAGAAATTTTCTTTTCCTTGGTGCATCTGCAACCAATTGAGAAATATTACAAAAGACAACAAACTATAAATCAAGGCAACTAAAAATATACTAAGCAAAATAGGCTCTGCTGTGGAGGGTTGGAGATTAAATGGGGCTACTTATAATATATTCATTATATATTGTTTCTTGGAATTTCTGTAGGTGCTTTAAAAATATTTTGATGATTGGAGCTTAACCAAGATAACATATTGGGGTCTTATTTCTGAGTTCTATATCCTAATGGAGCCCCTTAAGGGGCTGTCTATATTTAACTATTACAATTTAGAACAGTTAGAACAAAATCTATTCACTGGCAGAGGTCAGACTTTCCCATCCCAGTTCACTTCACCCCACTATATAATTCCCAAGGCTGTCTTGGAAGGAGATGCCTTTTGAACAATGGGCCCAAGTGATCCTGATTCAAATGAAGAACCAAGTCCTTCTGAATAAATATTTACCATCTTGTAAGAAAGGAATTCTCAGGCAGTTGAAGGTTCCAATGCCCAGACTGCTTTTTTACTATGACTGGCCTGTATTAAGACGCAGTATGCTTAATTCATTTTTAAAAAACTATTAGGAATGAAAACTTGAATCTCTAAAATGTTTACTTGCCAGCAAAGTATAGCATCCGCCTAGTAACTGAAGGATGTAGCTGCTAAAAACCAAAAATATCCTCTAGGGGAGGGCTGTGCAGATGGGGCGAGGAGTGGGGGTTGGGGGACACTGAGAACACAGAAGGGCAGCCATCTGAGCAGGTTTCACACGATTAATAGGAAGTTTCTTGGCTGTGTGGACTTTAAAAATAGAACCTCATTTCTGAGGGGTGGGTGCCCTGCTCCAGAGCCCTGGAAGAAGCCTGCTGAGAGGGATGATTAAAATGAAAGATTGCACAGCTTTAAGGAAATGTTGGCATAAAGAAATGGCACCGATTATGGATGCTCCAGCCACCTTCTAAAAGGTTTTTGCAAATTGCTTTCCTTGGATGAAATACCAAATATCTGTTCCCAAATGTTATGAAGCAAAATAAATCACATTCCATTGACACATCCAATATGTCGTATCAGAGACCCTAAATCCAAACAAAGCCAAGCTGCCATTCTCTCAGAGCTATTACATTGCTTTCTCTTGCTTTTGTATTAGCGCTGGAAGATAAACACTTGTTCCTTGTAAACAAACAAAAAATATGTCTTCCTCCTCCCTGCATGAAATGAGAAATCAGATCAGTAACTGATATGTTTTTAGAGCCCTAAAGTAATTCAGAAATCATTGACCCTAACCCTACACATCTGTAAATGAAGAGAGTGCATACCCCAAAGTTACCTGATTGGAGAAAAACATGGGTGGAACTAAAACCCACACCTCTCGTTTTCTTTTTTTTCATATATTTTTATTGTAATTAATAGAAGGGTTACATTATATTCGCCAGACAGAAGGTGCATTACTTCACATACATTAATACCCTTTCTCATGTCTTGGTCCCCATTTCCCTCCCCCGCCCCTCCACCCCTCATTTTGTTATTCCCTCTTCCCTATCCAATTTCAAATAACCAAATACGCATATATCCAATATATCAGATAACAAAGTGAAATACTGTAACAATATGAGATAACCAAGGGACAGCAAAAGAGATGAGAGATAACATAGTACATTAAGGACAACAATCACTCATTATATGGCTTTTGTTTCTATATCCTAGAGGTCCTTTCATCTAGTGTCATACTGTATGGCCTTATGTATCTAGGTTTTTCTCTATTGCAAATCTCTGCTAGGAGAGCTCAAGGTTTCTACTGATTATGACAAATGAGGGAATCCATTGAGCCTATGTCCCTTTGAGTCTGGCTTACCTCACTTAATATGATTTTTTCTAAGGCTTTCCATTTCCTTACAAATGGGGTGATGTCATTCTTTCTGACAGCAGCATAAAATTCCGTTGTGTACAAATACCACATCTTGTTGATCCACTCATCAACTGAGGGACATCTGGGTTGGTTCCATATCTTTGCTATGGTAAATAGTGCTGCAATGAACATCGTTGTGCTAGTGGATTTAATATGTCCTTGTTTCTGGATGATTGGGTAAATGCCAAGCAGTGGAATTGCTGGGTCATAGGGGAGCTCTATGTTTAGTCTTTTGAGGCACTGCCAAACTGCTTTCCATAGTGGTTGAACAAGTTTGCACTCCCACCAACAGTGTAGCAGTGATCCCTCCTGGCCACATCCCCTCCAGCATCTGTTGTTATTCATTTTCCTGATCCTGGCCATTCTAACTGGAGTGAGGTGGAATCTTAGAGTTGTTTTGATTTGCATTTCTTTTATGACCAGAGATGTTGAGCATTTCTTCATGTGTCTATAGGCCATTTTTGTTTCTTCTTCAGAGAAGATACTCTTTAAGTCCTTGGCCCATCTTTTAATGGGATGGTTGTTACTTTGGAGATTAGTTTTGGAGTGATTCAATGTTTTGAGCTGTTGATACATTTTAGATATGAGGCCTTTGTCCGTTGTGTGGTTAATGAAGATCTTCTCCCATTCTGTAGTCTTCCTAATTAATTTACTATTAATTTTCTATGATTTGTTGTGTTTCTTGGTCCTTATTGAGAAAGTTTCGACCTGTGCCAAGGAGGTCTAATGTGTCTCCTATTCCTTCTTGTAAAGTTTTCATTGTGTCGGCTTTTACCTTGAGGTCTTTGATCCATTTGGAGTTAAATTTAGTGCATGGTGACAAAGAAGGATCCAACTTTAGTTTTCTGCAGGCCACACCTCTCACTTTCTATTGTTCATTACATAGGGCTGTACTAAAATGTTCAGTGTAGCATTTGTCCCTTTGAAGATGTCATTGTTATCATAACAAAGTTTTAAAGGATGGGGAGAGAGGCAAGTAGTCACTAAGCGCTTGAAGTTAGCCTTTTTTTTTTTTCTTTTTGAGGGTCGGTCCTGGGGCTTGAACTCTGGACATTGGCACTGTCCCTGAGCTCTTCACCTTAAGGCTAGTGCTCTACCACTTGAGTCACTTCTGGTTTTCTGGGTGTTAATTGGAGATAAGTGTCTTTGTGGCCTTTTGTGCCCCAGCTGGCTTTGAACCCATGATCCTCAGATCTCAGACTCCTGAGTAGCTTCAGCTGTTTGGATTACAGGACTGAGCCTGTCAAAGTTAGCTTTTTTTGAGGTATGCAAAAGCAGAAAAAGAAAAAAATAGACATAGTGATTTTGGTTTCTATTTTTAGCCTGCAAAAGACTCCAGTGTTAAAACTGCATGAATGGTGAAAATATAACTGGTTGAATTTCACAGGTAAGAATTCTGAGCTACTGTGCAACCAATCATATTTATTCCAGTGTCAAATATGGTGTTGTATCACCTCCTAGCTATTACAAGTGGTGAGTGGTAAGAACTTACAGCTTCTCCCTCTTCTAGAGAATTTACCTGTTACCTTGAAGTTCCTGAGGGATTTTAGGTGTTTTGGATTTTATTCTTATTCCAGATCTCTCCTCTGGGATCAAACCCATGTTCACCTTCCTACTCTACCCTTCCCTTACAGTTTGGTCCTGGGAATCTGCCTTCAGCACATCAATTATTTCTTGGAAACTTGCACTAAAACACCAAGTGAATATATCAGAGAGGCAATGCATAACAGATATTAGCTAGCAGTATCATACCATTTCCACTCTGTGTTTCCCTTGGTTGGCTAAGACAGAAGGTCAGTATGTTTCTGCTGGGAGCAGAAGCTTACATTCTCTTCTTGTGGTTTCATGGGATGTTTCCTAAGTTTTTCTACTTGGTTTTATATGCTTTCTAGCTATTTTCCATCTAAATTTGCTTCACACTTTGGGTCATCTTTTCGTTTTTCCTAAAACAAATACTTTCCATTTGTTTAGGTGTGGTGATAGAAGAAGAAAGACACATGGTTGAATTTTGAGACACAACATAAAGTGGACATTGGAGATTTCTTTTCAGAGTTTTCTTTAAGGAGCATGACACTGGGTTCTGCGACCTTGATCAAACCAACATACTGATAGCATTCAGCAGATAGGTAGAAGGGAAACCAGCTTATGGATTCTTTTAAGAGAGATTCATGGCCAGTAAGCCACACAAAATAACTCTGTGTACTTTACCCTACAAAAATAATAATCACTGAAAAAGTATGGACTAGCTCAAATAATTAGAATGATAGCTACAGAGAGAATAGGGAACAGAACATCCTATATGGTCCTGTTTGCTGCTGAGTAATGAATCTTCCATCTGTTACCAAGACTGATTATTTGGTTAAGAGCTCATGAACTCAAGATAAGCTGTGGTCACAGACCCACTGCTTGACTGACCTAAGTCAGTGAGGGTCAAGATCCAATGTCCAGCAAGCTGATTTTGGCTGTTTTGTTTACCCTCTAGATTTATCTATGGAATGATTTATAAAATACTACATGTAGACCCTTTTATTTTGTCAGTTGTGAAACTTGAGCTCAGGGGCTGGGTGTTATCCCTGAGTTCTTTTGCACAAGGTTACACCACTTCCAGATTTCCAGTGGTTAACTGGAGTTAAGGGTCTCATGGACTTTCCTACCCGGGCTGGCTTTGAACTGGGATCCATAGATCTCAGCCTCCTAAGTAGGTGGGATTACAGGTGTAACTCAGCAGTACCATGCTTATGTCGGCCACTTTATGGGCTACTTAAATCGATAAATTTAAAAGTAGGACCAAGGCATTTGATATTTTCAAAGTTTGGCATTTAAAATTTTTTATTGTAATTAATTTATTTTTAAGAAATATTTTTATTTTAATTAGTTGTATAAAGGAGCTGGCATCCTACAGAGCAGTTCATGAATACAGTGCCACCCTTTATAACATTCTCTCAGTCACCTCTACCATCTTATCCCTTCCCTCACTTTTCTTAGTTTTTAGGTTACTTATTGAATTTTTTGACATGTAATAAAGCAATTTATCTACATAATGTATCTTGCTCTATGTCATCCCTTCAACATCTTCACCCATCTTGGATCTACCCCTTCCTTTATTTTTCTCACTTCTATGGCATATGCAATGCATTCTTCACTGCATCCTACACCATTCCCCCATTCATTCTTTTATTCCTCTATTCTTACTCTCCACCCCTTGCAAGTATCCATTTCCTGGTACATATCTTATTAGGCTTTGACATAGAGCTACTCTATGTCCCAGTGATCCCACTCCTGGGCACAAACAAGAATACACTAAAGCTACTACCACAACCATGTTTATTGCAGCATTATTTACCATAACCAAGATATGCAACAGCCCAGAGGCTTCTCCAGGAATAAGTAGATCAAGAAAATGTCATATGTGTATATACACTGGAATCTTATTTATCCATCAGAAAGAATGACATTGCACCTATTGAAGGAAATTTGAGAGCATCATGTTAAATGAAGTAAGCCAGATCCAAAGAAACACAGGCTGCATAGTTTCCCTCATTAGTGGAAACTAGAATGTACTTATAAATCTAGAAGTAAGCACGCTGGGTGGCACCCAAACAGTTTATAAATGAACTAAAGTATAATAGAATCTAAGGAGCGATCAAATAGTATAATTCTTTAGATAGACCGAGTCAATATTTTGGCATTTTAAAATCTAAGTCATTTCTTTGGATAGTCCTTGACATAAAACACTAATCTAGATAAAAATCCTAGAGTGTACTTTAAGTTCTTTTGTTGGAGGACAGAGCACAGTGTTACCATTATGGTATAACTGTACAAAGCTGGAAAGGAGACAATTTCTTGAAAGAAAACTGGACTGCATTTAAGAAGGGAAATGAGGGGCCAGGGTTTGGCCTAGTGGGTAGAAAGCTTGCCTAGCATGCACAAAGATCCAGATTCAATTCCTTGGTACCACATACATAGAAAAAGCCAGAAGTGGTGCTGTGACTCAAGTGATAGAGCTCTAGCCTTGAGAAAGCCCAAGGGCAGTGCTCAGGCCCTAAGTTCAAGCTCTAGCACTGGCAAAAAAAAAAAAAAAAAAAGAAAATGAATGCCGAGTCGTGAACCGATTAATAAAAAGAAAAATAGACTACCATCTGTTTCACATAAATTCTAACTAAGCTTTGTTCTAACATTTAAAACACATACTAGATGGCCAATAAATATTTCCTGAATAAGCAAATCTCAGAAGCCCTATGTGCTCCTTGAATGAATTCAGCACACTCAAAGCATGCTTTTACTTTATTTTCTAATCCATATTTCTATCCCTTCTCTTTGCCATTCTAATATTCAATTTTGTTCACCCCTAATTCACGTATTTCCACCTGATCTTCTCTCTGGGTAATGAATTCCTACAGAATGCTTATTAGTATCTTTTATTTGTCCATTGGAGTTCTGGCATTACGTCCAGGGTGTTCTAGGAGGACTCTACAGAGAAAGGAAATTGAAGAAGAATTCTCTACCTCCATAGACTACACCAGGCAGATGTTCTCCACCTCTCCCATCCTCCTCTAGGTTGGAGAAAGGAAGCACTCAGCTTACTTCTGCATCCTGTATTTGGCCTTTTGGAACTTTGGTATATTGTGTGCATAGAAGAAAACCTGATAAACTAGAGGAATAATTTCTACAGCTGATGCAGATCTGGAACAACAAACTGTAGATGTTCATTAAGATTCAATCTGAGGGAAGTGAAAAAAACATATATCCATAAATGTTATGCAGACAATTCCTATTCCCTAAAGTAAAAGATCATCTAATGTTCTTAAAGTCAGACAAATATATTGTAAAATATTATCTACAATACTGGTGAAACACTACCAACTTATACTCAATTAAGATATTATTAACCTATTAAAAGCAACAAAAGCTATTTGAATAGAGGAAAGAATTTGGGGAAAATCTCTTGATAAAGAGCCAAGGTAAGGAAAGTGTTAAGTGTTGTTCTCCCAACAACAAATCCTAGCTACTTAGAAGGCTGACATCTAAGAATTGTGGTTCAAAGCAAGTCTAGGCAGGAAACTCTGTGAGACTCATATCCCCAATTAAACACCAAAAGTCTTGGGGTGGCTTTGTGGCTCAAGTGATAGAGAACCTGCCAGGATCAAAATGGCTCAGGAACAACATGCAGGCCCGAGGTCAATCCCCAGGATTGGTACAAAAGGAAGAGAGGGAGAGAGGGAAGTGGAAGTAAAGGAGAGCCAGAAGCATAATTAGGACAGGAACATTAGTATACTTTTCTCAGAACTAAAATATATAACTCAGAAAATAAAACAGAAAGACTAAAATAGTATAGTTAATAAATAAGTTGGTATATATAATATCGTTTGGATGATTTTTTCAAATGTTCTTGGAACTTTTGTTTCCTTGAAAGATTTTTCTTTAAAAATGAGCATTTTATTTTGTCATGGAGGGAAGAAGGAAAAATATCTAGATAACTGTATCACTGGGACAGTTTTTATAAATTAATAAAATTAGAAATACATAGACTGTAACACAAAGATCTTCATCACTTGACAATTAAGAAGCATGCTTCTGGATAATCTTTAATCAAAAAGGAAATTGAAAAAGAAATTAAAACCTGGCATCTAGCCAATGAAAATGAACAGCTCATAACAACATCAAACACAATATTCAGAGGAAAATCTATAGCTTTAATTATTAAACAAGAAAGTGGATTGAAAGAATAATTTTTCATCTTAAAATCCAACAGATGAACTAACTGCAAAATTAAATAATAGTAGAGGAAATTAAAACAAGGTTTAAGATGGTGAAAGAAGTGACTCCAATGGCTGTCTTTGAAAACATCAATAAAATAGATGAAAGATGATTCTGATAAAGAAAAAGAACATCAATAAAAGTAGATAGGAACAAGAAATGAAAGACAGAAAAAAAAATGAGAATAAGAGCCCTAGACAGGGATACACTAAAGTAAAATTATGATAGAAAAAATCATGTTTACAAGCTCTGACAACAAATTAAAATAAATTGGGATTTTTTTAGCAAAGTACTGCTAACTTAATTAAGTTTTCATAATTTATATTCTTATTTTCCTTTTTTATGTTCTTATTTGAATGAACCACTTTCTTTTCCAGGCCCAACCACTCTACACTCTGTTGACGCATTTTCTTTAAATGTCTTTTTCATTTTACTGGGTTTAGGTGTGGCTGATAGGACTCTGTTTCATTTCATATATACTTTTTTTCAGGCCAAATTCAATAAGGGTTGCCCCAGACTTTGGGGGCATCTCTCATGCACCTTGTTTACATAATACATGGCACTTCTCTTACTTCTTTTAATATTTTTTAATGTTTTTATATTTGTTATGCTATAATCTTTAGGGGAAGATATTTTCTATTTTTAAACAGGATTTAAAATTCTTTCACATTATTAAGAAATTGCTTCTGCGACAGGCAATCGTTTTATATGAAGAGCAAAATGAATTGTTTTGACAAGCTATGTGAGAGGAAATTTTCCACTAGTTTTTAATTATTAAAGTCATTTAACACATTCAGAATAGTGTTAGAGTTCATTTTCCATAGTGATGACCAAAATGCCCAAGATAATAACATAAAGGGAGGAAAGATGTATTTGAACCCCAAATTTTAGTTCAATAAAGTAGAATGGCTGGTGGAGCAGAGCTCTTCAATTCATGATAGTCACAAAAGGGGGTTCAATTCCTCAGTACCATATACATAGAAAAAAGAAGCTGGAGGTGGTGCTGAGGCTCAAGTGCTAGAGCTCTAACCTTGAGAAAATCCAATGACAGTGCTTAGGCACTGAGCTCAAGCCCAGGACATACAAAAAAAAATCAAATAAAGTCAATTCAAAATGTTCACTCTGGTACTGCTTGCTACATAAAAAATGACTTCAAAACGAGTCTCTTACAGAAACATTTAATCATTCACCTCATAATTCTATAGATTATCCATTGTGATCAGGCAGGTCAGGTCTCATATTTCTAGAGTTTTCCTAAAGCAATTGAGCCATGTGGTTTCAAATCTTCCCTCAGTCTAACTCATTTATATCAATGTGATAACTGGGAAAATGACAAATAATGTGAAACCCCTTGATGCATAGACTTGAAGAAAGTTACAACACTCATCCAGAGGTATGGGTTGAGGAAATAAACTTTATCTCTTGATAGGAGTTGCAGAGATACATTGCAAAGTTATATATACAAGAGAAGGGAATGTCATGGTCCCTTTGCAATTCAGACTGCCTTGTTACCACCTGTGATACATGATTGGGCCTAGAAAAAGTAATCTCTCATGCCTGTTGCCACATAGCCCTTGTCATATTTAGTTTCAAGTTCTTCCTCCTTTGGAAGTCAGCCATCCATCTCCATGTTCCCAAATGCAGTTTAAACTCACTGGCATATGTTGGCATCTCCAAGTATGATTCCACAAGCTTCTCAGTTAACATGCCCCTTATCTCCCCCATGTGGGAGTGAGAGAGAAGATTTGCTTTCCAGTTATTATCTCCACATAAATCCTCACTTGTTAGTCTGTCTCAACTTTTCTCAATTACTATGTCTTTCAGTCATGGGTCATGTGCTAATTGGTAAAATATTGGTTTGTGTTTTTCTTTCTTTTCCTCTAGAAGCAAAATGACATATGAATGCTGGAAGATTAGTTCAAAAAGTGAAACACAAATTGGGGGAAAAGGAAGTGAGAAATTAAGGTGAAAAAGATAGTACAGGGTATTTTTTTCCAATTTAGTTACTAATATGAATATAAATCCAATGCATAACACAAATCTCAGAGTTGTCTATTAAGGAGCGGGGTGGGGGAGGGAAGCATTTATATGCATAAACATACCTTCCATATAACTGACCTATCATTGACTGAGGGATTGTTCTAGGTAAAGAGAAGTTAATTTATAAGCACTTCTAGCCAATACATTTAGGAAGAAAAGGCACCAGTATCCCAAAAAAACTACCAGACAAGGAGGAGGATTCTGTTGGCAGTGGATATGCAGGGTTCATTCACACTGATATGGTAAGGTTGAAGGATGTAGCAATAGTTCTCTGGCTGTCATACTTGTACTCTATACATTATACAAAAACTCCATCCTCAAAAATAATAGAAATCATTGAACTTTATGTTCTATTACAGATTCACTGTTCTCCAAATATCCTTTTGGCTTTATACATGGTGCAAAGTGAGTCTTCTCCTTTTAGCAAGTCTCTAATTTTAGATTTTTATGAAGTATAACTATTTCCTTAATTTTGTTTGTTCAGAAAGCCTTTGCCTTAATACTGTGATGTGTCTTTCTTTTCTTGTTTACTTCAATTATATTCTCTACTGCTATAAATTTTCTTCTACTCTGCTGTACCTCTACAGAAAAATCATAATTAATGCAAAGTAGATTTCTTATATGAATGTATTTTCTTATATGAATGATCAATTATGCACCTTCTAATTTTCATGTTTTACCTCACTGTAATCATTATTAAACTATTGGGCTTCTAGAAGAATGATGCTACTACTTGACAAATGTAACTATAAACCCTCTATACAATACCCCAACAATAAAATAAAATTAAAATTAAAAATGATAATATTGATTCATTGAAAAAAAAGAAGTAATGATGACAGAGAAATAAAATTATTATCAAACAAAATTTTTAAATATCATAATTCAGTGTTTACATTTTATGTGTATTGAAAAGGAAAAGAAACTAATAAAAGAGAAAAAGAGGTATAAGAACTAAAGCAAAAGTCAGTTCTTTACTCATATAGCTTATTGTGTAAAATTCCTAGTAAATCTAATCTTTTTTTATTGTTGAGGTAATGTATACAGGGGTTACACTCACATTTGCCAAAAAGTAAATGTATTACTTCTCATGTTTTTGTCCCCATTTCCCTCCTTCCACCCCTTCCCAATCATCTTGTTTTCCCCTTTTCCCTTTCCTATTTCAAATAAACAAATAAATGTATATAGAATATACCAGGTAACAAAAGCAGATACAGTAACAATATGAGATTGACCAAAGGGCCAGTAATCTAATCTTACCAAATAGAAAGTGGTAAGCATAGATGTTCAGAAAAAGTGTTTAAGTTGCAAGAAATTGAATAATGATGACAAGTAAAAAGTGCAGGTTGTATTTTTCCCATGATAAGTTACTGGTCAAAACCAATGGGTTAAAACCAAGGTAAACTTTCAAGAATTGAGCATCGTAGTAATTGGTATGTTATCATGTCATAATGAAATGGCTTATTTTTTATGATTGATATGTACTAATAAAATTTTTTAGTGCATAAACTGTAAGGACATGAGTTAGTGGATTCTCACATGTGAACTCATAGACACATACACAAGTCCTGAGTTATCCAGCACTACCTTGCCTACCTCAAACTCTTTAGAGATTCCCACTTCTCCAAAAGAACCTCTAGCAGCTCCACTTGTCCAGATTCAGGCCATGACCCAGGGCATACTTGTGTTGTGTAAGACCAGTGACTTACATCTATTCTGTTCCTGCCTGTCAAGATATTCATTTTACTTTTCCATCTTGAATTTTGTCAACTTATTTTCTAATCATTATCAATTGTTCTATGTCTTATTATGTTATCTTCTTTTATCTATAATTTCTTTGAGCATGTTTAAAGGAATTCATTTGAAAGGATCTTTTGTGTCATGCAGTGAATTTTCCATGAAGAACATTGGCTTGCCTTTTGCACAGGACATTCAGGTCACCCTTTCTGGGAATAATTGTCCCCGATGCCTCTGTCTGCTTCACATTGTGTCCCCTTGCCCGGGACACTGTCTGGTATAGAGCCTGTTCGCAATTATTTTCCAATTCATATGGAATCAATCTCTGCTTTATTTGCATGTTGAAAGAGTTTTTGTTTCTAGGATTTGAAGTTATATCTCTGTCCTAACATTCAATTTACTGGAATGTGTTCAGTTGAGGTTATGGGTTAGGACTGTATAGTGGCTAGTTAAGAACATGCATAGTGAATCTTGCTTGGAAAGCTTCCTACTAATTTTCTACAATGCCTGCCATCTATCAGCTTTAACTACCTCTCTCGGCTCCGCACACAGGATGCATCATACTATGTGGTAGTTGCAGATGAACAGCTACCATGTTGTTGGCTGGTTCCTTTCTCATGAATCCATGATGTTTTATGGCTCTAGACCAGCCATAACAAAAGTACAAGAAAGACCGTGTGTTCAATTACCCTTCCTTTAATTCCCTGCCTGAATGCTGTGACAGTGTCAAATAGTGCTTCTCAGAGATCTCTCCCATTCTTCCTTTCTGATCCCCACTCCATTCCATTCCTCACCCATTCCCTTTGGACTCTCCAATTTATTTTCAGAAGGTCTTGAAGCCTGTTTTCAATTTGAGTCATTCTGTGTTTACTCTTGGCATCTTTCCTTGAATTAGTCCAAACGATGCATAGTTAGCTACTATTATTTTATTGTTTGCTGCCTCAGGCTTTAGCAATCTCCTCTGTATCTAATTGTGAGTATTTGGATCTTCTGTCCTAACCTTCTACCCTCGGCAGATTCCAAGGGTGGGAGACATGGAAAGAAGCCTTACTCTATCATGTTTTGCACATTTTTCTTTTTCCTAGTTCTGGACTTGAGTACTGTCCTTGGGATTTCTCAAGGCTAGTGCTCTACCACTTGAGCCACAGAACCACCTCCAGCTTTTTCTATGTATGTGGTACTGAGGAATGGAACCTGTTCTTTGTGCATGGTAGGCAAGCACTATACCACTAGGCCAAATTCCCGGCTGTTTTTTTTTGCATTTTAAGATAACATTAATTAGTAAGACACTCAGAATCACATACTTTCATCACAACGGAATGATCATTCCTTTGCCGGAAACAATAAGAGCATATTACTAAATAAATTAATTTCATAGTCTACCACTACTCGAGAGATTTTGGAGTTGCCACTATGTGAACTTTAGCCACTCATGCTCACTAAAGGTGTTGAAAAGTGAGCAAGGAATCTTTGAAATTCTATGAGCTTAAGTCTGAACTTTGATTTCTACTCTTATATGTCCATAGTTATATTTCCTGGGGCAGAATTCCTCATTCTCTCCCTTTTTTTGAAATTTTATTTACCAGGGTGATGTACAGAGGGACTACAGTTACATTTGTAAGGTAGTGAGTATATTACTTCTTGAATATTTTACCCATCCCCATGTTATTCTCCCATTCTCCCTCCTCCCAAGCCCTCCCAAGTTATAAAGTTCATTTCCAACATATTGTCTTGTGAATATCACTTTTACGTTGGTCCACCAAATCCAATGGTGGAAAGAGACAGATTTACTAACCAGTCATAGTTATATTCTAACATCTAGAAGGGGTATCAGAAAAATCACACTGCTCAACCATGAAATGTGTTCTTTCTTGAATTTCTTACTAGAACCATCTTGTCTATGTATTTTGGTGACTTGAGAAAAAGTCTTTATCTGATGAAAACCAGATGTATGAATAGACCATATGGTGAGAGTACAAGCCAATTCCCAAAAAAGAACAAGTGAAAGGTGAAAGCACCATATGGATATGGATGCTCACTGTTACTTACTACCTGGAGGGTATACTTAATCAAATACTTCAATTGGATAGAATAGCTCTCAAAGTCAGTTTCAAAGAATTCTGAGATCCCATAGAGATGTTTCATGGGGTGGGGTATGTGGCTCAAATATACAGCCCAGCTATGCAGAATTCTATGAGTAGGAGGTATATGGTCAGTTGTGGGAAAAGACCCTATTTGAAAGATAGCTAATACAAAAAAATGGAGAAGTAGCTCATGTGGTAGAGTACCTACTTAGCTAGTATAAAGCACTGAATTTCATCCCCACTACCACCAAAGAAAAAACTATTTCATGGTATGTGAGACACAACTCAGAGATGTGAACCTGAAGATTCTCCACTATCAGATCAACTAACTCCGTGTTATCTCTCTTACATATGGAATCCATTACACAATTCACTGAAAAATTAATTTTCCACTGATAAGTTTAGAGACATTTAAAATTCAAGCGATGCTGGTATATTAGTCTTCCACATGATAAAACTCTAAGCCTGGGGACCTATATTTATCAATTTCTCCCAAGTGATGGATGGAATATTGACATAGAGTAATTTAATTTTATTTCCCTTCTGTCCTTTCTGTCAAAATACTAGACAATTCAACCCTTTACATTCTTACCACAGGATTTGGATATCGGGATTGTAAGTCATTTCTTCAGCATATAATTGCATGACAGGGGACTAGGAATGGGAATGTCTCTGCCAGCCATGGTTGTAATGGCTGGGAGAAACTCTCACTCACTGAGCACACTGGTAGAAGTTGATCAAAGTCATTATGAGCCTCAACTTTGTTCCAGCTTTAACATGAGGCTCAGAAATCCCTCACAGGTGACAGTCAGCAGTGATTCTGGGAGTATTCACACTAGTAGGGAAAGCATCTTTTGTTCTGACTTTCTCAAAACCCATCACAGACCCTACAAGTTATCTACTTGTCCAATCTACTGCTATGTAGCTTTTGAGCCAGCCCTGTTTTTGTATTTTGTTTCTGAGATAAGGTCTAACTAACTTTGTCTAAGCTGAGCTCACCTTCATAATCCTCCTGTCTCTGCCTCCTATCTATAAAATGTATACCTGCAAGCAAGTTAGTTACCCTCCTTCTAACCACAAATATCAGTGATTTACAAATGAAATAGCCAAATATTCTCTGGGGGGGTGGGGATGCTTCAAATTTGATGATTAGGCAATAATTCAATGGCTTAAAATAGTGCCAAGGTGTGAAAGAAAAAAAAAGTTGAAATGATGTGTTTATTAGCTTGAATGCAATATTTTTTTAAACTGGAGATTGGAAGGTATATGTTTATCATCGCTATTAAACTTAATTCGGTGCTCACTGAATGGTTAAAATAAATGAAGAATCACACAACACTCATTTTCAGCCAACTGCTTGGGGACTAAAAGTCACCCACGATTTATTTGAACAGGTGCGCATGTAAGGTTTCTGCCAAGGGGTTGAATATGCCAGCAACAAAATTTCTGTTTCTTTTCCCTAACTCTAGCTAGAGGAACTGTGTTTGTTGGCACACATGTTTAGCTCAAAAGTGTGTGTGGGTTTGTTGGAGGCTGATCTGGTGAGGTGGAAGCCTCCTCACATAGACACACAGCCAAACACATACACACACGTAGAGCCAACTAGAGATAAGTCAAGTGCACCTTCACAAGGCCACAGGCCTACTCTCATATTTTCAGACATAGAGGAGAGAAGAAGAAAGAAACAGAACATAGCTTTGATTAGTCTATTTCAAATAGAACAGCAGCAGCCTTCTAGACACAGGGGAAAGACATCCCTAAACAATACCTTTGTGAGTGATTTGTGACTTCCTTCAGGGAACATCCATAAAAAATTTATAAATATGCAAAATATGATAAAAATACAGGCATATATTTACTTTTAGCACATCTGTGTTTCTTTAAGAAATGTCTAATTACAAAAAGGTGGACTGAAGACTCAAATCTGAGTTTAACTCAGAAGACTGGTATATGTCTTGGCCCTCCTGCTTCTCAGTCTAGGGTTTGGCTTGACTATCTTAAGAAACATCTCTCTGTTCCCAGAGTGTGACAGTCTCCAGTAGAGCCGGAATTAATGCCCTGGGTAAAGTGCTAGAAATAGTATATGGGTTGTATGATTTGAAGACTGTCTCTGCCATGTAAGGGAAGGCCCTTGTGCTTTGTGCTCTGGTTATTTTTGAGGTCAGGTCTTGCTTTTTTCCAGGCTGTCTTGGATTGCTTTCCTCACATTATACTTCTCACTGTATGAATGAAAAACATACACTACTAAATCTAAATTTTGGTTGTGACAGTGTCTTGTGAACATTTTTTCCAAATTTGTGTCCCCCTGATATCCTCTCACTTTCTTTTTCCTGGGTACACAGAGGTGGGTCACTAGTGACCAGCCATTTATATTCTTCAACAGAGCAAAGTAATGATATGTGTTTCCAACTTTAACATCACCCAACCAAGTAATAAACCCTGAGTGTCCACCTGGCCTAACAGGAAATGTCTATTAGACACACAATTGGAGAATGTCTGTAGTTAGACAAATCAGGCATTATTTGGTATATTCTATATGGCCTGTGCTACCATGAGTAAGGAAGACCTATATCAAGTCTGAGCTTTAGTACATCTTCTGTGAAAATGGAATAGTATAAAAAGGATACCTGATATAGTTAATATAAAGTACCAACCAAAGAGAACTCAAATTATGACATTAGAAGCAAGGTACCCAAGCCTATATTCTAATTACTCAGGAGGCTGAAATCCAGAAGACTGTGGTTTGAAGACATCCAAAAGTCTTCAGGACTCCATATGCCAAACAACCAGCAGAAATTATGGCTGGCTGAACACTAACCAAAAAAGCAAGTTAGGGAATTGTAAGGCCCTGAGCTTGATCTCTCACACTGGCAGGGGGTGGAGTGACAGAAAGAAAGAATGAAAGAAGAAAGAAAAGAAAGAAAAGAAAGAAAAGAAAATGAATTATATTGAAATTCTAAAAATTATGGTATTATTATTATAGTGATGATCGTACCATTCCATTATGAAGCATTATGAATATAATCATAGAATGACCACTTATAACAACTTCTTGTGCTAGAGAGCCAATGAATCAAGTTTTAGAGTTTAGTAGAACTATTCACTACAGAGAAATCATTAGGTTTCACCACTTAGGAATTCTTCATGTGCCAGGTGTTAATGGATCACTCCTGCAATCCTAGCTACTCAGAATACTGAGATCTGAGGATCATGGTTCAAAGCCAATCCAGACAGGAAGTGACCAGCAAAGTATCAGAAGTCCTGGGCTCCCCCCATTAGTATGTGTTCTAGAAACAGTTTACTGTAACTTTCTAGGCCTTAGTAACTTTTCCTATAAATTGTGATAAAAATGCCAAGTTCCTAAATCAATTAAATGATGAAATGCATGTCATTCACTTCTATTGTTCCTAATGCAACAGAAGCATTAAATAAACATTAGGTATGACACTAATAATGATTATTTTTATTCTGATGACTTATATTGAC
Organism: Megascapheus bottae; assembly: GCF_031878675.1. Lineage (NCBI taxonomy): Eukaryota > Metazoa > Chordata > Mammalia > Rodentia > Geomyidae > Megascapheus > Megascapheus bottae. The sequence continues at coordinate 20,828,242 of NC_143526.1, read as the reverse complement.
TTATATATAGAATAAATGTACAAAGCAGAACAAAATACCAACATTTAATTTTTAACAGGAACTTTGATTTCCTATTCAGGTATACCACTTTAATAAGCCAATATAAACCTATCAAAAAGTCCTGCTTCTCTGCTTGAGCATGGCCTAGTGGTAGAGTTTTTGCCTAGCATGCACAAAGCCCTGGGTTCAATTCCTTGGTACCACATACACAGAAAAAGCTGGAAGTGGTGCTGTGGCTCAAAAGCTAGGGTGCTAGCCTTGAAAAAGCCCATGGCCCATGCACAGTCCTCAGGCCCGGAGTTCAAGCCCCAGAACTGGGAGAAAAAAAATAAGATGGGCACGGTAGCTCACGCCTGTAATCCTAGCTACTCAGGAGGTTGAGATCTGAGGATCAAGGTTCAAAGTCAGCCTGGGCACAAAAGAACCTTATCTCCAATTAATCTCTTGGCTCAAGGGTAGGGCAGCAGCCTTGAGATGAATAGCTCTGGAACAGAGTCAAGGCTGAGTTCCAACATCGCCTCCCCCCTCCCCCCCCTCCCCCCCCCCCCCCGCCAAAAAAAAGTTCTGATACTCTCAATACATCAATACATCAAAGCCTAGTCTAGATTTTTTTCACTAATCTGATCTGTATAACACTAAGACCTGCACAGCATTTTTTGTAATGTTTTTCTTTGACTTTATTTTGAGTATTTGTATAAATACACTCATCTGTTCCCAAATATTTTTGTAATTCTTTTACTTCCTTATAAATCAATTTTAGAATTTTTTCCTGATAATTTTTCTTGTTTTTTATTTTCTAATTTACTTTATTGCTGTTCTAGAAGTGATATAGAGTGGGGTTACCTTTGTATATGTCAGATAATAAACACATTTCCTTTCACATAGTATCATCTGTTCCCTCTTTCTCTTCCATTCCTTCCTTCCCTCTCATCTCCACACACAAATTGCAGTTTACTTTCATCAATGTCTAGTGTGTTCCATCACTCCATTTTTTCAACCATGTTCCTCTGATTCTGTGTCTGCCCCTAACCTTCCCACAGATATGCACGTGAGTATATCATCTATAAGGTAAAGAATAGTCATCAGAAAAAAAGTTAAGAAAAGGTCTTCTGTTTTTGTATCTTTGAAGTTCGTTTCAGTATCTTCTCTTATTATACATATGAAAAAATTCTTGGACAATACATTTTTGTGATTTTTCTCCTAAGACTATCCTCTTTTGGTCTCACTATATGTGAGTCATATTCTAATCTGATCTGATAGTTTTTGAAATTATGTTATTGCTTAGAAATGTTTTGAAGAGAATTGAAGCTTTATGGTATTAAATCTTTCAATGTAAAATCTAAGATGTATCTCCATTTATTCAAGTCTTAGGTTTTTTTATGTTTAAAAATAATAAAGTGATTTCTTGTTTATGCATAGGTAGTTTCCATTGAAATAATATTGTGGGTGTATTTTTTTCATTTAATTTCCCTTTTTCTATATATTAAAGAAATAGATTTGACCAACTGATTTTGTGCCCAGTAAAGTTACCAGTTCTTTGATGAATTTTATAGTTTATCCATCAATATTCTCAGATCTCTAAAGTAAACAATCAAATGATATACAAATCATAAAATTCGTATGTCTGATTCATCAATGATTTACCCACAATTCATGTTTGCTCTCTTGATCATACTGATTAGAAAGACCTTTTACACATCCACACCAGCATTTGCAATGGTCAATTTTCTTGATATTGGCCATTCTGACTATATTTCCTTTATGGACACAGATGTTGAACATCTCTTCCTGTGTCTATTGACCACTTTTACTTCTTTTGAGACATTTTATTAGTCATGTATTTTTGGGGTTGTTGTTTAAGGGTTTATCTGGAGATTAATTTTTGAGCTCTAAGTATATTTTGGATCTTAGGCCCTTGTCTGATATAAAGCTGGTTAAAATTTTCGCCAAATATGTGGGCATTCTATTTAGCTTGTAGCTATATCTTTTTCTGTGCAGACACTTTTAAATTTGATGAAATACCATTTATCCAGTCTTTCTTTGATTTGTTGTGGGCAAAGGAGAATGCTGGTGGTGGGAATATAAACTTATTCAGCAAGTATGGAGAGCAGTATGGTGGTTCCTCAAAAACCTAAGCATAGAGCTTCCCTATGACCTGACAAGAGTATTCCTGGGCATTTATGCAATAGATCACAAACAATGCCATACTATAGTTGCCAGTGCAACCATATTCATTGCAGGATTACCCTAGCCAAGACATGGAATCAGTCCACCAGCCACTCAATAGACAAATGCACCAAGAAAATGTGGTATATATACACAATGGTATTCTACTCATCTGTCAGAAACAATGATATTGGACTACATCTAAGGAAATGGAAAGACTTGGAAAAAGTTACATTAAGCGAAGTAAGCCATATCCAGAAAAATATAGGTTGCATGGTTTCCCTTGTTCTTGGTTGCTAAAATGAACCTAGAATTCTACAAGTAAACATGCTGAATGGTAAGTGACTTAAGTAAAGTGTAATAGACTTTATGGAGAACAGAAATGTTGTAATTCTTTAAATAGACTAAATCAAACAAAATAAGTACCACAAAAGGAGTACTTGCAACAAGGTAGGGTAGAGCCAAGGGGAAAGAGATAAAGGAATGAATGGAGGAAGGAGGGAGAATGCACACACAAACTCATTGTATATACCATAGAATTGAGACTATGTAGCAGTGGTGAGTCAAAGGAGGGCAAGTGTTGAGGTGAGGACACAGAGCAAAATTCATTGTACACGTAAACATATAAACTGTGTTGATAAAAGGCAAAAAATGTGAAATATAAAACATAAAATTAAGATAAGTAAGGGAAGGAGTGGGTTAGGAGGGGTGGGTGAGAATGTTGAAAGGGATGCCATTGGCTGGGCGTGGTAGCTCATGCCTGTAATCCTACCTACTCAGGAGGCTGAGATCTGAGAATCAAGGTTCAAAGCCAGCCTGGGCACAAAAGAATCTGAGACTCTTATCTCTAGAAAACAGGAAGTGGGGCTTGGCTCAAGGGTAGGGCAGTAGCCTTGAGCTCAAGAGCTCAGGGAAAGTAGCCAGACCAAGTTCAAGCCCCATGACATCCCCCCCCCCCCAAAAAAAAGAAAAAGAAAAAGAAAGGGGTGATATTGATCAGGATGCACTGTATTTGTAAATAGCTTTGGTGAACAGAAACTCCTGTGTTCAACTACTTACATATGATATAAACTTCAGAACAAAAGCCTTTTTACAGAGGTAAATTGTGAAAGAAACAAGAGGAAACTGTATCATTCATCTGTTTGCTAACTCTTTAGTGCCTATGCAGGCATCCTATTGCCTAGTAGCCATGCTGCGAGTCTTTTTTGCACTGGTCATTTGAATTTGGGGTCTTGCTTTTTTCTCCAGTGAATACCTGGACCTAGTTACATTTACTACTTAGTTTACATTTACCGTCATAGCTGGCGTGAGAGGAACATATCATGATGCACAATTCCTTCCGCTGAGCTGGGAATCTTATAGATTTTACTGCCCAGGCTGGCCTGTAACCATGATTTTCCTGATCTTAGCCTCCCACATAGCTAACATAACAGACATATGGTACTACACTCAGTTGTTGGTTGAGAAGGGGTCATGTGTGCCTGAGCTAGCGTTGAATTGTGAGCCTTCTGATCTCAGCCTACTAGGTAGCAAGGATTATTGGTATGAGACACTCATATTGGTGAGATACTCCTTATCTTAATAAAATCCTGTCATTTTATTTTTCATTCTGTGCTAATATTGCTTCGCTTGCTTGCTTTCCTTTAATTTGTGTTTTCTAATATGTTTTTCCTTTTTTAATTTGAGTCATTTTTTATACTACTTTCCTAATTGAGTTTTCTATATATAAAATTTTTTAAAATGTAGTTATTATCCCAAGCTTTTAAAGAGAAGACACTCCTCAGGCCAGGGTAAATAAAAGCGATCAATACAAGAACTTGTTAGAAACTCAATTTACAGGAGAATATTTATCAGAAGTTAGAAGCCAGATACCCCTGATAAACTTAAAAATAAAACTATATCCCATTTTCTTCTGGAACAGAACATTAACTTATTATTTATTTTATCCCCAAATTTTCAATTTTCATTTTGGTAGCTTTCCCCTGAGCTAACATTAAGATGATCTGGTTAGCTCTGTTTGAAGTAGTCCGAGCTGGCAATGACAATGGATTATGAGCTCTCCCTTCTGCTTCTTTGGCAGCTGAAAATTTCTGAGCTGTCAATTGTCTCTGAGGCCTGACTTCCTCCCCAGGTAGGCCAAGGGGAAAATATATTACTGAATTTGAGCTAGCTCGTGTCTAGACTAGCACTATTCTTTCTTGTCATTGCTTTCCTTCCTATCAAAAATGTTTGATACCTGGGTCTAGGGAGAAAAGTTGGAAGAAATTAGTTGAGATAGCCTGAGGAAGGATCAAACTTTAATCCACTGGAAGTCTGAATGTAGATGGATTACTGAAATCTTTTCATCTTTGTTATTTCTACATGTTAAATGAAAATCATGAGATACACCATAGACATGTTGGAAGCCTATGAAAACTTTATCGTATTTGCTGCCCTGGCTTCCACTTCATCCTTCACAGGTTGCTCTCATTGATCATTCTTTATCTAAACTGTTAATGTTTTGTTCATTAAACTCTAATGGTTTTCTTGTTTTGCTTGCAGAAGTACTTTCCCCCCCCCATATGTTCATTCCTTCTTTCCTTTGAAATTTCATTTCTCTACTTTTGAAATTAAACTCACTGAAAAAAAAGGACTGAGAATTGAGAAAAATTAAAAAGAAATGAAAAAAAAGAAGCATTTATCTCAGCCACATCCTCTCAGGTTCACTCAGTGAAGCCAAAATAGCATTGTTATTGGTTAGGCAAACCTTAGTTTCCTTATCAGTTTAACCACTTTCTAGCTATACAACCATTGGTTATCCTTCATTCCAAAAATAAATAAACAAACAAACACCAAATAGATCCATAGCTATATTTATAGCTCCTAAAGCTGCTTTCAGCCTGAGTTTCCTTATCTGAAAAAAATTGGTTCCTAGTGATAACTATTCCACGGAGTGATTTGAGTGTTAGGAAAAATAAACAGAAACTGATTTTTCTTCCAGGAAAGACTCGATAAATATGTGTGGGTTTTTTTTTAATAGTAATTCTTTTATAAAAACTTTAATGAAAGACAGGCATTGGTGGCTCATGCTTACAATCCTAGCTACCCAGGAGACTGTGATCTGAGGATCAAAATTCAAAGCCTGCCTAGGTAAAACCATCCTTGGGATCAATTGTTTATCAAAAATCTAGATGTAGAATTGTGGTTCAAGTTGTAGAGCACAGACTTGAGCTACAAAGCTAAGAGATAAAATGCCTAGGCCCAGAGTTCAAACCTCAGTACCAGAAAACAAACAAAAAAAAAGCTTTATTCAGGCTTAAGCAAACTAATATATGTAAAAGACTTTACAGGAATTCAGAACTTCATAACTTTTAGTTTTAGCATACACTGGATGTTCAGTGGAAAACATTATTTCAATGGGCTGATGGGAGTAGTAATTGTGGAAATGTGTACTATTTTGTATACAGAGTAGAATGGTATTTCCTTTACCTAGTGGCTGATAACAATTTCTCCCAGAAATGCCATAGCTCAAAAATAGAAGAACTAACTGACTCAAAGGAGACCATAGCCTGGGACCTCCTCCCAGCCATTCCTCCATCCATGATGGATGCCTAGAATTTCATGCTCTCTTCGTTTCTTTCTGTATGTCTTTTAAGCCATTTTGTCTCCTGCAAGAAATACTTCTGAACAAGTTTTTTTTGTAAACATCCCTGGGGTATGAAAATAGAAACTTATATCTAGGATGAACATTTACTTATTTTCCTGAGTGATGTAGGAAAGAAGATGCATATGGGGATAATATGAGAAAGAGCCACAGAAGGGAGGGTATGTACGTTAAAGGCAAAGAAAATATTACCTACCCCATACCCTTTCCTAGATTTGATCCTTAGCCCCAATGCATAGGTGGAAATTCCTCTGTGCACAGGAAATTTAACTAAGGGTCTCGTCCTAGAGAGAGAAATAAGACCTTCTTACAAACCTTGCACACATGTTTGTCCTTAGAAACTGGGAACTCAGAAGTGGGCTACTTGAGCTCTTGTGCTCTTTCACAGCTAGCTGAAGATCTTGGGAAGTCTCCATCTAAAATTTATGTCAAGGAATATGGGATGAAAACAAAGACTTGGTTCAGGAGCTCTAAAATGAAAGGTGAGATTGTTATATGGGAACTTGTTCTGTGAGTACAGAGAAGCCACATTTTGAGAGGTCCCGCTTCTTTATTAGAAAGCTAGAGACTTCAAGCAGGATAGCGTTACAAAGAACCTGCTGCTCCTAATGCAGTTATTTCAGAGCTTATAAAAGCAAAAACCATATCAAGTCAAATACCACATGGTACGGGGACTAACAAAGTGTGTTTTACTGAAGCAAGCTATCTAGGAGGAATAATCAAGGACAACCAAGGTCAAATATTCTCTGGAGCAAAACTTTCCTGGAGCTAAACAACTCAGAACAAACCTATGATTCAAAGAATATCTCTTTTATATTGCTTAACAACTCATAACACAGCTGCAGATCAAAGAAAGTGCTATAACACCTCTACATCTCTCGAACTGAGTGAAAATTCCCCATCATCAGTTAAGGTATCAAGATGTGATGGGGACAAGATGAAAACACTAAGCTCACTGTTCATATTTGAGAATGAACACACTCTGTCAATCAGTGATTCATAGAATCACTCTCCAAAGCAGGAAAGAATGATGAAAAAGAAAAAGAATGATATCACATTATTTAAGAAAAATTCTTCCACTTGAACAACTATCCCAATAACAATAAAACAAAATCTGAAGTGAGACTTTTATTTAGGACAGGCAAATAGAAGATTTGGAGCAGAGTATTGTCAAAAGTCTAGGTAAAGAAATATAATCAGAAATCAGCAATATTAAATTAGAAGTATTCTGATTTTGTACATATTACATTTTTATTTATGTATAATATATGGCTATGTTTTAGGTTTAAATGGAAGTTATTTAATTCTGTTTACCTATGGCTATGCAGCATGGAAACATGTTCTCCTTCAGGCATGGCCACAAGTGTAACAACATTCTCAGAATGTTCTCAGAATATATTCAGAATATGTTCTCAGCATATTCCTCTTATGGAATGTCTAAGCAATGTTGACTGAGTGAGATTTCACATTCCATGGACTGCAGTCATGGTTTCTGTCTCTTCCCATTACGGAAACCTCATTGTCACATTCAGAATGTGTCTTTTCCTAGGAATCACTTTCAAAGCATTTCAGTGCCAGTGACAAGACAGAGTAAGTGAACCAATGAAGCACTTGGATTTCTTTCTCTGGTCTCTCAGCTTCTCTGCTTTTTCACTGTGGTATCCAATTCCAGTGTGATATCAAATGTCACATGAGGGATTCCTCTTTGAGCTTAAGATATGTAAGAAAGATGCTGACTGATATTGTGTTTAGGTATAGCAGAAATCCAGTCCTTAATCATGACCACTTTTAAAATATTCAATAGCATAATTTGGAAAAATTCAGAATATGCTTGATCAACCCAGATTTGTGTCAAGCTGTTGGATCCTGTTAGCCTGGCCTCAATAACTAGGTTAACACAATTTCTTAATACATTAAAAAATAATATTTCAGACTAAGATAGGAGCTAGAACTTTATAGCTAGAGCTATTTTAGTTTGTATTATTGTTCTTCTCCTCTTTTTCTTAAAAAATGGTCACTAAATTTTTTAAACATGATGGCAATTTTCAAGCAGCCATGTAATGTTATGTCTGTCTGAAAGAAAATCTTAGGAAAGAGATACTGCTTTGCAGAACAAATAATTGCTACAATTTCTTCCCCTCGTATAAAAGTCATTAAATTTAAACTTAATAGCGCATTTGACTTACTATGCTAGAAGTAAACTATGAGGCATCTGATATCCCACATTAGAGAGCTATAAAGAAGAGACAACATTCAGCCTGTATTATTTTTCAATCAATAAATTTTCTAAACAGACTGCACTAAAAATTTTATGTTAGTGGGAAAAAAATCTGCCATTAATTCATTTGATCACTGACTCAGAGTATGTTTAATAAACACATGGAAGGAATACTAAATACAAATTTAGTAATAATATTCCCTAGATTAATATGCTTTTTTCCTGAAGGTAGAGATTCTGAGCACCTACTTTCCAATAAAATTATGTGCTTTTTGTAATATGTCTCCTATGACTTTCTCAAATCTTTAATGTTATATTAAAATACATGCTGAATTTTATATTTCTACAAGGACAAAACCTGAATTCATAAACAGAAGTCCATGACATGAGATACATTCACAATATTTTGCAAATAGAATATGCCAGAGTTAGCAAAAAAGTCTGCTTTTGGGGAAACTTCTATTATGAATAAAATTGTTGTTTGTCACTTTTATTTTACCAAGAGGCAAATTAGTCACTGCATAGCCTGCTCTACTTTTTTCTTGAAATCAGGTCACTTAATCCCTTCTGGGATGTATTCAAAATGAGAGCCTGTATTTTCCTCTCAGATTAATCTGGAGAGATTTCAAGTTGCAGGTCTTCATATAATAGGGCATATGGAAATGCAGTCTAAAATATCTGACACTTTTAATGATATAACTTCATTCACAATGGCATTACTTGTGAATGTAATTTAAATGAAAATGTAGGCATACCAAATCCCCACATGGCCTCACTAGCAATAAAATTATACCCTTACAATGTGCTTTCTGCATGCTATATCCTAAATACAGCTGATAACTTCTGAATACCAACATTTGTCTGTGGAAACTTGATTTTGAACATAGCGTATTATCTGTTCCTGAGAAATAGTGGCATTTATTCATTTTTCTTGCATGGGAATCCACAGTTCACAATTTAAAGCTAGAATTAATTAAATTCAAACAATTTGGGGTGAAGGTGGACATCAATTTTTTATTCATCATCTATCTTCAGCTCAGCAGTAACCCATGGACCACACTCAGAGAAGCACTGAGATAACAAATACTATTATTGGCTTACCTTTTTCTTTAAATATCTCTCTTTGTTTGTTGAGAATATATGTCAACATTTTGGAAACAATGTTCTGGCAACAACTACCTCTTCATGTTTATTTTGAAGTTATTGATGGAAATGGTATCAGGGAGATGGGGAAGATATACTGCGAAACAGAAAAGAACTAGGAGATGATCCTTATCCTAAAGAAATATAGGCCATTAGAAAAGAAAAACATCAGGAGCTTTTTAATGAAGTGTGTTCTCTCCAGGATTTGGATTAGTGTCATGTCATAGACTTCTTTCATAGTACGCTTCCTTATGGCCACAAATACTCTCAGCAGACATAAAAATTTACCTTACGGAGAGGTTCTCCCACATTTTCAGTAACTAAATTAAAATTATAATTAATAAAATATAATTATAACTAATAAAATATTTCTTTGTTTGAACAATGTTACCTACATCATTATCAACTATATGCAAAGTTATAGAAATGCATCTGTCAACAAATTCTAGAGACACAGCCACATTTATGGGGGTGATGCAGAAAGGGTAAACCTCAGTAAATTGTTTTACAGGAGTGGGAACTAGGCCTGTAATATGTTGTAAAAAGACAATGGGTACAGTAAAACTTTGAGTCAGTGATGGAGGAGGAAGAAGAAGAACTTTTAAAAGATAGAAGTGATTTTAATTGAAGGAAAGAAGCATACAGGTGAGAAGATAATTTCATAACTCAATTCTGTATGGAAAATGTAATCTACTGTGGAACTGTGTCATTTGAAAAGAGACCATAGATCTTGAAACCCTAATGTTTGATTCTAAATGTTTGATCAAGAGTAACCAAAATGTTTTATTATAAAAGTTGAAATCTCTGATTCATAAGCAAGAAATTCCTAATACTTAATTTTGAAAATAACAATGAAGTACTACGAAAAAGGGAAAAGATATTGTCACCGGTTACTGATATGATGGCTCGTTTGAACACATGCTGGGAACCATGGAAGGTATTATTTTTTTCTGTCCCAAAGCCATGGTTTCTGAACTTGTGTTAATGGGTAAAGTTGGAAGAGATGAGGAAATATGATGAATGAAGTGACAGTCATCAAGATGTACCAGATTCACAAACAGACGCATTGAATACAAACCTCTTTGTAGAACTACTTAAAGATAATTTTTGTTTTTTAAAATTTAGCTCTTGGTATTATATTGCCACGAACAGTTGATCTATGGGATAGAAGGTATTTCAATATGAGTGTGTATAAATGATTTAAGATGGAAAACTACATAAGCATTGGGTACATAAGGAAAAAGAACCTAGAACATGAACTCACAGCATGGGCTACTTAAAAAAACAAAACAAAACAAAACAAAAAAACACTGTACAACCCAATCAATCCTCATTTGAGAACTATGACCAAAAGAAAAACCCCTTAGAACAATGGAGCTAAACATTAAGACATCGTAATTCAACCCTTTCATTTAAAAAAATAATAAAATAAGAGGGCTGGGAGTGTTGCCTAGTGGTAGAGGGCTTGCCTAGCGTGCATGATGCCTCAGGTGTGATTTCTCTGTACCACATGCTCAGAAAACCCAAAGGAGTGCTGTGGCTCTAGTGATAGAGCGCTAGCCTTGGGGAAGCCAGACAATGCCCAAGCCCTGAGGTCAAGCCCCATGACTGGCCAAAAAAAAAATTGTACAAAGAAACACAATAAAATCTCCTGTCCCTGAATATCTATTTTTAGGCATGAGAACCATGGGTCTCTTTTTTGAGCTTTCTTGATCCCTATTTCTACCATCCAAAGATGTTCAACAGATCATTACATTGAAAAGTCACTCATAATTCCAAGGTTTTCAGGCTGAATGTGTGGAGGAAAAAATAGATTCATTGTCAGTGGCAATCTTTTTGACTTGAACTTGAGTAACAAAAATGTCAAAAAATGGGCCATTAAAGATAGGTCTTTATTAGTGGAAGTGTTTTCCCTCCAGGAGACTAGTGTGTTTGGATAGTCTAAATTAAGCTGTAGTAACAAAGATCTCTATAATCTCTGCAAGATTATTGCTTGCTGTCACTTGGCTGAGATCCAGGCAAATAGAAAGTCTGTCCCTCATCCCTCAGTCTTTCTTTTGCTTTAATTATTTTTTGTTTGTTTGTCAGTCGTGGGTCTTGAATTCTGGGCCTGGGTGCTGTCCCTGAGCTCTTCAGTTCAAGACTACAGCCCTACCCCTTGAGCCACAGTGCCACTTCCTATTTTTCCAGTGATTAATTGGAGATAAGAATCTTTAGTGCCTGGGCTGGCTTTTGAATCATGATCTTCAGATCTCAACTTCCTGAGTAGCTAGGATTACAGATGAGAGCAATGGCACCCAACTGCTTTAGTTATTTTTAAGGTTAGGCTCTCACTATATGCTCAGGCTTTCCTGAACTGAGATCTTACTATTATTCTTTCTTTATAGCTGGGATGAACAGTACATACCCCCACAGTCAGATATTGATTGATCTGATGATTGCCCATGATGGCTTTGACCAAAATCTAGGAAGATCGATACCTCCTGAGTAGCTAGGATTGTAGACATGAACTACCATCCTGATCAGTCAATAATATTTGAAAAAAGTACAATTAACGTGCCCCCAAGTGATGTCTGTCTGATAAATGAACATGTTCTACTGACTTTAAGGGCCCCAAATTTTGTGTGACTTTTATGTAATCCCCAAAGAAATTTCCATCCATGAAAATGTAAATAATCAGCAAAGCTGTGTTTTTTTTTTACTTCTCCATATGGTACCTTGCTCAAAGGCAAGTGCTAGAAAAGAAATGTACATTTCAGATCAAGATGAGGATGCATTTTATGACATTGTGTCAAATAAACAAACATAAATTTAAAAGATACCAGTGTTAACAAAACTAACTTCTAATTTACCTATGCAATAGAAATAAGATTTACTGATTTTCTAAGGCAGAGCATCAGACATTATGCTATCTTGTTAAAATTGTGTGTTGTATATATGCATATCTTTTCCTGTTGGCTGCAAGTCACATGTTTGAAATTTATGTTCCTGGAGAACTTTCTTTAAAGAGATTCTTTTAAAATTGTCAAACGTACTATGCTCATCTAAATTTCATTATGCTGAATCCCTCACCTCACAAGATTAATCTCTGTATTTTTTAAAGGGAGAAAAAGAAATTGGAATTTTAATAAAAGGACTGGGAGAGAGTAGAGCTCAGTTCCTAAATATTGATTGAGTAACCGACAACAGCAAAGCAAATGACTAAAATTCAAAATATCCTGCTCCTCACCACCTTATTTCCCTCCCTGGTACCCAAGGACCACAGTTTGCATTTTCCACAAAGAAAAGGAGATTACAGTGGTACATACATCTCTAATTTGTTTTTTCTCCCTTTCAATAGCTCAGAAATGTCAGAAACTTTAATACTCACTGAAAGAGTGTGGTCTAGTTATTTACACAGAGTGATATTTTGTGACTTTCATGCCACCAAGTCAGTTCTTTGAAGATGAAGGGAATGGATGATGAAGAAGCTCTTCGCAGGTATTGAGATTGCCTCTGAGGCTACTTCTCAATGCACAGGATCTTCTCACGTGGCACAGGATCTCTCCAGAATATAACCTAGAGCACAGTCCTCCAGATTTTTCTCAAGAAAAATATCCGAAGCACAGGTGCAGAGCATTGCAACATGAATAGGAATGCCAACATTTTCTTTTCTTTTTTTTTTCTTTTCAAAGGAGGCTTGACCAACTGTATTCCCTCCATCTGTGTCTTTTTGTTCTATGAAACACTGACAAGGACCAACAGACCTAGTGTGCACACACACAAATCCTGTTTAGAACATTCTACTGAGGGGAATTCACAGAAATTTAACACACACACACACACACACACACACACACACACACACACACTGCATGCTGGGAAAATGGTGCAGAAAACAGACAGAGCTATAAGTCAGAGTCTAGAAGGGGGGGACCGCATCTTGGTCAGAGGATTTTAAAGGAATCACCTTTAGGGAAATAGCATCTCTCTTATCATCAGAAGTTGCAATGTAAATAAGATGTGGCACAATCATGGCCCCAGCCTTCTCTTGTCAGCTCAGCACAGAGAGCCTCACCAGGAGCTCAAGCATCTGGTCGCCCTGGCAGCACCATTATCTAAGCTTCTGGTTGACCTATTACATGCTAAACGTGAGCCATTTTCCATAGAGCATTGAAGGAGGCCAGCTCCGTACCGGAAGTACAGGGTCATGGGTAAATTAACCCTTATCTCTTACTTCATATTCCTTTCTTTTAGTTCACGTTTTTGTTATTAATTTCTAGTGTATTTATGCTATATAAGCAAGAAGCCATTTGTCTCATATTGTTTTCATATTTTCAGTTTCTATGTAATAAACTGTTGCCTAAGCTAGCCAAACCTAAATTAGGCGTTATCTTTTCTATTCATCTGGTCTCTGCCAATTACAAACAGTCAAGCTCCAGGCAATCATAGGCAGCCATTTGATTAGGCTATGAAAAAATGAAATGCAAACCTCATCTTACCATGTCCAGATAAAGCAAATGCCTGGTTCCAGACAAGCAAGAGATTTCTCTATTTTGCTTCCCTGTTGGGTCAGAGTTTGGGTAGCAGGTGAATAAAGTTATAGGAACTTTGTAAATAATACATATTACTTATATAATGTAAGTTTAGAAGGGTTGTTGATGTGGTTGTTGTTGCTTTTTGTTTTAAATTTGAATTTATTTTTATAATGATCTGAATGAATAAAATAAGTTTCTTAAAAAAGAATTAATTGCTCATACTGCTGTATCCCTCTGGAGTTCTTACTCTTTGCTCAAATAATCCTTGCCTCAGTTCACTTGTATAAAATTTGTCTTTGGGCAATTGTATTGAACTTGGTTCATGTGGTACAAAATACTAGATTATTGAGAGTTGGGGCTTTATTTTTGACCTAATACCTTTAATCATCATAAATTTTCTATTTATTGTTAAGAGCAGCATTTGAAATGTGTCCACTTGTATATCATACTTGTTGATTATGTTGTTTAAATTTCTGTAGACTAGTTTTTGCTTCACTGCTTCATCAATCCCTTAGAACAGTGTGTGGATATCTTCCAATATAGTGGTAGCTTTTTTTGTGCTCATTCTACATACTTTCATACACTTAAATATTACTGCAGTCTTAGTTCCTAAGCTGTATATATATTTAAACATCTTCCCGGTGAATAAAAGCTTTTATCAAAATATAATCTATTGAATCTCATAATACTTTCTGACCTATCGAGTTGGCTACCTAACTATCATCTATTTAATTGGCAGTGGTGGAATTTAAACTCGGGGCCTTTTATTTGTTAGGAACCATTCTAACAGAGTGGTTCTGCTCTCAACACTTTTACATTTGCTTTTGGCCAGACCTGGGGCCTGAACTCAGGGCCTGGGCACTGTCTTTGACCTTGCTCAAGGCTAGTGCTCTACCACTTGAGTCACGGCACCACTTCTGGCTTATTCTGTGTATGTGGTACTGAAGAATTGAACCTAGGGCTTTGCGCATGTTAGGTGGGAACTCTACCACTAGGACATAGTCCTGGCCCTATCAACCATGTTTTGCTTTTGTTTTTTAGACAGGGTCTTGCATTTACTGACCATCCTATCTTGGACGGTGATCCTCCATCTATGTCTATGTAGCAATTATTATAGAAATAAACTGCCATGGTATGATTGTCTTTTTTTTTTGCCGGTCCTGGGGCTTGAACTCAGGGAAGCAGCACTGTCCCTGGGCTTTCTCAAGGCTAGCGCTCTACCACATGAGCCACAATACCACTTCCAGCATTTTTTCTTTTCTTTGTTTTTTGGTCGGTTGTGGGGCTTGGCCTCTGTGTCTGGGCACTGTCTCTGAGCTCTTCAACTCAAGGCTACTGCCCTACTCCTTAAGCCATGGCCCCATTTCTAGTGGTTAATTGGAGATAAGAATCTCATTATCTTTAGTGCATGGGCTGGCTTTGAACCTTGATCCTCAGCCCCTAAGTAGCTAAGATTACAGGCATGAGCCACTACACCTGGCCACTTCTGCCTTTTTCTATTGTACCAAGGAACTGAACACAGGTCTTTGTGCATGCTAGGCAAGCACTCTACCTCTAGGCCAAACTCCTGGCCCTGATTGTCTTTCTAACCCTTAACATTTTGACCGAACTGGCCTCAAACCACAATCCTCTCAATTTCTTCTTCCTAAGTGTTTAGGATTATAAGTATGACCTACCACGCCCTGTTGATTTTTGTCTTATATTTTTATGTGTCTATGAACTTCCTCTTAATTCCCGTTTGATGGGTGTTCATTCTACAATTTTATTTTCAAACTTTCTATGATTTCCAAAAACATTCAGAGAGCTTTTCTGCTCCACAAAGCAGAGTAACACAGTATTTTATCTGCATCTCCTTGTAATGTAAGGGTCAACTAAGCACAATGTGTGACATCTTTGATGTCCTGAAAATGAAGGAAGGTAATTTTAAATTTCTTACAAGCAGGACTCACTGAGATGACATCCATCAGGACTTCCAGAAGTAGCAGACTATCTGCAGAAGGAAAAACAATGGCATCTGAATCATAAGTATGAAGAGGATCCAGGAGAGTCTTCTGCTGGTGGCTCAGACCATTGTCGACACAGAAAATCTTGCTGAGCTCCAGGTCCAGTCTGTCAGGTACTGGCTAGTGGACTGTACTAAAGTATGCCATTTGTTGGTTGCTTCAGTCCTGGAAACTTCACTAACCAGATCTAACAAGCTGGATTGCCTGAAAAGGAGTCTTCTGACGAGGACTTGATCACAGGGCTGACTCCCAGTGTCTCACAAAAGCATGTGGACAGTGTCAACCTGTGCAACAAGGGATTTCACACTTGCCAGTGTGATGTGGATGCTGGCCAAGAAAGTTCTGCCTTGTGTATTGTGTTTTACCATCTCCCACGAAAACATCCAAGCAAAAAATATATTTATTTTTCTGCAACCTCCTAAATATATGAAAGGGGAAAGGGAAGAGATAGGATAGCGATTTTAACATATAAATTATCACATAGAAAAAGGTGAAAATTCTAGAGATAAAAATCCTTTTATTTGAGACAATAGGGACGCTGCCTAGCTCTCTCTCACAAAAAGAGAGAACCAGGGAGTCCCACGAGCCAATTACCTTAAGAAATCCATAACAACAAACTCAAAAAGCAACGGAGGATTCAAACCAGAAAAGAAATCCAGATAAAGCTCACATCCAACTTTCTCAAAGAATTCAGAATGCGAGGACCCCTCCCCCCCTTGCCGCCAGCTCTGAGCTGCGAAAAGCAGCAGCAGAGGACTCCGGCCGGCCAGCCCTGACCACTGCAGAAACCAGCATAGGACCGGGCCAGTGAGCCTCAGAAGCAGCGGAACCCAGATGCAAAACCAGAACAGGAAGCAGCAGAACCCAGACACGGAACACAGGTAGCAGAGGAGACCCGAGGGGAGTGAAAGACTCCCCACCACCATGGATCACCCGCAGATGGACACAGGGGCGTGAGTAATACAGCGCGTCCCCAAACACATCGGGAAAGCAGAGCTGGTGCCAAGCAATAGAACTTAACTCAGACCCCTCCACCCCGCCCGAGAAAGACTGGCAGGAGCAGGGGGGCAAGGAATTTAGAATCCTGTCCCTTCCCTCAACAGCCCCCTCCCTCAGGCCATTGACTGGAGATTGACAGGTGTGCTACCTAAGACCCAGCACCCCACCAAGGGAAGCGGAGCTGTCCCAACTTCTACCCGCCCAATGGGCTCAACTCCAAGCCCTCTGACTGGAGACTGACAGGCAGGCGGACCCTAAGACTCAGCACCCCACCAGGGGAGGCAGAGCTGTCCCAACTCCCACCCGCCCACCAGGCTCCTCTCCCAGGGCACTGGATCTGGACAGTAGAGGGCACTGGGACCCTGCCTTACAACAGCGGGTAGGGTGTGCGGGGGGGGGGGGGGGGGAAATAGCAGTAGGCATTTGCCACCCCTCAAGTCTTGAGCAGGGCATCCTCCAGCTGGGAATCCTGAGCAAGACAGCACCGAGGGGCCCCCCACAGTCACAGACTCTGACAAAGCAGTGGAAACACAGAAGGGATCTGAAGGGCCAACCAGCAGCCAAGCTCCCCTTCTGAGAATCAAAAAGGCACGGCTCCGCCCTTGGAGCCCACATCCCCAGCTGGGCCCCGCCCCTGGGAACAGAGGAGTCTCCTGCTGGTCCTGCTGAGAGGCCCTGAAACTCTCAAACCCCAGACCCTTGGCTGGGGGCCGCCCCTGGAAGCAGCACAGGAAAACATCTGCCCAGCCCGCTCAGACTGAAGCTCGCAGATCCATCCCATGGTCCACTGTGAGGCCACTGGTTGGGCTAAGAGCTAGTCGTGCAGCAACACATAAGTTTTACTCTAATACTTTCCAAACTTTGTACTTAAATATGCCACCTACTTACCAACTTAGGTCAGTTATCCTTACACTATACCTTTTCTTCATTACTACAATATTCTTACACTTCTACGTTAATCCTCTTGTACCTCCCCTGACATCTCTCATTCTATTTTTCTATCTCTGGACCTCTGTTCATCTTTCAAACCTTATACTGCATGGATCTACACTTGATGGCTGTTGAGCAATACTGTATATCTAGGTGTTTAATTATTCTCTAGGCTCAGAGGGACTTAAAGACAATAGAGATTGGATTGAGAGGCTTATTGTTTTGGGTATAAATCACTTATCAGTGGTTGTATTAGACTGGTCTGTAAGTGCACAAAAACAAAGAGTGATAACACCAATCAAAACTTGTGAACATCTAGTGTCTGCCAGCTACAGAGGTCTAGGTTTGTTATATCTGAAAAACTATAATCATATTTAGTATTAATCTTGCTCCCACTTTCAAATGGGCAGAACAAGAAACTCAAGAAAAATGTCAAATCAAGAAACAACATCCCCCACCCAAGGTAAACAGAATGGAGCAGTCACTGGCAAACCTAGAGGAGAGTCTTCCAAGTGCTACACAAATGCAATTGATAAACATCATTAATGAAAAATGTGAAAATATAAAGAAAGACATAATGGAGGAAGCCATAGCTAAACAAGAGGAAAACATTAACAAGGTGATAAGTGAAAAAGAAGAAGCCACAAAGGAGGCCATAATAAAGGTTTTTCAAAGAAAGATGGATGAATTCATAGAATCCACAAATAAAAAAGTGACCGAACTCCAGCAAATGTTCAAAGAAAATAAAGCTACTGAGCTAACCAGTCAAATGGAAATCAAAGAGCTAAACAAATCCATACATGATCTAAAAGAAGAGATGCAAGGCATCAAAAATGAGCAATTAGAAGCAAGGGAGATGAAAAATAAAGTAGATAGCTTTGATAGCAGGTTAGACAATGCAGAGGAGAGAATTTCCGGGGCTGAAGATAATTTAGTTATTATAGAGAAAGAACAGAAAATGAGTCAATCCAAATCTAGGAAATATGAGAGAGCGCTTCAGGAGGTCCAAGATACAATTGGGAAGCCTAATTTAAGGCTAATTGGAATTGAGGAAGGTCTGGAGAAAGAGGTCAGTGGTATTAGAAATATACTTCAGGGAATCATCTCAGAGAATTTCCCAAATATCCAGAAGAGCAGGCCCATCCAGATACAAGAAGCTTTTAGAACCCCAAACAGACCTGACTAGAAAAGGACATCCCACCGCCACATCGTAATCTGAACTGGATCAATAGAAACCAAAGAAAGGATCCTAAAGGCAGCCAGGGAAAAGGGATCAATAACCTATAAAGGCAAACCAATCAGAATAACTCCAGATTTCTCAGCAGAGACCATGCAAGCAAGAAGTGACTGGAAGCATATATGTCATGACCTTAAGTCAAATAACTAGGAGCCAAGAATACTGTACCCAGCTAAGCTCTCATTCATCACTGAGGGAACAATAAAAACATTACATTCCAGGGAAAAGCTACAACAACATGTAGCAACAAAACCACCACTAAAGAAAATTCTCAAAGATGTTCTATACATAGAAAACCAAAATAAATGCAATATAGGGAAAGAAATGGCACCTAAACAGCATACCATCTAAGTACCACAAGAACTGTCAAGACACAGGCCCTAATAAAAGCTTTTAAAAATGGTAGGACCTAATAAATATCTCTCAATCCTAACTCTCAATATCAATGGACTTAACTCTCCAATTAAACAGCATAGACTGTCTTGTTGGATCAAAAAGCAAGAGCCATCGTTCTGCTGTCTTTAAGAGACACAGCTTACCCAAAAAAACAATCATCTTTTGAAAGTGAGAGGTTGGAATAAACTCTATCAAGCTAACGGCCCCCATTAACAGGCTGGAGTTGCCATCCTCATATCAGATAAAATAGACTTCAAACTAAAATTAGTAAGAAAAGACGAAGAAGGTTACTACATACTACTAAAAGGATCTTTCCTCCAGGAAGACATAACGATCCTAAATATTTACACACCCAATCCCGGAGCTCCGAATTTCATCAGGCAAACTTTACTTTCACTGAAACCATATATAGATCGAAACACAGTGTTTGTTGCTGACTTTAACACACCACTCTCACCTATGGACAGATCAACAAGGCAAAACTCAACAGAGAAACCTTAGAACTGAACAACTATATAGACCAACTAGATCTAACAGACATCTGCAGAATACTCCACCTAGCAACAACACAATATACGTTTTTCTCTGAAGCACATGGAACATTTTCCCAAATGGACCACATCTTAGGCCATAAAACAAACCTGGTCAGATTCAGAAAAACTGAAATTATTCCCTGCACTCTCTCAGACCACAAAGGCATCAAATTGGAACTGAACTCACATCTCTATCAACGAAAACCCAGTAACTCATGGAGACTGAACAACACATTGTTGAATTACCAATGGGTCATCGAAGAGATCAGAACAGAAATCCAACAGTTTATGAAATTTAACAGTAAGGAGCACACAAAATACCAACTCCTTTGGGACACAGCAAAGGCAGTACTCAGAGGAAAATTTATAGCGCTGAGTGCCTACAACAACAAATTGGAAAAATCGCAAACCAACAAGTTAATGTGTCACCTTATACTCCTAGAAAAAGAGCAACAAACCAACCCTAATCCCAATAGAAGAAAGCAAGTTATTAAAATCAAAGCAGAATTAAATGATTTGGAATCCAAAAAAAACTATAGAAAGAATCAACAAAACAAGGAGTTGGTTCTTGCAAAGAATTAACAAAATTGACAAACCCTTAGCAACTCTTAACCAAAAAAGAAGAGAGCATATCGAAATAAACAAAATCGCAGATGAAAATCGTAATGTCATGACAGAAATTACCAAAATCCAGAATATCATGAGGGAATACTTCTCAAACCTTTACGCCAACAAATTTGAGAATGTAGAAGAAATGGATGAATTCCTAGCCAATATTAACATACCCACACTGAACCAAAAAGAACTAACCCAAATAAACAGGCCTATTTTAAGCTGTGAAATAGAAATGGCAATTAGTGAACTTCCACCTAAGAAAAGCCCAGGCCCAGATGGATTCACAGCTGAATTCTATAAGGTCTTCAAAGCAGAGCTCACACCAATACTCCTCAAGCTCTTCAACGAAATTGAAAATGAAGGTTCTTTTCCAAACTTATTCCAAGAAGCCAGTATAACCATCGTCCCCAAACCAGACAGAGATTCATCAAAGAAAGAGAACTATAGACCTATTTCTTTGATGAACATCGATGCAAAACTTCTCAACAAAATACTGGCCAACCGACAACAACAACTCATCAAAAAAATTATACACTATGATCAAACCGGTTTCATCACAGGGAGGCAAAGCTGGTTCAACATACACAAATCAATTAATATAATTCAACACATTAACAGGAGCAAGGACAAAAATCACATGATTGTCTCAATAGATGCGGAAAAGGCATTTGACAAGATCCAACACCCCTTTATGTTAAAAGCTCTGGAGAAACTAGGAATCCATGGAACATTCCTCAATGTAATAAAGGCTGTGTATGACAAACCCACCGCTAGTATTACACTTAATGGTGAAACCCGTGGAATGGACTTTTCTAGTTTTGTTTTTGTTTTTGTTTTCCATTTCTCTTCATATTCTCTTTGAAGAGGTGCAACTTTGAACTGACAGTGTTGTTGTCAGGAACTGTTTTGTTCCTGCCATCAGTTGCATCTTCCTTGTGATTCTTTGGTGAAAATATGGATAAAAATCCACAAAGTTGAAAGTCAAAAGGAATCTCTGTTCAACAGGGTTTGATGGCTTCGTTCTTTTTCTTTTCTTTTCTTTTCTTTTTTTTTTTTTTTTGCCAGTCCTGGTCTTGAGCTCAGGGCCTGAGCACTGTCCTTGGACTTTCTCAAGGCTAGAGCTCTACCACTTGAGGGTCAGCACCTCTTCCGGCTTTTTTCTATGTATGTGGTACCGAGGAATCGAACCCGGGTCTTCATGCATGCTAGGCAAGCACTTTAACCACTAGGCCAAACTCCCAGCCCCTCGTTCTTTTTCTTACGCTTTGCCATGCTATATGATTTTTGTAAATCTTCTTTTGAAAAGCATAATTGACTGTACAGACACCAAAACAAAATCTATTTTACCAATAAAGGTACTCCAGAGTATGAAAATCATGAAAAAACATTAACTATGCATTTATAATCTTATTTCTCACTATCATTCATTGCTAAGGATGAATTAACTTTAAACAAATGTTGATTAATTACTTACCGTTTGTTAGGTCTGAAAGTCCAGTTTTTCTCCTCTTTTCTATTCCCCAATTCTTTAGAATTTTTCACCATATGTTAAATTTTTTGTATTATTAGCTCCAAATTGAAGATTTAGTAAGCTTACAGCAGAATATATGTAGCTGAAACAATTAAACCCCTCATGAACCTTGAAAAAAAAAGTAAAGCTATATATGCTTATTTGTTTATTTAAAATAGAATAGGGAAGGAGGGAAACAAGATGAGAGGTGGGGAGTGGGGCTGAGGGAATGGAAATGTGGACAAAAACATAAGAAGCAACATCAATGTTTGTGAAATAATGTACCTTCTATCTGGCAAATTTAATGTAACCCTTCTATTAATTGCAATTAAAGAAGAAAAAAGTAAACCTAGGTCAAATACCCTGGTTTCTGTAATCCCAGCACTCAGGACACTCATGCAGGAAGATAGCTAATTTGAGGCCAGCCTGGGCTCTCTAGTGACACTGTATCAAAAGGAAATTAGTAATGTTTTAAAAAATTGAGTCTTGCTCCTCATTTGCTCCACTCGTGACATTCGTTGTTTCCCATTGCTCTCATGAAAGAAAAATCTGACTATCTACTAGAAGGCCTTTCTTCATGTGGTCATGAATGCTAACTCTCTCATCCTTATACATAACCCTCTGCCATCTGGTCTCCAACAGCTTCACTCCCTGTACTTCCTTCTGGGCCATACCTCCTCACCCTACAAACTTGCAAAATGTAGGATCCTCTCCATGCACTCTTGCTTGCATGGTCCCATGGTGTTCATCAATCAGAGTCACAAATACCACCGCTCTACCACCTTTTGTGATGGACAAGTTTCTGTGTCATTATAGATAAACACTTGCTAATGAACTACAAACTCCCTGATGTCAGAGATCTCGTCAACATGTCCAGTGGAATTTCCTAAAACATTTTTAAGTTGTAGAATATACATAAACCATGTTTTCCTTAATATTTTTTAACACAAAGCTTCTTATATTTTCATCGAGTCGGCAGTGATACTGTGGACCTGCATTCCTTGAAACACACTGCAGATGTACTTTGCTGCCTTCAAAGTGAATCAGTCAAGTCTTTACTTTGAGCACATATGCCTTGCCCCTGGGTATAAAACCATGGAACAGGTTAGCCAGATTGATGATAAAATTATTCCTGAAGGCTTGTGTTTATTTCTTGGTCATTTCTTTAATGACTTCCTACATCCTCTGGAGGAAGAAAACATGCATGAAAGTCTTCACCTAAAATAAGTACAGCAGCTTTTAGGATTTGTGTTCTGACAACTGAGAAGCACTACTTCATATTCGCCACAAAGAGCAATTCTTCTTTACATATGCCTGCATTATAATGCAAACAACAATAACCAAAATGTATACATACAATAGTATTAATAGTCATGAGATTTGAACAAAATTTCTACACTTCCTTTATTCCCTCAGTACCTGGAAAATACCATTTGACTCTGTTTCTGTTTTTTTAGATTAAATATACAGTAGAAAAGACTAGGCTGCTTTTGCTAGTTTCTGTTGATTTATTTCACTTAGCCTTAAGGACCTTCATGTCGTTTACAACATGTCAGATTGTCTCCTCTTTAAATGACACTTCAGTTATCTCTATGTCTTAATAGTTGTGACTAGCGCTACAATAGATATGGGAGTGCAAAGAAAAACTTCATAATATTGATTTCATTTCCTTCAGACTGTACTTTGAAATGGGATTGCTGGATCACATAGTAATTCTACTTTTGATATTTTAGGAGACACCAGGCTGCAACATGTCTACCAACAGTAAATAAGGCCTCCCTTTTATTCACTCCTTCATCAATATTTCTCTCCAAGAAAGAAAAAAATAATGATCAACCTTTTGGGGTTGAAGATATGGCTCAGGT
The DNA here is from genome assembly GCF_031878675.1 of Megascapheus bottae. NCBI lineage: Eukaryota > Metazoa > Chordata > Mammalia > Rodentia > Geomyidae > Megascapheus > Megascapheus bottae. The sequence continues at coordinate 20,804,467 of NC_143526.1, read as the reverse complement.
GGTAGAGTACCTACCTGCTAATGTTTAAAAATACCAAGTTTAAATACCGGTCTCATACAAAAAATAATACTTCTCTCATTGTTATAATCATAGAACTCTTTACCAAGTATAAATTAATATTTTCTTGTAACTTTCACTGACTTTTACCTGAGAATATGCTGAGCTGTTAATATTACACTATATTGTTAATAATATGTATGTCTTATTTGGAAAAAAATGTCTGACCAGAACCATAAAATCTAATTATTTACTTCTTTTCTATTGATTTCTGTAAGTTTGCTATTTATTTTGAATATTAAAACCTTAGTAGATACATAACTTACAAATATTTTCTTCCATTTTTTTTAGATTACCTGTCAAATTGTTTATGGTTTCCTTTCTTGTGAAAATGTTTAGTTTGATCCAGTCACACTTAGCTTACTTTTGCTTTTATTGCTTGAACATTGTCAAGGAGCTTTTGTTCCACATTTTCTTCTGGAAGTTTTACAGTTTGTCTTATATTCAAATCATTATTCAGTTTTGAGTTGATATTTCTGGGTGATCTAAGACAGTGTTTAAGTTTCATTCCTCTGCTTATAGATACTTGATTTTCCCAGCATGCTTATTGAAGAAATTATCCTGTTTTCATCCTGTGTTTTTATATGGACTGTCAAATATTAACTTACTGTACATAAATGGAGTTATTTATGGCTTTGTTTCATTGGTGTATGTCTCTACTTTTATGCCAGTATCACTTTTATTGCAATAGCTTTGTAATATAGTGTGAAATCCAAAAATGAAACTCTGAATAAATGACATATATTATACTGACATACATTCCTAATATACCTAATTTGTTGAGCATTTTCACTATGAAATGTGATGAGTTTTGCCAAATGTTTTGTCTATATTTATCAAGATTTTGTTCTTTCATTTCTTTCCATTTCTGTGCTGTGTAACTTTTATTCATTTGGATGTCATTCTTGTATCCTAAAGAAAATTTTCACTTGGTTGTAATATATGATCTTTTTAATGTGTTGTTAAATTTGGTTTGCTAGTATTTTTGTAGGAGTTTTGCACTATGATTCATCAGATATAATGAACTATAATTTTCTTCTACTGTTCTTTTTTGACTTTGGTATCACTGTATGACAAAATTTGTAAAATAGATGATCCCTACTCTTCAATGTCTTGGAAAGTATTGGTGATTAATCTTTACGTGTGTGGAAGGATTTATCAGTAGACCTATCTGATATTGGATTTTTCACTGATGTGAAGTTTTTTTATTACAATTAAATCTTCTCCATTATTATTCTATTCAGATTTTCTTTTTCTTCATTATTTGGTTTTTGTAGGTTCTATATTTCTACTAATTCATCTTTTCTTTTAGATTAGCAAAATCATTGCTATATATTTGTTCATAGCAGTCCTTTACAATCTCTTGTATAAATTCTTGGAGTCTAATGTATAGTATCATCACCACCATTAGCTGTACGGGGTTATACACTTGAAATATGGCTATAAGGTAGACCTTAAATATTCTCACCACAGACTATTTTAGTTGGTCAACTAATTATTATAAATAACATTTATGTAAGTAAAGTTACTATCACTTTGTACATTTTAAATATTATATATGAATATATGTATATAATTTTGTCAATCAACCCTGGTAAATCTGAAAAAAATACAACTATGATTTGATATAATTGAATTTCAAATATGTCAAGAAGTTAGTTGGCTCATTTTCATAATGGTTAATCTATTGAGACAAGGCCAATATAATAATAGAATCACTATTAGATTTATTAATCATGTCTTCTAATTCTGCCCTTTCTCTATTAGAATCTGATTCTAGAAAGCTCCAGAAAACATAAGCCTAAAGTATTTGTGAGCTTTCCTTCTCAGCTGGTGTGACCTGGTTTAGACCTCTAATTTGACTACAATAGTCATAGCTCTGCTCCTGGCAATTTGTAATTAGGACAGACATATTAAGCTCTATTCAGCATGAATGTCAGACAAGTTCTAGCACTCATCAACCCCTTTTTGGAGGGGTTTATGTAGGCTAATGAACAATAAGAAGTGGGTAGTCTTCAAAAGGAAGGGCAGAAGATAAAAGATAGGAACTAAGAAATTCTTGTAGTTTGAAATGACACTTAAGAGAAGTGTGTGGGAGCAAGCAAGGTATCTGATTCCAGAGGATGCTTCTGTCCATATCCACACCTGATAAAGGTCAGATGAATGCTCTCTCATCTTTTGAGAGAATTCCATATTTCCATGTCATGAATTCCTTTATGAACTAAATTTCTATTTTCTTTATTTTAACACAAAGGCAATTTTTAGCCAACAAAGAGATGTTCAAGAGAAAAGGCCAGTGAGTGTACATTTCAGAGTTTCATTAAACAGACTAGGTCCCTTCATTACAAGGGTGACCTAATACACAATTCTGACTTCTTCGAGGCATTTAATTATTATAAACCTTTCTGGTGGGTTATAACCTTAAACGTGGGCCTCCTGTGGGAGAATCATACAATCTACAATCTCCTGTCAGAAGAAAATCTTCAAAGTATTCCTTTCATCCTAGCCATGCATCAGAGTCACTTGTGAAATTTAGAAGGCTACCACTATTCTTTAGTCTGTAGCAGAAACAGAACAGCTCAATTGACACCCACAGGCAATTACTGTGCACAGCCTGGGTTACAACACAGTGCCTTCTATATAAGATTGCTAACCCTTCCCTTGGAGACAAAGTAATTGGGGCCATTATCTGTAAACTATTTGCTGTATGACAACCTACTTGAAAGCCTAATGGCTTAAAATCACAAGAACTTTTGCTCACAAGTTGATAGTCTAACTGAGCACCTTTATTGGTGATGGTTGGATCTGCACATCCTAGCGGGTCATACAGGTGCTCTGCTTTATAACCAGACTCCTTTCCCTGTTTGGATTAGGAGGGTGGCTGGTTTACTGCAGTAGGCTAAGCTGGAGCAACTGGACTCTCTGCTTTAAGGTTTCTCACATTCCAACAGGGTACACTGGGATCTGAGAGAAGAGAACAAACATGTGCCAATCTTCCTGCAGGAAAGTTTATAACTAGAGTAATATCATACTCACTGAATTCTAGGGGATTCCAGTGGATCACTAGGCCAATCTGATTCCAGGGGTGGGGAAAGAGAATTCATTGCTGAATGGAAGATACTGTAGCATCTCAACCTGTGATGTGGCTCTGAACAGATGGGATGGCTGGACCATTATGGCATGATCTTGCACACACCAAAAAAAGTTAGAAATGCCCAAGATAGAAAAGCCATAGATTCAAAAAAAGAAAAAGAAAAAAAAAAGAAAAGCCATAGAATCTTTAATACTTAGGTGAATGTTTTCCTACCATCCATGCTTAAGATCTGAAAGGTGATAAATATAGTTTAGCCTTTCCAACATCCTTTGAGCAAGCACCTGGGAGCGCTAATGGCAAAGGTTGGCTTCTGTTCCCTTTTTGTTCCAGGCTCCATGTTGTTGTACATCAGCTACTGCTGCCTGGTGAGTGTCACGAGCTACCAGGTGTCTTAGAAGGAATCAGAACACAAAGCCAAGAATGCTTCACAAGTTCCAACTAAATGGCTCAGTCACTTTCATTAGAATAAATACATCTTTGGGTAGTGTAAATTATGAAGATTATTCTGTTTTCAAGTGCAATTCTTATGAGTGATTGCCATGTCTACTAAGCAGCCAAGGAAGATCATCTTAGCAAAGGCAGAACTGGATCCAAGTCGAAATCCAAATGCAGGCACTGAGTGAAATGCCAAGAGTAGATGAGAATGGCAAAATGCAACGAAATTAAAAGCTGATTACGGGATCAACCTAGTGAGTTCAAGGCCTTGAATTCAAATGTCAATATCACTGTTAACACTGAAAGTCTTTGTTTCTGCGTGTGGAAAGGGGCCACAGTTAACATCAAAAAAGCCTTTTGATATCTATATAAATGTTACCGTAGCATTTGTTACCCCCTTCTCCCAAATATATACCATGGAAAGGTAATTACATCTTTTTTTAAAGCCACATATTTTGTTTTTTGTTTTAGTTTTACTAAGATACTTTGTATCCAAAGGGATAGTTACAGGTCTTTCTTTTTGTGCCCGTTCTGGGGCTTGAACTCAGGGCCTGAGCACTGTCTTCGGGCTTTCCTCAAGGCTAACATGCTACCACTTGAGCCATGGCACCACTTCTGTTCTTTTCTGTGTATGTAATGAGAAATCAAACCTGGATCTTCAAGAATGGCAAGCAAAAGAGTGCTAGGCTTGCATGAGGCCAAACTCCTGGCCCCAGGCAACTACATCTTAAACAGGACCTCTCCTCAAAGCAGAGAGCTAAATGTTTGACCACTCAGTGGGCATCAACAAGCAAGATTTGAAAACTCAAATGCCTTGTCCTCTGGTCTTCAGTGAATCTAACTGAAATTAGTCCAACCTTTGGCTTGAACAAGAAGACTTCTTTTTAACCTCCCAAGTGGATTTTATTCTACGCTTAAGAATTAAGACTTAGATGCCTGGGTAGCTCTTAACTCAAGCATGCAATACATTAAGCATCTGTTCTGTGCAGAGCTTTTTATCAAATGCAATGATCAAGAAGAAATGCGCCTTTGGCCAAAAAGAGAAAAAAAAAGTGTTTATGGTTGAAACCATCATAAGTTGAATCACTATCATGACAAACATAACATGCAAAATGATAAATAGTGTGGTAGGTCAGTCCAAAGCCCTTTACCACCAGCTGTTAATACAGAATTACTAGTAGGTTAGATAATGAATTATTCAGGACTTAGTGCCTAGCAACTCCGATGTAAATGCTCATCCAACCACATGCCATATAAATGGTCCCGGATAAGTGATTTCAGTCCTCAAAGCTTTAATTGCCACTACTTTAAAAAAGAGTAATTGTTCCCTAGTTGTTGTGAGGTTTTAAAGAGATCATTGAAATGAAGCTGTAAGCATAGTGCCTGACACCTATGTTAGTAAGCAACAGACGGTTTATCATAATTAATAATGGAATAACAACAATATCAAATGGTTTTCCAAGCTTGATCTTGGGACATTTCCTTGTTCAGAGAAGATGAGTGGAATGGGAGGTGGGAAAAAAGAACACAGAATTGAAGTATCATACCTATATATCTTATGACTACATTCAGATGTGTTCAAGAAAGCAATGAGATCTTCAAGAATTACCCACTTCCATCTCAATATCATATACTTCAGGATGTAAGGAAACCCCCTCAGCTTCTCCTTTAGACTCAGCAAGTCACTCTTCACTCTCCATTAAAACCTTCCAGGGAGACCCGGCACCAGTGAAATGAGAAACAATCCCATCATGCTCTACAGCACCACTCATGCAGTTACCATGCAAGTCCAAGGCATTCCTCTTTAACCCTGCTTTCTCTCTTAACTAGCCACATCTGCCCCTTCCCTGACCCTTCAAGACCACCCTCTGTTATCTTTAGAACCCCTAACACTTTCATCTTCTTTCTGAAATGAGCCCTTTACCACTTGGCTCTAATAGGAATCCAGCTGAATCCCAAAGACCCTTCTCTCTGCAGCTACTTCAAGACTAGCAGTCTTTTTTTTTTAAGTCCATATTCCAGTTATGAAAGAATCTGAATGAATCCTTATTCCTATTGCTTCTTTTCTTACACATTTCATTAGCTCACATTAATTGCATAGTGTGCAGGATTGATTGATATTTATGGGTGTGCATATAATATAGTTTTAATCATACCCCATGTAGTTCCCTTTCCTTCTTTTCTTTTCTTTTCTTTTCTTTTTTGTCAGTCCTGGGGCTTAAACTCAGGACCTGAGTACTGTTCTTGGGCTTTCCTCAAGGCTCAAGACGAGCACTCTACCACTTGAGTCTCAGCACTACTTACGGCTTTTCTCTGTGTATTTGGTACCAAGAAATCCAACCCAGGGCTTCATACATGCTAGGCAAGCACTCTACTACTAATTCTCACTCCTGGCCCCTAATTCACTTTCTTATGCTCCCTTTCCCACTCTCTTGTTTTCATTCTTTCTCACAGTTTCTAGGTGGTTTTCATTCTGACTTCCCCATAATGCATATAATGTGCTTCAGTCACATAATCCACCCCTTTGTCTCCCCCTCAACTCCCACTAGTTACTGCCTCAGAGAGTTCCCATTTGTGTTCATCTCCATTTTTCTTCTTTATATTCAGCTTCCAGTTATTAAAGAACATGTAGTATTTGTCTTTCTGAGTCTGGCTTATTTAATTTTACATGGAGATTTCAACTGATTTCCTATAAATGATTTATTTTTTTTCCGCTTTAGGTTGAGCAATGCTTTGTAGTTTATATATAGCCTTTATCCATTCAACTGTTGACGGCTCCAAAACTTGACAGTTGTGAGCAGTGCAGTGTGGAGATATCTCAACTGTATGCTGACTTACATTCCTTTAAAAATACATGCTCGACACAATGTGGTAGTTCTATTTTTAGTTTCTCAAGAAGCGTTCTTGTCAATTTCCAGAGTGGCTCCACTTATTTATTTTCTTACTAAGAATCCATGATGATTCCCCTTTTCCCACATCCTTTGCCAGCCAATTTATTATCATTTGCTTGATGATAGCTATTCTGATTGGGCTGAAATTGAATCATAATATCCTTTGATTTGTGTTTTTTTTATAAATAAGTATACTGAACATTTCTTTATGCATTTATAGCTCACTTGTACTTCTTCCTTTGAGAACAATTTGTTTTACTTCTTTGCTCACTTTTTAATTCAATTATTTGTTGTTTTGACGTTTAATTGTTAGATCTTATTGTATTCTGGATAGTAATCCATTGTATGATGAATATCTGGCACAAATTTATTTTTTCCTATTCTAAAAGCTGTTACTTCATTCTGGAAATTGTCTCTTTTGTTTTGAGGAACTTTTGTGTGAGCTCTGTGTGTGTGTGGCTGGGGAGTGGGGTATATTTGTTCTGGGGCTTGATCCAACAGACTGAGGGCTGTCCCTGAGCATTTTTGCTCAAGACTAGTATCGTAGCTTCACTTCTGGCTTTTTGGTAATTAATTGGAGAAAAGTCACATAAATTTTCCTGCCTAGGCTGACTTTGAACCATGATTCTCAGATCTCAGCTTTCTGAGTAGCAAGAATTTATATAGGTGCCACCAGAGGCCAGCTAGTGTTGAAACTTTATAATTTGAGGAAATCCCATTTGCCATTCTGACTCTCATTCCCTGGGATAGTCAGAAAGTCATTGTCTGTAGCTATATTGTCAAGTGTTTTCCCTATGTGGTTTTCCTATGATCCTTTTAGAGTTTCGGGACATTAAGGCTTTTGCTTCATTTTGAATTGACTTTTTTTTTCAGTCCTAGATGGGATGCAAACTCAGTACATGCTACTTTCGTTCAGTGGCCATTGTTCAAACAATTGAACCACAACTCCAACCCCATTGAATTGATTTTCTTTTTAATGGGTTAAGAAGTGGAAGTCTAGTTTCAGGGGTTTTTGTTTTACATGTCAATATTCAGCTTTCTGACACATTTGTTGATGAAAATATCTTTTCTCAAGCTTTTGTTTCTCTGTGCCTTTGTCAAAATTAGATGGCTTCACTCCGTTTTCTAGTCTGTGTCAGTTTCTGTGCCAGTACCATGCTGTTTTTGATAATATGGTCTATTAGTATAATTTGAAGTCTGGTTATGATACCTCCAGCATTGGTTTTTATTCATATTTGCTTCAGCTATTTGGAGTCTTTTGTGTTGCCATATGAATTGGCCTTTCTGTTTCTACATAGAATGACATTGGAATTGAATCTATGGGTTGCTTTTTTGGCAGTAAAGCCATTTTCACAGTTATTCAGTTGATCCATGAACACAGGAGGTCTTCCTGTTTTCTAATGTCTTCTTCAATTACCTTTTTCAGATATTTTGCTGTTTTCCTTGTAGAGGTCTTCCACATCCTTAGTTCAGTTTATTCAAAGGGACTTAGTCCTTCTCCACATAATTGGGGATTTTTGTTCTTAAACAAATCTATCTTGTGATCTATAGCTGTTAGAACATATCAGCTGCTACTCCTTTTGCTGCCATACACAGCTCTGCCAGAAGTTTTCTCATTCATTGCAGACATTATGAATCACTATATTCTTGAGCTCCAATACTATTCTTCTGCTTATCATCCATAGACATTTTTGTGTCCATGTGAAAAATTTGTCCATCACTCTGACTCTTTGAATCTTCTTCTTCCCTTTTTTTTTAAAGAAAACCTTTCTTTTGTCCTCTTCCCTACCTCAGTCAGCTATTATCATGACCCACCTTTTATTATTTTCTTCAGCCCCTTACCTTACAATTTCAAGGTCACTTTTCACTATTCCATTCTCTAATCATTACCTCCCATCTCACTACTCCCCTTCTAATAGCCTGTGAATTCTGGGATGTGACGTCTAGGGCATTACCTCTGCCACTTTATCACTGCCTATCTCCTGCTCCTCGTAACTTTGCTTTGTTTCTTTCCAAGTGTACATTTCCACTTATCATTTAGATCACATTCTCTTATTCTTGCAAACCAATCATATTCTTAAGTGTTCAACAGAATTCTCCTGACGTAATGTTGCATAACAAAGGACTCAAAATTTCTTAGTTGATAAGGCATCTATTTCTGAGTCATGCAATTGCAGAAGAACTGGAAAGTTCTGTATCAAGATACCGATATGCTTCACATCTATTCCACCTGCCTTGATTGTGGGGATATTAGCTCTAGGCTTTAATCATAATACAGGGAAGAAGCTCAACAGAATCAGTCAAAGCAGGTACGCATGTTTCAAGTCTTTGGTGATAAAACTCTTTGGCCAAAACAACTCACATGGCCAGGTGCAAAGTCTAGAAGACAGTTATGAGTAGCATATGCTTGGCAAGGGGACAAATATGTGATACACACAAACAAAAACATTGGGAAGAACAGGATAATGTAGTTCATGTTATCATAAGTCTTTTTTATATCTTGCTTCCTTTTTTATCACCCACTAATACTTCAAGTCCTTATTTAAATTCTCTTTACCATCTCCAATAGCAATTACTGTAGTTGAAAAGCTGCTGAATGACCTTAACTTGTGTCCATGACCACAAGTTAAGTGCAATCTACACGATGCCCAGAAATTCTGTAATTTTATGTGCAATTTCCCCTTCTCTACTTTCTCTTTCAACTCCTTTTCCTTCTCTCCCTTATTGTCTTCATTACTCTCAGTATGTGACTTCTTCCTCAATGAGAAAATAAAAGCAATCAATGACAGCGTCCATCTTCCATAATATTCAAATTATCAATCTTTCTACGTAATTCCTATGTGTTCCGTCAGCTCTGGGATACTTTCCCTGTGCTTCTCATGGATACTGGATCTCTTTAGCCCTTGACCACCCAAATAATTAATTCTTCCCCATTTTTCTTTATTTCTTGCATCATTCATTTTCTTCCTTTGCCTTAAGTCATTCTTAGCAACCTCACATTCTAGAACATGGAAATATATCTCAATTATCAACAGCAACTTCTTTTAACCCCATGTCTCCTTCCACTTACAATACAAATAAGAAAAGCAGCATATTTCAGAACGGTTGCATATTCTTTCTCTAGGTATCTCAGGCAGATATTGAATTTCTGTCAACCCAATGAAATCATCCTTATCAACATTATTCTTGGCTCCCACAAAGTATGTTTTGAGAACCAGTTATATCAACATCACCTGGAAGCTTTTTAGAAATATGAAAATTCAAATTAACTGAAGCAATGTACATTTTTATAAGATGCTCAGATGACTTCTGCGCTCTCATATTTAAGAATTGCATGTGCTAATGTTGCTGGCAGCAGGCCCTGTTGGATAGTTCTCTTTTACCAAAGAAGAAATCATTCTTTAGGTAGATCTAAATTATCTATCACTAGCGAATCTAATGACCTTTCACCTCACATGTCAGAATCTAATCTTGCTATTTGCACCTAATTGCTCTTTGAACATTGATCCACTTCTGGCTAAGGTCACTACTGTAGGATCATTCTAAGCTCAGGGTCACTCACTAAAATTAATGACAATCTTTTTGTGGCTATAATTCTACTAGGGATGACAGTCTTGAAAATGGTCCAACTTTGCATACCCAGAGTGCTGTTCTCATTTGGTTAGGATGGTACAGAAAAAAAAATGCTTTCTACCTATGATCTACCCAATAGTGCTTGACACACTTGGGCCAGCGTGTGTCAGATGTCTCTACGTTGATGGGAAAAAATGGGTGCTCATTTTACAAACAATTCTTGACATCCCAATCTCCTCCTTTCTCCTGATTTACAAATGAAAAAAAAAAAAGCAGAAGTCGGGATTATCTTTCCCTCTCCTCCTCTCTCTCTCTCTCTCTCTCTCTCTCTCTCTCTCTCTCTCTCTCTCTCTCCCCCTCCCCTCGCTCTCCCCCACCCCCCCGTTTCCTTTTTCACATTTTAGTTTATCTGAGAATTCTGTTCTTTCAAGGACATTCATTATTTATTCCAAACTATTCTAAAGAAGTTTAGAATGCATTTCTGTATTTACTAGGAAGTGACTATCTCACCAAAGGACACTCAGCCAGTCTTTTTCCTGTTTCTATGGGTAGGAAATTTCAAACAAACAAAACTTGGTTGATATTTACAGTATGGGGAATTTTCCTTTTGACTTTGTTTTTCACTTACTTTCTCTGTCATCAGATCTCTGTCACCAGATTTCTGTGCCCTTTTTTTTTAACCTGAGAAAGAAAAAAATCATTGAAATTATATTGAGTATTATGGGTTTAAATTTTTAAAAATTACCTCTACCTTGCCTTTATCTCCAGTAATGGTTTATGCATAAAATTAAAATATATTACAAATACCATAAATACATTCGTTCTTCACACATATGAAGGGCATGCTTCCCACCATGTACTGTACTGCATGGAATGAAGAATGCAGAAATGCATGAGACATGGGTCTGGCCTTCCAAGAGTGTGTTGTATGCTAAAAACACACACTGCAATACATCAAAGTCTATGGAAGAGAAATAAAGGCATGCAAAAGCATTTTTAAAGATCTACGTAAAAAAAAAAACAGTAAAGGAGAAGCAAGTCTAGCTGCATAAAAGAAGAACTGGATGGTCAAAAGAAGGTGCCAAAGAGGTGGCTCTTGACCTGAAATTGAAGATAGGTAGAACTTTAAAAAATGACAATGACAGAATTCTTAAGGGAAGAATAGGGTTTATAAAATAACCATCAATTTTCTGTGCCAGGAATAATTTTATTCATATCATCTCATGTGAACACAGAGATGTAACTGAGGACGAAAGAAGAAGAAAATGAAATTGAATTATAAGACACAACTCTTTCCTCCTGATGTGGGGGGTAGAGTGGGGGAACTGGGAAAGAAAGGAGAGTTGATAATTTAAAAAGAAATAAAATATTGTACTATTGAACAAAGTTCTGACCAACAAATGTTTTTAAAAAAATATCTTCTCAGTTTTTATTTTTATTTCTACTTGGTTGAAGTCTCTTGAAGTTTGTATACAATCAATCATAATTAATTGCATTTGTAGTAAGTGACCATCACGCTCATATAGACCAAGGGAACAGCTAAAGTCTAACACAATTTTAACATTTTTTCTATATTCCTTAATAAAAACATAAAAATGAAGGAAATTGTTGCTCAAGAAAAATCTAATGCACATATTCTGCTTTATGTAAAAGCAACAATTTAGAGAAGACAATCAGAATGATAATCCATGACAGACGCACTCAAGATTTTTCCAGAAGCACAAGTGTCTTCATATATCTTTTAGAAGGAAATACTTTGACTAAAGAATTTAGGAACTCAAGTAAATTATCATTTCATTTAATTTTTCACACATGTGATCATGATTTATGATGTACAGAACACAAGCATCTCTTTTGCAAATATAAATAATTCAATGCTGAAGAAAATTGATTTTTCTCCAAAGATATTTCTCTTCTTATGATGATATTGAACTTTAGTTTTTGTTAGATAATGAAGAAAACAAAAATAAATGTTTAGTTTACCACTTGGGCTCTTTCCTATTAATGACAAAGCAGTTCCTTGAAGCTGAGAAAGAGACTGAAGTTAGCATTTAATTGACAATGTAAAATCAAAACAAGTATCCGAGTGGGAACAAAAATGCCCTCAAGAAGCAAATCGCATTTCTGCATTTCACAGAGGGAAAGCTCTCTATGCACCTGCTTTCAGAAGAGAAGGATTTGAGGTCATATACAATGAATAAATTTCTCTTTTCAAGTTGATTGTTTCTAAATGTAGTTCAGCATAATGGATTCTCACAGTTTGTGCTTCTGTTTCAACAAAACATTTTTTAATGTGTATCAGAGCTATTTTCGATGTGTGTATCTTTTTCTTTTAAAAAGTTTCCATATTAACAGCAATAGTTAACTCTCTCCATCCCATCATTAACCCTACCTAATCATTATCATTATATATTGGAAACGAGTTATTTTCTGAAAGGATGTACGTACAAGCTGGTTTATTCTCTGCCTAAGTCAATGGCAAGTTCAGCAATAGTTTCAAGGTCACCTTCAGTGCTTTCCTTTGGGATATAAAATGAGAGCTCTTCACATCTGCAAAATGCTGTATCCACAAAATGAAAAAGGGAACTACCTTATTTTCTAAAATCTTGATTAGTTTGAAATGTCTGCTGTTGACAGTTTGAAAGATGTTACCAATAAATGAACAGTACCAAGCTCTAATCTGAAACTTGCCCTTGGCTCAGAACTTTTAATATTTATGGGGCATGACCTCCAACTATCAAATGGTCTCTTATGTTCCACACAGCTATTTGGGGGCAAATGTTGATTGCCTGAGGAGCCAGGAACATATTAGGTTTTGGAATAGATATTGAACACGTAAATAAGTGGGAATTTTGCCTTCCTGGAAATAACGATCACTCTGGTCACCAATGAGCCACTTGGGCATAAGTGACTTTATAATCCTCCAAAAACCATCACAATTGATTCCATACAAAAGAACAATCACATCACTTATAAAAGTGTCACTTAGGGCTAGTACTGGTAGCTCACACCTATTATCTTAGCTACTGAGGAGGCTGAGATCTGAAGACTATGGTTCAAAGCCAGACATACAAGAAAGTCCAAAAGGCTCTTATCTCCAATTAACCACTGAAAAGCCAGAAGTGGAGTTGTGGCTGTAGAAGGAGAACATCTACTGAGGAGCATCTAAGTTGATTTCATATCTTAGCTATAGTAAACAATGCTGCAGTGACCATAGATTAACTGGTAGACTTATTGTGGCCTCGTTTGGGGTCATTTGGGTAAATACTCAGGAGTTAGATTGCCAGGTCATAGGGGAGATCTATGTTTAGACTTATGCGGAAACCTCCATACTGCTTTCCAGAGTGGTTGAATTAGGTTATATTCCCACCAGCAAAGTAGTAGTGGTCTCTCTTGACCACATCCCTGCCAGCATCTGTTATTATTTGTTTTCTTGATCATGGCCATTTTAACCAGGTTAAGGTAGAACTTCAGTGTAGTTTTGATTTACTTTCTTTTATGGTCAGAGATTGTCGGGGACATTCTCCCCCTCCCTGAATTCTTAGTGTAAGAATGTGCCTGCATCTTGTAATTAGGTCACTAAGCAACACATGCCTGCTTGTGTTGATATGCAAACATCCTACCACCTGGCCTCAAACAAACATCCTACTACCGGTCCCCCTACCCCGATCAGTTCCTATACCCTAACCCCCTCCTGCCTCTCCTGAAGAGGCATATAAACCCCTGTGTGAAAAATAAAATTTGCAGCTTGATCAGGACGCTTGTCTTGCTGCCTTCTTCGTGTCTCCTGTCCCTTTCATTCCTCCCTCTAGGTTCTTGGCCCTAGTTGACGTCCCGCTGGACCGGACAAAAGATGTTGAACATTTCTTCCTGTGTTTCTTAGCCATTCTTACTTCCTCTCCAGAGAAGTCTCTTTTTAATTCTTTAGCCCATTCATTAATTGAGTGGTTGTTTCTTGGAGGATTTGTTTTGGGGGTGTTTAATATTTTGAGCTCTAGGTGTATTTTTGTTATGAGACCCTTAACTGCTATAGATCTGTACTGAAGATCTTCTCCCAGTCTGTGGGTGTTTATATATCTTGTTAGCTATGTCCTTGGCCATGCAAAAGCTCTTCAGTTTAATGCAATCCCATTTATCCAACCTTTCTTTGAATTGTTGTGTTCTTGGATCTTCAGTTAGGAAGTTTCAACTTGTGCCAAGAAGGCTTGTGTATTCTCTATCCCTTCCTGTGATATTTTGGTGATATTTTGAAGGTATCTGTTCTAACCTTGAGGTCTTCGATCCATTTGGAGTTGATTCTTATGCAGGGATATATATATATATATATATATATATATATATATATATATATATGTTCAGCAGGGATATATATGTTCATATATATTCTATATACATATTCAGTATTCTACACATTTTTAGCCAATTCTGATAGCACCATTTGTTGAAGAGGCTATCTTTCTTTCGTCTAATGATTTTGACTCCCTTATCAAAGATTAGGTAGCTAGGTCCAGGAGATCATATCTGGGTCTTTAATTTTATTCCAGGTCCTCAGGCCTGTTCATGTGCAAGTATCAAGCTGTTTTTATAACTATGGCTTTTTAATAAAGTTTGAAATTTGATACCCATGTTCCTTCAGCACTGTTTTTCCTGTTAACGATTTTGTTGATGTGTGCTATTTGGATTGCTTCTTCTTGTTCATTAAAGAATGTTGAAAATGTGGTATAGATACACAGTGAAATTCTATGCTTCCTTCAGAAAGACTGGCATTGTACCATTCATAAAGAAATGGAAAAGCTTGGAAAAAATCATATTAAGCAAAGTAAGCTAGAAAAAAGAACCATAGGCTCCATGGTTTTTCTAATTTATAATAATTAGTATATAGGATAGTCCTAGCAAAGGATCACAGTAGCTCAATAGCTATGTAGTACATATGACCATATAAAGTGATGTTAATTGAAATGAACTCCAATAGATATGGAAATGAGTGGGTTTTTTAATGTACCTTGAAGTTCTTTCTTTTTTAATTTCTTTTTTCCCCTTTGGTTTATTTCTGGTTGTCACTGTTTTTTGTGGGTTTTTTTGTGAGTTTTTGTTGTTGTTGTTGTTTTTGGCACTGTGTTTCTTGTATAGACATTTATCTGATTCAGAGAAGGTTAGGAGAATCACAGAAATGGTGAAACAAAGGGTGAATAAATGAAATAGCAATATACACTAGACACTTTGTTGGAAATGAACACTACAACTTGGAGAGAGGGGAGTCAGGGGCAGGGAAAGTAGAGAAAATCAGGAAGGGGGAAAATTGTTCAACAAGAAATGGACTCATTTCCTTACTTACATATCTGGGACCCCTCTGTACATCACCTTTACAATAAAATTGAATTTAATTTTAAAATAAAAGTAGAACAGTAGCCTTAAACAAAAAAGCTAGGGTACAGCACACCTCCTTCATATAAACACATAGACACACACACACACACACACACACACACACACACACACACACACACACTCGCTCTACATACATGCACAAAGATATATAGGAAAATGTCAAATTTTATGATTATATGTACAGTTGAAAAAATACAACTGAAAAATAATGGTATATACAATACATTATTTTAAGAGTCTTTAGGGTGTTAATGCTTTCCTTAAGATGCAAGTACACTGAAGGCTTTTATGTTTTTGTTTTTTGTTTTTGTTTTGGGGGGGTTGGGAGTCTTTTATGGGGTGTGATTTTGTTTTCATTTTTTGCCAGTCCTGGGTCTTGAATTCAGGGGTTGGGCACTGCCCTTGGGATTTCTTAAGGCAAGAGCTCTACCACTTGTGCCATAGCATCATTTCTGGCTTTTTCTGTGTACGTAGTAATGAAGAATCAGAACCAGGGCTTCTTGCATGCTAGTCAGATACTCAATTACTAGGCCACATGCCCCATCCCACTAAAGTTTTGAGGAAGTTCAATTTTAAAATTTAGGAATGATGCATGAAAGGATGGCAGACTTTGGTTCAGTCAAATGTAAAATGTTGCAAAGCCTACATAAATTTTCAGGAGAGGTGATATGGTCTCAGTTCTGAGATGATTCCTTGCATGATTTATTTTCTTTAATATATAATGCACATTTATGAGTGTATTCTTTTTATGGACTGAATAAGCTCATTATGAGATAATTCCTGAGCAACTTGGGATTAGACCATTGAGCAAGCAAAATGTAAATTGGCTGTTAGTACTTTTGTTCCTATGGGAAACTTCGATTTATAGCACTCTGTGAAATTTATATCCTCATTTTTATGTGGGAAGCACAAAATGTCCTCTGACAGTGCTATGATTGGAATGTGCCTCCAAAAAAAACATCTGTTAGAAACTTAATCCTCAATGTAATGGAGGGGGCGGAAGGGCGGGATCTTTGAGAGGTGATAAGACTGTGGGGAATTCTCCTTCATGCACAGACTAATACAGACTATCCAAGGGCAAGAAACTGAAAATTAAATCTCTTGCTCCCTTATACACATGCTCGTTTGCCCTTCTGCTTTCTAGCATGAAATAACACAGCAAGGAGGTAGTACCTCCAAGTTGGATTTTTCAGAACTGTATAAAATAAACGTATCTCTGTGGTAATTTCCCCCATTTTGGTATTTTATTACAGCAACATTAAAAGAAAAAAATACTAAGTGATTCCACTAGCCATCTAATTCTACCTTATTAATTTATTCATCTCCAATTTCAATCACACAGCAAATGTTCAAACCAGAATAAAAGTTACTGTCAATATATGTTTACTGAGAGTTATATATCTCTAGGTATATGAGATATATCACTACCACAACCAAAGCTTTTAAATCTAGTAGAAGAAAAGAGATTAAAAAAAAAACTACTACTACTACTTAATAATAAGAGCAACAACACCAGCAACAGATGAAAACATACGTGGAAAAGATTAAATCAAACATTATCTAGAAGTGGCTACTACTTTAGATAGTAAGGTTGAATATGAGCAAAAATTTGAAAAGTTAGAAGATTCAGATGCATACGTTTAGGATCATGACCTGGGATGAAGGAACTGCAAATGCAAAAGATATATTACAGGACCATGCCTAGAATGGCTGATGGTCTAAGAAATTGATTTTAGGCTAAAAATAGAGTCAATCTTTTAGATGGCAGGCCCAAAGTTAAGAAGCCTGGCATTATGTCTGCCTATTCATCCCCCCCCCACTCAAATGCCAAATGAAGAGATATGGTGAAGGGCAGAGAAAGATTTCTTACATCTCACACATGAGAAGAAATGTAATCAATTCTTCAGAATATCTTCAGTCTCTACTGGGTTACCTACCAGACATTGGCTTCAACTTCAGTGGGGAAAATTAGGGATGGAGTTGAGAAAGATATGCATAATTAAAAGTCTTTAGTCACCATGTGTGGCCTGGTTGACCATTGTCTCATTGTCCTTGGGGAAAATGTTATCACTTTATCAATGGAGAAAAAGAGCAGAAATAAGTTACTTTGTGGATGGACTCCAAAGCCTCTGACTGCCCTCCTTCAAAATGATCAGAAGAAGGCATTGCTTAATGAGGAACTGTTCAACATTTATTGTCAGATACTTATCACTGAATTCTGTTCTACCTGGAGCCCAATGAGACTAAAGTGACTGTGGAGGACAACAGCTTAAATCAAAGAAGACAGATGCAAAATTGTGGGAAATATCCAACTTTCATCGGATCTGCAAACACAGCTTTCATTTTCACATTTAATTGTAAAGGTGACGTACATAGGGGTTACAGTTACATAAGTGAGATAACGAATACATTTCTTTTCCAATAGTGTTACCCCTTCCTTGTTTTCTCTTACCTCTCCTCCTCCCCCCACTTCCTTTTCCACCACATTGTAAAGTTCATTTCCAACAGTGTTTAGTGAGTACTGCTGCTGTTGCATTGGCTCATCCGTTAGCCCACCATTTCTGAGATTTCCCCTTCCCTGAATCAGATAAACTTATATATAAGACAAGGGGCAGTAAAATCAGAAATAGTGACCTCAGGGATAAAAAAATAAAAGAAAGACAAAAGAAGAAACTGTAAACAATACACTAAAAAAGAAAAAAGATGAAACCAAAAAATCAAAAACAAAACAACCACACACATACGCACACACACACCCCTCCCCCCACCACAAAAATTTTTTTCCATATCATAGAGATCATTTTGATTAGCATCATTTTATGTGGTCATATGAGATTGCATTAAACTGCAGAATTTCAGCATGGCAAAGGACATAGATAGCAAGATAAATGGAAGGCCTACAGATTGGGAGAAGATCATCACTAGCTATATAGGAGACAAGACCCTCATATCAAAATATAACTAGAGCTCAAAATTAATCTCTCCCAAAATAAACAAATCCTCAAAGAAAAAACAATCCCATTAATAAGTGGCCTAAAGAATTAAAGAGACTTTTCTGTAGAGGACATAAGAAAGGCTAATAAACATATGAAGAAAGGTTCAACATCTCTAGCAATAAAAGAAATGCAAATCAAATGAAAACTACATTGAGATTCTTCCTTACCCCAGGTAGAATGGCCATTGTCAAGGAAGCAAATAATAAAAGATGCTGGCAGGGATGTGGCCAAAAGGGATCATTACCACACTGTTGGTAGGAATGTAACCTTGTTCAACCACTCTGGAAATCAGTATTGAGGTTCCTCAAAAGACTAAACATAGACCAGGTAGCCCACTCTTGGGCATTTATCCAAATGACCACACACAAGGGCACACTAAAGCTACCGGCACTACCATGTTCATTTAAGTATTATTTACCATAGGTATGATAGGGAATCAAATTAGATGACCCTCAGTAGACAAATGGATCAATAAAATGTGGTATATACAAACAATGAAATTCTGTGCTTCCAACAGAAAGAATGGCATTACCTTTGGAAATCAAAAAACTCTGAAATAAAGCATTAATAAGTGAAGTAAACCAGACCCAAATAAACACAGGCTCCATGGCTTCCTTCACCATATGTCTAGGATAATCTTAGTAGAAGATTACAATAGCCCAATATCTGTATATCTATGACAACATAAAATGATGTGGAATCATCTTTGAGGTTGCCTTTATATAAGGAGGCACTGTGTTGTGTGGAGTACAGGCCAGAGGTGGGTTTCAGAGAGATAATGGAGGTAAAGAAGGACACATTACATAGTATCCCATGCTAGTGGAGGGCAAGATAGTTTTGAACTTTCCCCACATGCCTTTTCTTAAGGATTTATTCATAATATCAAAGATATTACAAAACGATATATGTATCCAAGAAGTAATTGTGTGAATCATGCGGGCTGTTGTAGGAAGTTAATCAAGTCCTAGTCTGTTAAATGTTCCAGAGGCCTGAAACTGTGAGTAGTCTCAGACCCGGAACAATCACAGAAGATAGAGCCCACAACCTGTGAGATCAGTCACTGGCCCAGGTAGATAATGTCACAGTTGGATCAGATAGGATCCACTTGGTGTTCACTGCAGAAAATAAAGGCTTTCTTGGCATGTGGAGAGAGACTCTTACAAATTCACAGAAGTGCTTTGTGTTGTGAAAGAAAAGAAGAAACTGAGTTTTCCTTTTAGTATCATTCTTACTGGAAAAGAACCTTTACCACTTAGTCTGGTCTTTGCTATAAAGGATGATTCTGGAATCTAGGTACTAGTGGTTCGCACCTAGAATCCTAGTTACTCAGGAGGCTAAGATCTGAGGGTCCAGTTCAAGCCAGCCCAGACAAGAAAGTCTGTGAAACTCATCTCCAGCCACCAGAAAACCACAAGTGGAACTGTGGCTCAAAGTAATAGAGTGAAAAAGCTCAGGGACATTGCCCAGATCCTGAGTTCAAACCCCATAACTGCTAGGGAAAAAAAAAGATTCAGGAATCCTAAATCAAATATTATAAGACACACAAATTAAAGGAAATTAAACTACGCACAATATGCTTCACAGTCTTTTCAAGATTTTAAACATCATTTAGATGGATATATTTACAAATGTATACAATATTATCTCTGTGCTTGAACTGCAACTTACTCCACAGGATGTGGATTTAACATATGCTTTATCTCACTATCATGGTTATCCTTTCACAAATCCTAGGCACTCATTCAATATTGAATCTTGTCCAACCATGAAGGTAATTTAGGAGCAATTTTGTGGCTCCCAATTGGGCTTCTAAGTTAGGAATGATCACTGCTTAGAGGGGAAAGTTTATTACCGACAAAGGAAAGATGCCTTTGCCACAGGAGACCAAATGTTGCATTACTTTTCAGTAATATGCTCAGTGATTCTAGGATACTTACTTTCATTCAGTCACTCAATAAACATTTACAAAATCCTTATGACAGCTAGATACTTCATCTTGAGAAAAAAGATAAAAGTGATATTTATTGGGAGAATACAGGCAGCTCAAAACTTTGAGTGGAGCTTTAATCAGTTTAAAAAGACAATGATATTCTTTCCTTATTTAGATCAAGATTTTGAAGGGGGAAAAAAAAGTCACATCAGAATGTAGGAGATTCGTGGAAGATGGCGGCTGTTCAGTGTGAGTCTTTCTAAGCTCTTGCCAAGATACCAGTTCTAGCATCGAAGGGGAAAGTTCCTACCCAAAGATCCATCCTAAGTAAGCCTTAGCACCACAGAGATCTCAGTCAGGGAGGAAGAAGGCAGGAAACCAGTGCAAGAAGACAGCTTGGAGTGGTGCCAGCCGCTGGGAGCTGCCACAGAGACAAAGCCTCTCTCTGGCACCTGAGCAGACAGCACTGCTCGGCGGCGCAGAGAGAGCCACCCAGAGCCTGCGCGAGCCCAGAGCCCTTACTCGGCCATGGAGAGTAAGGGAACTAGAAAACCCAGCAATTTGTGAGTACCTCCATTTTGCTTGCAGAATGGCATTGGGAAGAAATCCCTTCCCCCACCAGCCGAGAGCAGAGCCATCTTGACTGCTGGCAAAGACCCTGCCAAACCACCTGGAGAATGAGAAGTGGTGCTGGATGTGCCATCATTCAACAGGGCAAAGGATTTCCCAGAGGCAGCAAGGTAGCTTAGCCAGACATCTCTCCACCCCAGCAATAGTGGAAGTTTCTCCTCCTGAGTAGGGCTGCACTCTCCTGCTTTGCTTTGGTAAACAAAGCCTCTCTGCCCAATCAAGCAAACTGATCAGAAAAACCACAAAGCCAAATCACAGGAGAAAAAGACTTTTTGATGTGTTTGGATCCCGAATTTAGTGGAGACACGTTTCCTATCCCATAGCTGCCCCCAAAAGAAAACCAAAGAATACCCACCTTTTTTTTCTTTTTTTTTTTTTTACCTTTTTTTATTTGCATTTTTATGTGTTCTTTTTTTTTTTTTTTTACTTTACCACACCACCTTTTTTTTAATGTCGATTCTTTCCTTTTTTTTCCCTGGTTTCCTTCTGTCATTGTGGTCGATCCTAGAAACACCGTGACAGCATTGGGTACAGACTAGATACAAAAGATATTTTTATTGATACAGTCACCTTCTTTTGTATCTATGGGTTCTTAGCCCTAGTATTTCTTGTTTAAGAACTCACTATTGTGTGGGATCTCCCCCCACCTCTTTTCTTATTTTCTTATTTGTTTTTTTTTTATTTTTACATTTTTAAAATTTTTATCATTGAACTCTTCTATATATACTTCTCTCTTTTCTTTATATATTATTCTTATTTTCATAAGTTTTATCTTATTTTTTCTAAATTTTGTACTCAACTATTTTACCTTTCTATCACCTTAGGTCACTTATCCTTATACTATCCCTATTCTTCATTACTATAATAATCTTACACTCCTACATTACTCTTTTCATACCTCCCCTCTTGTCTTTCATACTATTTTTCTATCTCTAGTCCTCTGTTCATCTTTCAACTATTAGAATGCATGGATCTACACTTGATGGTTGTTGAGCAATACTGTATATCTAGGTGTTCAATTACAATGTAGGTCCAGAGGGACTGAAGTACAATAGAGATTGGATTGAGGGAGTTTTTTGGTCATAAATTGGTGACCGGTGGTGGTATTAGATTTGTCTGTAAGTGCACAGTAAGAGAGAGAGAGAGAATGATAATACCAATTTAAAATTGTGAACATCTATCATCTGGCAAGCTTAAGAGCTCTGGGTTGGCTATAGCTTAAAAAAATGTAATCTTGTGCAGTATTAATCTTGCTCACATTTTCAAATAGACAGAACAAGAAACTTAAGAAAAATGGCAAATCAAGGAATAGTATCTACCACCTCATATAAACAGGCAATGGAGCAGTCAATGGCAAAACTAGAGGAGAGTCCTCTAAATGCTATACAAATGCAATTGATAAACATGATTAATGAAAAGTTTGAAAACATACAGAAAGAGATATGTGAGGAAGCCATATATAAACAAGATGAAATCATAAACAAGGTGATACATGAACGGGAAGAAGCCATAAAGGAGGCCATAATAAAGGATATACAAAGAAAAATGGACGCATCCATAGAATCCACAAACATAAAGCTTACCAAACTTCAACAAATGTCCAATGAAAGTAAAGCTGCTGAGCTAACCACTCAAATGGAAATCAAGAAGTTAAAGAAGTCCATACATGATCTTAAAAAATAAAAGAGAGAGATAGAGATACAAGGCATCAAAAATGAGCAATTGGAAGCAAGGAGATGAAGAATAAAGTAGAAAGTATTGATAGCAGGTTAGACAATGCAGAAGAAAGAATCTCTGGGGTTGAAGATAAACTAGTTGTTATAGAGAAAGAATAGAAAATAAATCAAACCAAGTCTAGGAAATATGAGAGAACATTTCAGTAGGTACAAGATAAAATTAAGAAACCTAATCTAAGGCTAACTGGTATTGAAGAAGGCCTGGAGAAAGAGGTCAATGATATAGGAAATAAACTTCAGGGAATCATCTCAGAGAACTTCCCAAATATCCAGAAGGGCAGGCCCATCCAGATACAAGAAGCTTTTAGAATCCCAAACAGACCTGACCAGTAAAGGGCATCCCACCGCCACATTATAATCAATACAGGATCAATAGAGACCAAAGAAATAATCCTAAAAGCAGCCAGGGCGAAGAGAACAATCACCTACAAAGGAAAACCAATCCGAATAACCACAGATTTCTCAGCAGAGACCATGCAAGCAAGAAGAGATTGGAAGGATATATGTCATGCCCTTAAGACAAATAACTACCAGCCAAGAATTCTGTACCCAGCAGAGCTCTAATTCTTAAGTGAGGGAACAATAAAAACCTCCATTCCAAGGAAAAGTTGCAACATTATGTAGCAACCAAACCAGCATTACAGAAAATTCTCAAAAATGTTCTACACATTGAAAACAAAAAAGTGATGCTGACAAAGAAAAGGCATACCAGCTAATTCCTGCAAGAACTGTCAGGCTACAGGCCCCAATGAAAGCTTTTAAAAATGACAGGAGCTAGTACATATTTTTCAATCCTCACTCTCAATATCAATGGACTTAACTCTCCAATTAAATGGCATAGTTGTCTAGTTGGATAAAAAAGCAAGATCTATCATTCTGCTGTCTTCAAGAGACACATCATGCCCCCAAAAAACAATTTATTTACTTTTTTAATTTAATAATTTTTATTGTTATTAATAGAAGGGTTACATTATATTCACCAGATAGAAGGTGCATAACTTCACAAACATTGATACCCTTTCTCATGACATGGTCCCCATTTCACTCCCCCCCTCCTCCCACTTATCTTGATTTCCCCCCTCCCTATCCAATCTCAAATAACCAATTAAGCATATATAAAATATATCAAGTAACAAGATGAAATATTGTAACAATATGAGATAACCAAGAGTTGGCAAACGAGATGAGAGATAATATAGTACATTAAGGACAACAGTCATTATATGGCTTTTGTTTCTTTATCCTGGGGGTCCTTACATTTAGTGTCATACTATCTGGCCTATTATCTCTAGATTTTGTTCTATTGCAAATCTCTGCTAGGAGAGCCAAAGGTTTCTACTGATTATGACAACTGAGGGAGACTATTGGGCCTATGTTCCTTTGAGTCTGGGTTACTTCACTTAATATGATTTTTTCTAAGTCTTTCCATTTCCTAACAAATGGGGTAATGTCATTCTTTCTGACAGCAGCCTAGAATTCCATTGTGTATAAATACCACATCTTGTTGATCCACTCATCAACTGAGGGACATCTGGGTTGGTTCCATATCTTTGCTATGGTAAATAGTGCTGCAATGAACATCATTGTGCTAGTGGATTTAGTATGCCCTTGTTTCTGGACAATTGGTTAAACACATAGTAGTGGAATTGCTGGGTCATAGGGGAGTTTTATATTTAGTCTTTTGATTTGCATTTCTTTTATGGCCAGAGAAGTCAAGCATTTCTTCATGTGTCTATAGGCCATTCGTATTTCTTCTTCAGAGAAGACTCTAAGTCTCTGGCCCATCTTTTAATGGGATGGTTGTTACTTTGGAGATTAGTTTTGGAGTGATTCAATTTTTTGAGTTGTTGATATATTTTAGATAGGAGGCCTTTGTCCATTGTATGGTTAGTGAAGATCTTCTCCCATTCTGTAGGCGTCCTAATTAATTTACTAGCTATGCCCTTTGCCATACAGAAGCTCTGCAGTTTAATGCAGTCCCACTTATCCAGCCTTTCTATGATTTGTTGTGTTTCATGGTCCTTATTGAGAAAGTTTCAACCTGTGCCAAGGAGGCCTAGTGTGTCTCCTATTCCTTCTTGTAAATTTTCAGTGTGTCGGCTTCTACCTCGAGGTCTTTGATCTATTTGGGGTTAATTCTAGTGCAGGGTGACAAAGAAGGATCCAACAACCCCTTAGGAACACACTCAAATCATATCCAGATGGTAGTAGATGGCAAATCAAAAGGCACTAAACTGAACTATATAGAAATTCAGAAAAATAAGTGCTTCTGGATTAGAAAAGCAGGAATAAATATTATCATCCTCAGCCTGTCTTTCATAGGGGACGCGTTCTGACTTAGCTTTGAAGGTTAAGTACGATTTTCTTTGGTGAAGATAAAGGGAGGGCATACCATCTTTATTTTAATAAGGGTAATTCTTCATTTGAAGTTCCAATAGCAACCTTATGCATTTAATATCCTCCAATCAGGATGTATTCCCTTCCTCTGTGACTGAGAATAAATTATATAGACAGATGAATTTCTCCTCCACACATGGCAAGGATCAAGATCAGAGTCACAGTTTCAGAAAGGCAATTACATTTCTGGTGAGTAGAGCAGCACTTTACAGCAAACACCTACATCATCTCAGCACTTGTTGAATGAAAATGTGCATCTTTTATTCATAAAGGTCAACTAATTAGCAAGACTAAATTTTTAGAAAACAAAATTTAAAAGGCAATTATTTAAAGTAGTAAGCAGCTAATTATTATTTAGTTAACATATTGTGTTACCTAGCCAAGGAAAAGGAAAGAAAACAGAACAAGAGAAAAAATAAAGATGAAAGAAAGGAAGCAAGGAGGAAGGAGAAGAGTTTCTAGCAGAATTACTAGTAATGATCACTGTTACTGGCCCACAATCAATTAAATCAATAAGTTTATGCTCTAATTTTAATAATGTTTTGAAATAACAGACTGTAGGATAAGATTTTTTTAACATACACACACAGATAAAAAGCAATTACTGCCATAAAATCTGATAAAATCACTATAGGCAAACAGTTTAAACAAGAGGAAAAATATGGAATGCAATTTACACTGATAAAATGCATCAAAGGGAAAACTATTTTTTTCATGTAATCCCATCTTCCTGGCAGAATTAGAATAAATATCTGTTTCTTTGTCTCTCTCTCTCTCTGTCTCTCTCTGATAACACACACACACACACACACACACACACACACACACTTGCACACACATGCACAAATTGGACAGTATGAAGTTAAGTCAAAGCAGTACTTAAAAGCAATAGGTTATTATATTAAAATACACCAGAGTCAGGATGCAGAGGCATTAGACTCACAAGTTTAAGCTTGGACTACATAATAAGAACTTGTCTAATAAACACAATCAAGCAAGCAAATAATTAGACTTGCTCTCAGATTCATGTTAAAAAATTAATTCTGATTTACAATTTTAAATGGCTTCCTGTCATTACAGAATTAAAAATGAAATCAATCTGCTGAAGAGTAGCGCTAAGACAGGGTGTATGTGCCTTAATGAGGTACACTGAATGGATAGAGGAAAGTGGGATTGAACAAGTGGAAAGAGCTGAGCAAAAATCTGGGATCAGTTGAAATCTAAACTCTACCTGATCGCACAGGGCATTCCTGAGCATGATCAAACAAGAATCGTCTCATGCTGAAGTAAAGAATGGACTATTATATCTGTAGGTCGTTCAGCTGTTGGCTATAAAGTTGCCCCAGGAGGTTAACAGCTACTGCTTCTCTGCCAATTCTAGGTGAAATGGCTCTTACAGATTAAATTCTCTGGAGAAGGAAGTGATGAGCCAATGTGCAGAGCAGTCAGAAAAATGCACAGAAGCCAGTGAGAGGATTCAGCAGGGGCACCAATGTCATCTTCCATACTTTAAGAATTCAGACCTGGGTCACTTTGCTCTCCATCCCTTCCATCTCCTCCCTCAAGCCACCAGTCTTTGTTCATCAGCCAATGAGCAACCACAAAGCATATACTTTCACAGTGACAAAGCTTCTTCACCACTGGCCAGATTCACATATCTGTCTCATTGAAGATACATTATTATTTATACTTTCATCTTTGTTATCCTCTGCTTCAAGTCCCCTTTGATCCTTACTAAGGATCAGCCACTCCATCTTTCTACAATTTCCAATCCTTTTATGTACCTCAATCTCATGATACGGAGCATTGTTACAGAGATGTGTTAAATGCATTAACTTCCTGCTAGATTATTAGTTTCATGAGGACAGGATTTCATGTGACTTTGTTCCTGGCCCCTGCCCTTAAAATAGGGCCTGAAGTATAATAGATGCTCTGTGACTTATTGTTGAATAAATCTATGCCTCCAAGAGAACAAAGTTCTTCTTTGTGAAAGAACAAAGGCATTCATTCCAATTCTGCTATTGAAGGGGAACAGCCCAGGTGAGCTTGTGTCACTGAGATAGCCTATGTAAGCAGCCTGTTTACTCAAAACGTAGGAGGCTTTTTACTGAAAATGCCCGTTGTCCATGTCAGTCACTGCAGGCACTCAAGAAGACAGCAAAAAAAGACTATGTTTAAGCAAGCAGAGAGTCAATTACTGGGGCTCCTGATGTTGATACTGGTTAAATTATCTCTAAGAGAAAGAATTAAAAATGGAGGTATAAGAAGGAAACAGTTATACTGAAGTGAACAGTCCTGGCTTAACTTTTGTGACTCATATTTTAGATGCAGAGATCATTCTGACCTTGGTGGCATTCCAGTTATTCCTTCTCCTTAAATTCTTTTTTTAACCCCAATTTCCTTTTATTTCCAAAAATTAAAAGTCAATTATGAGATGATTATGAGACAACCATTTCAAACCAAAAAATCTAATTATTTCCTTTGAGAGATCAAAAACACCAAATAGATTCTAAGTGCTCTATGTTAACTGATGTATATATGTAAAGTAAAATACAATTGAGCTCTTAAAAAAGGAATATACATTTGTGTAAGCATGTTCTTGGGAATGTAACCTACAGAATATTTTTTACTAAAAACCTTGATACTTGCACATGAAAAAAATCATAAAAAATTCCTCCTTAAATTCTTCTCATTCATCATGAAGTACATTTAGACATTGCCATTAAACAATGAAACATTAAGCATTGAAAATTGTATTGAAGTAGAGCATATATACAAAATGTTCATACCACATGATGTTCTTTGTTAGAATCTTCTGATCTGTAGTCAGACGCATTATCCATTGCGCCACTGATCCTCCAATGTTCATTATTAGTTAATTAATAAGTAATAGCAATTTTTTTAAAGAACATACATATATAACCAACATTCTTTTCAAGAAAGAGGACATCTAGCAGCCCAGAAACTGTCTTCTTGTTGAAATTCCTAAGGATGGCTAACATACTGGCTTCTAATATTAGAGATTAGGTTAGCCTGTTCAAAAAGTAAAGGAACTCAGAGGAGGAACTGTTCTTCATACATAATTCATAATTGGGAAGTTATAATCATATATATTATGGATTACAATGTCATGTTTTAACATCTATGTATTGCTATGCTTTGAGTGTACTCTCTAAAACTCATGTTGAAACTTAATGAACGTTGTCACAGGGTTCATTAAGAGGTGGATTATTAAGAGCTGGGTTTATTAAGAGGTGATAAGATCTTAGGAGCAAGGCCCTCAATGAATGGATTAGGACTGTTATTGCTGTAGGGGGTCACGTATCACAGGAGTGGGCTCCAGAGGACAGGAAGAGTTTGGCGGGATTTGTTTGCCTCAGGCACATTTTCTCACCATGCTATGATGTGGTGCAAACTCCCTCTCCTGATCTGCTTTTTCACCTTGCACCTCCCAAATTTCAGAAGTGTGAGAAATAAATTACCAGTCTTCATAAATTACCCAGTCTGTGGCATCCAGTGATCCAGTGACATTATCAGAAGGCAGATCAAGATATATATATATATATATATATATATATATATATATTACAGGGTCATTACATTAAGTTAGTTAATAGAACTGTCACTTCATTTACTTTACATTGTGCGGGACACTAGTACATTTGACATTTACACACTTAGTTGTTTGGAATTGTAAAGTACAATATTATTGATCATAGGCACTTCAGTGCAAGAGATCTCACAGCATATTCTCGTGGTCTCACTGTACCAATATCTATTTTTTATATCTATTTCTATTCAGTACAGAATTCATGATTTTCATCCATAGAATTGGAGATGTTGTAGATCATCATTGTCATTGCTGTGTCATAAACCAATGTATGAATATGCCAGGAGCCACGAGCTCTATTATTGATGGATATTTGGGTTGTCCTCAGTTTGGAGCTATGAAAGCCATGGAATGGTGATTCCATGGAAAACTTCAGACATGAACATAGCTTGTATTTCTGTTGAATTCATATGTATGGAGAATTACCAGATTAGAGACTGGATGCTTATTTCCTTTCTGTAGTTGTAACCAAGGAGTTCTTTAAAGTAATAATTTCCATTTGAACCCATCTGGGTTGACTTTTGATTCAGGCAGTAAAAATGCCAGCCAATGAGCAAATGCATCAGATACTAAGTTAGAGTCCCAGTCTCAGGAAACAAAGCAAAAACAAAACTAAAGCAACAGAATGTTGTTTATTCACAAAGATTAACTTGTGCATTCTTGCTATTAACTCAGTGTGTGAGATGTCGATGGTTATACTTGGGAATATGCATCCTGTAGCACAAAAGGCAAGCTGTTAAATATAAAGGATGAGAATATACTCATGTGGTCCCTATATCAGTTAGACAACACCTATTTTTTACTCCTTCATTTTTCTTTCTTTTCTTCAAAGTCTTTATGAATTAGCTTTTTTAAAAAAAAGAGAACTAGATACTAATACAAATATACGATCTTGGATCCTTATTACAAAAGGAAGATATAGCGAGTGTCCTAAAATTTAGAATTTCTCCATAAAGAAACTGATTGTACATCTGGTAAGTTGTCATCGAAAGAAAGAATAATACATTTCAAATCATGAGAAGGGAGCCATTTAATATCTTTAAGTTTCAGCTTCTTGGTAATATAAAACTGCAGAATCATGCTCCTCTGTTGCTATTCAAATATCATGTAAAGCACATAAACCAGAACGTTCACAGTATACATTTGGACTTAGTTGCTCATAATATCCATCCGAGTAATCTCTGTATGTTAATGGAATAGTTTAAGGAAGGTGAATTTTTCATTGAAGCAGGGTATGTCCTTGTGTCTATTTTGATTGATGGACCAATCTCACCCTAAAACTGATTTTGTGGCTTCCGTTAACTCTGATTTAAGACTAAGATAAACATGTCCATTGGCATTTTTCATACAACCTAATTAAAACCAGTTTGAATCTAAATAGAGACATAAATAAAATAAATGAGGTAATAACTCAATTGACACTATACATGAAAAACTATAGCTAGGTGGTGAATTGATTGGGTTGCATGTAAAAATTGAATATTACAAGAAATCTTGCCACATGTTACATACAGCTAATTTAGCTACTGTGTTGGTCAACTTTTTGTGGGGCTATAATAGAATAACTGACATAATTAATTTATAAAGACAAAACATTATCTAGGCATGGTGAATTCCAGAACTCAAGAAGCTGAGGCAGGAAGATTGAGAGTTCAGGGTCAGCCCAGGATGTATAGCAAGATAAAGGGGGTGACAAGAAGAGAAAAATAAATCACAAAAGGCTGGACTCAGTTTTTTTTTCTCAGTTCATAATTAATTGGCTTTGAGCTTGTGGTAAGGCAGTACACCATGGCTAGAGCACATAATAGAACAAACTCCCTTATTTCCTGGCCAGCAAGCAAAAACACGAAGAAAGAGACCAGAGTCTCACTACAGTCTTAGAGATATGTCTTCAATGACTTTTGAGGACTCTTACTCCACTCCTCATGAAGGCTTCACTACCTCCTAGTGGTGATACCTAGTAGACAAACCTCTTGCCCAGGAAGGAGCCTTTGAGGGAAACATTTTACATGTGAACTACAACAGATACTCTATCATTAACCCTCCCAGCTGTGCTATGAATAGATCTGTTTTTCAATATTCAGCTGAAAATGTGTGCAACCAAATGCCTAAGATCATACAGTTAGTTAATAGCAATTTGTATGCAGATTTGATTCCAAAATCTCTTATTATTTCTGCTAGATCTCTATTACTTATGTGATGTCAAATAGAAAGTGATAGAGAAATTAAACACACACACACACACACACACACACACACACACACACACACACACACGCCTAACAAAATGTTGAGATCCTAAAACTGAGACAGTATGGGAGATGCAGTGTAAGATTTCATCCAGATGGATAAGCCAGCTAGCAATCCTGCAGTAGTGTCATGGAAACATATAATATCTTCATTACAGTTACCACAGATGGGGAATGCCTGATTTTTTGGTTTATGGTGTGTGTGGAGGGGGTTATAAAGACAGACAGTGATACACGGAGATGAGAGAGGGGAAGAGAGGGAAAGAGAGAGAGGGAGGGAGGAAGAGTGGGAGAGAGTAGGAGGGAGCGAGAAGGAGAGACAGATTTTCCTTTCTATGGGAGCTCTCCAAAGCTCTTTTCTTATTTCAAGTTTTAAAATGCTATGATTCTACATCTCATCAAATATAATAGAAAAGTTGAAGTTTAATATATCTTACAAAAATTGCCTTCCTATAGATTATGCCCTTCAGCTATCATTTTAAATGGTAATTTGCAGTTTCAAAATTTTCCCATAAAAGATGTTTTCTTTAGTCAAAATAGAAGTAACTTAATTTTTATTGTCTGGCTAAATTGATCCACTTCCCTCTTTCGTTTGAAGGACTCCTTATGAATTTGTTGAGTAGCACCAGGGAAATGTATGTATTCTTTGGGCACAAAGAAAGAAAAAGAAATGTAATTCTGAAATGCATTTAGGCCAAAGTAGCTATAATTATAATATTTATCACTGGATTGCCAGTTTAATGAGAAAAATAATAATTGGTTCAGATAGGCATTAAAATAGCTCAACATATTTTGGAATGTGCAGCAAATATGATGTGAAGAATGCACTCCAATTTGGTAAAACAAGGAAATTCTTCCCTTAAAGATAGGAATTGAGTAAGAAGAAACAAGGGTGTGAAGCACTCCAGAAATTGTATAAATTATGTGCCATGTTCCTGTTACTTCAGTTCACTATGTGCTCAGTCTGATACTGAAAATACTAATTGCTCCAGGTACAGATTCATGGGGACAATTCTATTTTATCTGTACTTTTGTGGGTTGTTCCAGCAATACATTTCTCAAATTATCGCTCCTTTCTGAACAAATGGGAAAAAGCTTCTAGTACAAGTCCAAAGCCTTTCCTGTGATATTGCAAAGGCCTTGTAAAATTTAAATGGCCATTTTAATAATCCACGATTGAAGAAAAACTGAGGCCAACCATAGATCCATGTAAATGACATGAAATAATATTAAATGAAGAAAAGCACTTGTTAGATATGATTCAAATCATGCATTTTAAAATTCCATCTTGGTCACCTAGCTCATCAATGTTTCTATAGACTGTCAGATGAATACTAACAAAATACAATAGGAAACAGGAAATAGCCACACTCTTTTTCATGTATTGCTGTGATATGAGCATACTAATCTACTCTGGCTGCCATTTACATTTTGGGTTTATACATTCATTTTCTAATTTTTTTTATTTTCCAATGTTTATTTTATCATAGTTCTAGAGGAGAGAAGCACAAGATGGGAATGGCAACCTAGCTGGTTTTGGCTGAACCTCTTGTCATCTTCCTTTAATATCCTTTCATGATACTACCTCTATGTATGAGCAGAGAAGGAGAGCTCGGGTGTCTTTTCCTCTTCTATTTTTTTTTTGGCCAGTCTTGGGGTTTGAACTCAGGGCCTGGGCACTGTCCCTGAACTTCTTTTGCTCAAAGCTAGCACTCTACCACTTGAGCCACAGCACCACTTCTGGCCTTTGCTGTTTATAGACATTTTATGTGTTTATACACATTATGTGGTACTGAGGAATACTAAGCAATCACTCTACCACTAAGCCACATTTGCAGCCCATCTTTTCCTCTTCTGTCACTAGTCCTATCCTCATGATCTCAGTCAAACTTATCTCCTTATAAGCTTAACTTCCAACTATTGACAATCCGGGACCTAGGATTTCAACACATGACTTGGGGATGAAAAAATACAAT
Organism: Megascapheus bottae; assembly: GCF_031878675.1. NCBI lineage: Eukaryota > Metazoa > Chordata > Mammalia > Rodentia > Geomyidae > Megascapheus > Megascapheus bottae. The sequence goes on along the minus strand of NC_143526.1, from coordinate 20,771,505 downwards.
TCATTGAGTAACAGTGACTCGTACTATTGCTCCTTTTTAGCACTAAAACCTCTGGCATCTTAGGAAACAAGCTCCCAAAATTAACCAAGAGCCCTACTCTTCCTCTTTCTTCTTCATCCTTCTTAAATCCCCACCAAACCTTTTCACCATTGCCTACCTTTTCATTGGAATAATCCCTGCTTTGACCATCATTCACTCTGTACAGTGGAAGTCCACATAAGCAATTATCAGCATTTCAGCTTTGGACAGTAACTTAGGTAAATGAATAGGAAGCAATTTTTACTTCAGCCACCATACTGTAAATTACCACTCTAATAGCCTCATGACTCATATTCCTTTTGCACATTCTTTTGCCCTTTTCAGGCAGACAATTAGTCAATTTTCCCCATTTCTCATTGTGAATTTGTGGAACTTAGTAATGTGGCAACAGTAAAAGTTCTTTTCATCATTTCTTTGACTTCTTTTTTTTAATTTGTTAGGTTGGCTACACAATGGAAACTGGTATTCAGACACTTTCAAAGATGCAAATAAGAAATGTCCTTCACTAGATAGCACCAGACAGGACAGACTAGCCTGAGGAAAATCTTGAGTGAAGAAGATAGGAGTTTCAATTCTGGTTTTTCCATATACAAGCATGAAGAAAGTAGAAACTTTGATGAATTGCTGTGAACACCATGGAAAGAACACACTACAAACTGAGGGGATTGGTGGGATTGTGATAGATGAGGAAGAATGACATGAGATTACATCAATCAAGATGCATTGTACTCAATTGAAATCCCTCTGTACAATGACTTAAAGATAATAAAAGAAAGAATAGGGATAGTTCCAGTGTCTTCAATCCTCTTCATTTTATCAGTGTTAAAGTAACCACATTCCCTAGATAGAGCCTGATTTTCTGATTGTTCTCAAATTCTTTCCCTTTAGCTCTCTCTTCATTGAGTTGTTTTCAGGATTCCCCAGGGTTGAGTCTTCCTTCGATCCACTACTCCTTTGAGTCATCCTCAGTGATTCCTGCCCTATACCAGAGGCCCAGGAATCTTCTACCATTGTCCACTGCAGGATGACACACCTACTACCATGTTATCAATGGTATAAAGGCATAAGTCACTAGGTAAGGTAGGAAAGACTGATTTTAACTAACAATACGTATTGCCATTGGGAACCAAACTGAACTTAAGCACTGATATGAAATAGTGTTTAAAGGGAAAATTAGGGAACAAAAAAGAGGGTATATTGAGAGCTCAGTAGAATCAAGGAAGTAAAAACAATTAAAAAAAAACACAACTACTATCCTTATTAGGATTCTATTTTCCCACAGACACTGACAGAACCACAATCCTCTGAGGTTGACTAGGAAGAAAAATAATAATAAAAGAAATAACAGGAACATTTTTTTTTGTCAGCATGCACTTTGGAGGAGGAAAGTAGGATTGCCTTGGGGATGTAGCCTTAGATGGTTAGCAATCTAATTAAAATGCTTTTGGAGGCCATGATGGAAAGCTGGTGGAAGAAGGGCTCAGAAGCACCTGGCTAAAGTTGCCTGCTACCCAGACTTCAAACCGTTGAGTCACATGGTCTTTGTAAGAGCAGAGGGGTGTTTCATCGTATGCAGAGGGGCATCTTGCTCCTCTTCCTGATCCATACCTGGATCAAAGAGAATCTGTCCCCTTCCTCTTCTCCCTAAGCATCCCTATAATAAGACTTTTCATTTATGTATGCATTTTACTTCTCTCCAATTAAAAATAAATAAAAACCTACCACACAGCACAGACCACCGTTGTGGAGGACTTGTTTCTCTAGGCCTCAAAGCTAGCTCCAGTCAAGAGAGAGATTTTTACTTGAATGACAGATACAGACAGACAGCTTTGTAGATTTAATCTTTAAGCTCACCACAACTATTCCCACATAGATTTTAAGGTTAATTTGTAATGACCTACCAACAGCTATTGTTGCTGACTTTTTATTTCCTTTAAAATTAGAAAAGTCTGTTTCTGAGCTGGAAGTATGGCTTAGTGGTAGAGTGCTTGCCTAGCATTCACGAAGCCCTGGGTTTGATTCCTTGGTACCACATACACAGAAAAAAAAAAAGCCAGAAGTGGTGCTGTGGCTCAAGTGACAAATGCTAGCCTTGAGAAAAGCCTCCAGGACTGGCAAAATAAAGTCTGTTTCTGAAGCCTATTCATCCCCACAAGACATTTAGACATATTCTATAGGTATATCTTCCCAGCAGGGAATCCTGCTAGTCCATCTCAAACTTTTTTTAATTTTCCTGTTTATTTATTTATATTTCTTGTAAAGATGAGGTACAGAAGGTTTATGGTTTCATAAGTCAGGGAAATAGTACATTTCTTTTTTGAGTGGTGTTACCTCTTCACTCATTTAAGTCTTCCTGGTTTCTTTTGATTGCATCAATATTCTTTAGAAATTCTTCCATTTTCTTCCAGATTTTCTAATTTGTTAGCATAGAGATTTGCATAGTATTCCCTTATAATGTTCTGAATCTTGCTTGTTTCTATCTTCAGAAAAGTTCTGTCTCCTATATATCTCACTTCTAATCAGGATCTGTTTTCATTAATAAATTGTGGACAGCCACCATCCACAGAAGCAGGGTTTACAAACACATGAAGTATGTTTTCCCATTCAAGTAGGATTTTTAAAAGTAAAATAATTATTGTAGTTTATAAAGGTAAAATATAAGAATGGAAAAAGCTTACATAAGGCTTAGTGTAATGGTATTAAATATCTCTTCAATTGTTATTTAGATTAGTCTTACTTTTATTCCCAAACATCTGAAGCCTGTTATTTTGGAGTCTAAATCTCTGAGTTGGCTATATTTACTCTCCTTTCCTCAGTTCTCAATGATTTTCTAGTACTGCAGCCTCAAGTCATCCATTCACTGTACTCCAAAGTAGCCAAGAAGCTCCTTTGTATAGGAGAGGGGAGTAATGATAATAGATAATATGTAATTCTTACATGCTTAACATCCTTGCTATGTATACTTGAAACTCTTTGTTTTGTTTTTTGTTGTTGTCTTTTTTGTTTTTTTAATTAAAGAATTTACTAACATTGATTTTTACATCATATTTCAAAGGACAGGTTTAACAAACAAGTCTTGAAACTCTTGTAAGCACTTTATATGCATTAATTCAGTTGCTGTGTACTCGGTGTAAGCTTGTGTTTACTGTGAGATATTTAAGTACGAGTAGGACTTTCTCACTTACATAGGGAAGAGAAGATTTCAGCAAACTTACTTCTACCCCCAAACAATGAAAATACATGTCATGCAGTCCAATTTGGCCCTTTGTTAAGTGTAATGTATACATGTCATTGTCACTCTGTTTCATCCCACCTGGGGAATAGCTGACCATGAAATGCATTCAACACAGCAGAGAAAACTAACCTCTTTGAAGCTCCATTAAAAGCTGTATCTCAGGAGCATTGTCAATACAGTGATTGAATTAACATCTCCTGGAAAATTCCCATTTTCAGGCAGATTGTTGTTTTGTTAGATTGGAATTAAAACTCAGAGAAAATGAAAAAGTCCTATACCCTTATTCCTGGGGTGCAAGTTATTGGGAGGGGTGGGGGAAGGGAAATGGGCACAAAAACATGAGAAGGGGTATCAATGTGGGAGAAGTAATGTATGTACGACCTGACGAATGTAAATGTAACTAACCCCTTTATACATTATCCCAACATTAAAATTTTTAACAAAAGAAATCAAAATAATAATAGGAAGCAATGGCAACAGAACTGGTACCTTCTCATTTCAAAGCTTGTAATTTCACATAGGGCTTGAACTCAGAGTCTGAACATTGTCCTTGGGCTTTCTTAAGGCCCGAGTTCTATTACTAGAGCCACAGTACCACTTCTCTATGTAATTATGTGGTACTGAGGAATCGAACCTGGGTCTTTGTGCATGCTAGGCAAGCACTCTACCAACTAGGCTAAATTCACGGCCTCTAGACAAAAATTTTAAAAGAATATTTTTTATTTATTTTATTTTATTTATATATTTTTGCCAGTCCTGGGCTTGAACTCAGGACCTGAGCACTGTCCTTGGGCTTTCTCAAGGCTAGAGCTCTACCACTTGGGCCTCAGCACCACTTCCAGCTTTTTTCTATGTATGTGGTACATACACATGTTAAGCAAACACTCTACCACTAGCCCAAACTCCCAGCCCCCAAAAACTATTTTTTAAAAGAATAGGCTATCCGTTGTTATTCTGGAAGATGTAGGTGTGTACTCACACACATACAGTGATACACAGGAGCAGTTTGTGTCTGTGAGGAGAATGGAGTCACCCCTGAGAGACCTTGAAACCCCACACAAATTTGAAGCTGAATTTCATACAGAGATACCCTTGGAAGAAAATGGGGCACTTATAGGCTCAAAGCAATTAGGAAAATGTGACCCCTCAGTCTCTGCTTCCTGTAAGTACCTTGACCCAGGGGTGATCTCTAGGTCTCTGTCTTAAAATTAAAAATAAGAATTAATTTCTAAACTAGCTAGAAACCCAAGGGCAACATATGCAAGGAATACAAAGTTGATAGCATTTATCTAGGAAAGATGTCGAAATGGCTAACAAAAAGGTACAAGTGGCTCACACCTATAATATTAGATACCCAGGAGGCTGAGATCTGAGAACAGCAGTTTGAAGTCAGCCACAAATACAAGGAGCCAGGAGTGGAGCTGTAGCTCCGAATGGTAGAACTCTAGCCTTCAGCACAAAAGCTTAAGGGCAGCTTTAGGTCCTGAGTTCAAGCCCCAAGAATGACAAAAAGAAAAAAAAAATAAGAGGGTGGGAGTTTAGCTTAGAGGTAGAGTGCTCACCTAGCATGCACAAAGAACTGGGTTTGATTCCTTGGCACCACATACAAAGAAAAAAGCCAGAAATGATGCTGTGGCCTAAGAACAGTGGCTAGGCCCTGAGTTCTAGGCCCTGGATTGGCAAAAAAAATAACAATAATAAGGAAAGTACAGGGAGAAGACTGGTAACTGTTATATTGAGGCATTGGCATATAAATGGAGACTGAAGATAAAATTAATCAGTATTAAAAAGCCAGCATCAGGCATTAGAGCCAGGAAGTAGAAACTGAAAAATCAAAGCAAATAGCTTCCCTAACACTATACCTATTTAAAGATGTTTACTAGAACAGGAGACATAACAGTTATCTACATCTGCCTTCTCCTTTGAGATATTAAAAGCTGGAAAGACAGTATTAAAAGTTGCTGTTACAAAGGGAAACCTTAGAATCACCTACTGCCTTTCTGTTTTGTGTAAACCAGGACCACATAGGCAAGTTTATCAATAGCAAACATCCTAACTTCCCAAACCATTGCCTAAAGGTATAATTTCCTCACTCAGAATGGATAACAACTACAGCTAAGAGCCACTGTTTTGTGTTTGCTAGTCCCATTCCTTATGTGAGCAACAAAAATTGTTTCTCTCTTTTGTACCCATTTCTCTCTACCTTATCCCATTATACTGATATAAATCCTTGCTAACATTTCCACCTTGTGAGATTCTTGTTTATGAAAATACCTAGCATATCTTTTTAACATATAGATTTCAAAATACCTAGCATATCTTTTTACATGTAGATTTCAAAAACCTTGTGATTTTGTGTGGAAACTAAGAAGTAAAAGGAAGCTTTAACTTGTTATTCAGTGGCAGTTAGGATACACTGTTCACAATGCTTGCAATTTGAAAACAAATGATGACACACATGCTATATGGTGTTAACACAGTTTGTACCACAGCGGTAGACCACTTAAAGGCATGAGACCTTTGTGGGAAGTAATTAAGTCATGGGATTCTACTCTATGAGTAGTGTAAGGTTGTCTGCAGTGACGGGTCAGGTTTGATAGGAATAGATTATTTCTTTCAGGAGTGAGTTGTCACTACAAGGATGATAAGAGTCATCCTAGGTCATTCCTGAATTTTTTTGGTTCCTTTCTTACCATGTATCTCTATCTCCCACTTACACACACTTCCACAAAGAAGCTATCTGTCATGTGGTAATGTAGTTAGAAGCCCTCCATCAAATGACATGTATATTTGCCCATCTAGTCATGGACTTTCAGTTTCCATAACTGTGAACTAAGTAATCTTTTTTCCATTCTTGAGACTTTTTTTTTACACAAACCCCGGAAACAGACTAAGACAACACACAAAGAAAGAATTTTTTACCTACACAGAAGGAAAAAGGAGACATGAGTAGAATATGTTTCCCAAATCAGAATTAGGTAGGTGTGAAGACACAAGTAGTTTATTTAGGAGTAATCCAAGGAGATGTTGGTAAAAGGACACACCAGGAGAGAGAAGTAATTCCGAGTATCTCTTGTCCCCGTGAACCACGGGAGTTTTAGGAGTTATGGAAGGGATTGTTTGATATACCTCCATTCAGAATTGTCTTTCTTGTGGGAAGCACACTGAGAACTACCCCCAGGAACAACCACTTTCCCAATTCCCTTGCCTCTCACCTTGCAGTGAATGGGGTGATCCTTGTTCCCATCCCCAGAGAAAACTCTCAGAAAGACACTCAAGTGCTTCCAAGAGATAATGAGGCCTGCAGGCTTTGATACTGTCCTCCTGGACTTTCAGCAGACATGACAATTAAAGGTGGTTGACAGATCTTCAATGGGGACTACAAAGAATCTGCTGGAAGGAAATGGGAGGGAGGCCAAGAGCTTAAACGACTCTTCCCAGTGTGATCTTATTATGAAATCCACCCTAAAGAATAGGATTTCCTGTCCTAGTATATGCATTGCTGATCACTGACACACTTAACTAAAAGGTTCTTGTCTTTTCTTTTTCTTTCTTTTTTCAGTGCAATTTTTTTTTCCAGGATTCTGCTGATTAAGAGTATCATTTACAACATTTCTATTCGAAACCAAATAAACAAACAAAAAAGAGCAGTCTGTTTCATCTTTTGTCTCCATTATAAAGATTCAAAGGATTATCTTTCTCTACACCCCACAGTTTTCCTTAGTGATACATTTATTGGAAGCCATCATCCCCATTGGTGTCCTATTTAACACCAGGACAAAACCTAGAAGGTTTAATTGAAAGTACTGGCATTCAAACTGTGTATTTAAGACCAGTAGTGAGTGGAACCCCATAGATCTCAGGGCAACAGGACTAGAAAGCAAGATCTGAGGATGCTGAGAGGAGGTCTAGTCACCACAATTGGTAACTTAACCTAATGACATAGAGTAAAGGAATTGTTAGAAGTTTAGGGAAAGAACTGTCAGAATAAGAATAAAATAGTCTCGCTTCCAGTTAATAACAAAACAGGGATTATAGAATTGACCTGTTCCTTTTGTATAACTAATAATTATTCAAAGAAACAAAGGAGATTAGCAAGAGGATTTTTCTGTCACTGTACTGCTTGATGACACTTTTCAATTATTACACATTGTTTAGGATTAATGTCATTTTTCTTCCCATAATACACAGAGTGAAATGGTTTTTATTGCTATAATTTCTACCAATGCAAAACTGAAATGAAGCCAGCCTATTTTCATATAATTAGTATACCTGCAGTGCTTAGAATGTCCATTTATGAGTTGCTAAGGAGCTATTATGCATGAAAAAACTAAATGCACTAAATATTATATAAGATGAGGAAAGAGATATTACTGTGTCTACATGTTAACTGGTCGTTTCTATATTAACAATTATTTTCAGATTAATCCTTCCTAAAATTGGCTCCTATAGAAACTCTGTAAACAATACATATATACATACCTCTATACATATGTGTATTCACATATACACATCACATACATATGTAAAATCTGGCCTCTGTATCCATAGGTTGCATATTCTTAGATTCAACCTACCCTCGACAAAAGAAAAAAAGCTGCATCTGTGTAGGGAACCAGTGATTCACATGTGGATTCTTCAACACTTAAGATGAAGAAAGGAAAACTATGATTTCAGGCTAGCCTAAGTAAAAGTGTTCATAAAACCCGACCTTGATCAATATTGCTCATCCAAACTTCATGGGAAGCATTAATAGGTGAATTGCAGTCCAGGCACACACCTAGAAAAATAGCCAGCACAGAAAAGCCATAGAGGTGTTATTCAGTGTTAAGCACATTCCTAGAAAAAGCAAAACCCCAGGTTCAAGCCCTAGTACAGAGAGAGAGAGAGAAAAAGAGAAAGGGGGGAGATGATTGTATCCATACTGAATAATAATTTTTAATCCTTGCAATTTTTCCTTAAATAATATTTTATAGTAATATATGGTATTTGTACTATGAATCATCTAGAGATTAAAGTGTACAAGAGAATGTCCATAGCTTGCATGTAAATGCAAAACCATTTTATATAAAGGACTTGAGCATCCACAGATTTGGGTACCTATTTTATAAGGAATTGTAGAACTGTTTCTCTGTGGATCCTAAGGGACAATGCTTTGTATAATACTGAAGGATTATAAATGATGTTTAATCGATCATTTTTATGAGCCCACATCCAACATATGGAGCTGTTAAAAGTCCTCAGTGAGTAAACAAAAGCAGTTTGAACCTATATCTCATGTCTGCTTCTGAGAGAGTTCAGTCTAACATAAGGTGTTTCTCTAGCTTGCTCTGAATTCCCAGGACTAGAGATAGCATCTAGCAATTGTTCAATGTATGCTTTTTGTGGATGAAAGAATTATCCAAGTAGGATTTAATGCCTATCATTCTACTTTGCTACAAGCTGGAGATGACATCCAGAGCCAAAGAATAAGAGGAGACCCATATTTGTTGGATGTGTGCGTACAGCAATGCAAGACAGACTATGTAAGAATTTGGGGTGGTGTGCTGCTCGAGTCTCACAGACCACAGACATCACCAGGATCATCAGTGATATGGGATAGTGCAGAGGGCATTAGCAAAAAGCCTTTCTGAATGTTGGTAGTCTCCTATTGGAGAGAGAGTATATGCCATAAGTTTACTAATAGTGAAGGATTCTCCCAACCACACCACTAATAGATAATCTTCAGTTAGAAGAGACAACTATGAAGTGATGCTTTATTGTAGGTGCGCAAAATGTACAGCTTGCCAGTTTTAAGTTTCACAGTGACTCACTGACAGAACCAAGAACAGAACTGAGGTATTAATTTTAGAGAGAACTCAATTTGATCTTGCTTAATTCAAATCAATGTGCATTCATCAGATATGCACGAATGACTAAGCACCAATGCTTATGAGCGTGGATAACCTAAAATTAAAAGAAATAAATTTGTGGAATTTAGGAGAGCAGCTGAGGAAAATCCATTTTCAAAATTTAAAATCTGAAAATTGTCCAATTTCAAAATTTACCAGTGCTCTCAATTTCTATCACCATCACTAATGCTCCCCTTTTAAAGCCAGTTGTTACATTACAACTCATAATTTATAACAATTATATCCTTCCAATCATCATGACCATTCTGAGAGTTAAAACTTTCTTTTACAAAGGAAGAAACTGGAGGTGAAAGTAGCTGCACTGACACTCAAGCTCAGCTCGGATCCAAGTGCAATGTGCATGTGCAAAATGTCAGCTTTGGAACATAATACCTTTTCTTTCTCTTTTCTCATTTCTAGTTATTCTTTACAAGGATCTGAACCCAGATCTTAAATGTGGTAAGTTATTTTGTCTGCTTGGCAGTAAAAGGGAAGTTACAGTTCTGTAATTGAGAATATCTCAGAGAAAGAAACACATGGCAGACAGTATTTTTCTAAAGATAGCCCCCAAACTCATCTTACCAGGCAATTTGGACCCTGTCCCCTGATAGCCAGAGTCTGTGTCTCATCCCTTTGAAGCTGAGTGGACTTGTACAACTGCCTTGGTCAGTAGACTGTGGCAGACTGAGAGTGGTGTGATTGCATGAGGCGAGGGAATAAAAAGCAGTATGATTTTGCCTGACACAGATCCTGTGAAACTAACTCTGAGCTAACCCCTAAGAAGTTCCAAGACACTTCTATAGTATAGTCTCCACACAGAGACTTTCCAGAGCAGAGAGCCATGCTGGGACCTCCACCCTCACCAATGAGTCTTCCCAGTACCTACTGTCACACAGGTTAAGTAAGAGTCTCCAGGCCAGATGCAGCTGTTCTTGTCTATAAAAAAAAAACAGTTTCCAGGGATTCAACCATTGAGAGGATTAAAGTTCAAAGCCAGCTTAGGAAAATAGTTAGCATGACCCCATCTCAAGCAATATACTACATGGTGTGGTATGTGCCCATTGTCCTAGATACAGAGGAGACATAGATAAGAGGATCACATTCAAGGCAGGTTTCAGGGGAAAACTATACTACTATAAAACAGACTGGGGAAGGGGACAAGTAGTCCTTAATTAAAAAACATAATCACTCAAAAGGAAAAAAAGAGAGAAAGAAGGAAAGAGAGAGGAGGACAAGGGAGGGGAGGAGATTAGGAGCAAGGAAGGAAGGAAGGAAGGAAGGAAGGAAGGAAGGAAGGAAGGAAGGAAGGAAGGAAGGAAGGAAGGAAGGAAGGAAGAAAGGAAGAGAGAAAGGAAAGAAACAGGGGAGGAGGGAGGGAATTAGGAAGGAAGGAAAAACCTCAAGCTCCTCATCTTTTTCTTTTCAAAAAATATAATCTAAGCTGTTTACAATTGAGCATCATTCACAATGACAATTTCTGAATAAAATAATCCTCTGCATTACTTGAAATGATTCATTAAGCACAGATGGTAACAAAAGCACAAACTAAAGGTAACTAGCCTATTAGGAAGAAATTTTTTGTCCTTCAATGTTTTTCTCCTGAAAATGTCTATAAGGAAAATGAGCTTATTGTGGGTTTTTTTTCTGTCTTTTCTCAATTGGCAGCATAACTTCAATCCTAGAAGTCTACTTTCAATCAGAAGTAAAATAGATTTGGAGACCTCTCAACTTGGCCTCCAGGGAACATTCTCCTCCTCAGAGTTAGAGTCTTACAGACTTTGATCAATTCTGGGATAGATGGCAATGCCTTAGGTCAAGAATGAAATACATTTTTCAGCTCTGCAGAAAAGGTTCATGGCCTCTAGTACAGATACAGCAGGTTGGGGTTAATTCTTTTATCGTCTGGTTTGGGGAGGATTTATGTCAAGATTTAGGTGGATACGTCTTTGAGATTAATAGCAGGAGAATACAGCACAAGACGATCTACTCTAAAAGAAATGACAGGTATATCCTAGTCCAAAACATATAGTATCTCTGTCCACTTCTCACTGTCATTGTAACCATGTCACCCTGCCTTATCCAACAATATATGCTGCCTCTTCTTATCTGATATATCTATATATCTATATTATATATATTATCTCTCTATGTGTGTGTATATGTACACACACATATTCTTGGGTCTATTTAACATATTTAACATGAGAATCCCATTTTCTAATTAGTTTGGCTGTGTATTAATATCATCAGAATTTAAATTTCAGAAAAAAACAGGGCAAATTTATTGGTAACATTTTGAAGATCTATTTAGACAATGTTAATATAAGTATAAAATATTACATTTCCACAATCCTCATGTTACAAAAATTGTGTTCAGCCCACTTGTTCTCATTCCACTATTATTTCCTGTTTGAAGAAGGAAACACATGAAACTTTCCAAAGTGAGCTCATCACCAGCACCAACGTCCTGGCTTTATTCCAGTTCTGTTGGCATCTTATGGGGTGACTTGGCTATGTCAAGATTACTTTGGGTTCCTAGCCCTTGGACTTGCTTTGTTCTCAGACAGGAGGTCTTCATTTGTTCTTTTTCCTCAAAGCTCCCTATCTGCAAAAGAGGGCGGGTACAAGGGTTGTTATTCACCATAGTATGAGGGAATACTACTACCTAATTCAGGGTTACTAAAACACAGAGCCTAAAACAACTATTTAGGAAAGAGAGGTTAGGGAAGTCAGCCAATAGAAGATTATATATAAACCAGTAATCGTTATGGACAACTGAGACTTATTCTCCTGGGGATTCTGGACAAACACTTTTCCCATACATTGAGGAAGCTGGAATGTATATTCACTTTTGTTGAGAGCAAAGTAGAAAATTTAGGAAAACAAAAATGAGAATAGAAATAGAAAACAGTGACAAATAAGCATATGAAAACCCAACATCACCAGCCATCAGGGAAATGAAAAATTAAGACTATGACAAACTATCACTAATGCAACTATTAGAAGACTGTTTTTTTTACTTTTAAAGAGATAATATTAAATGCTCAGAAGGATGTATACAAAATGATTCCCTCATATGTTGCTAATGGAAATATAAAATAGTATTACAGTGGAATATTACTGACCTTTCCTGTCACTATTTGATACTCACAAGAGATACTTCTGTTTGGATAAATTTTGCATATTTTTTTGTATTTTATAGAAATGAGCTGATTTAAAGAGAGGTTGAAACTTACTTCAAATCACTAGCTACATTTTTGCATGAAACTATGAATCACGTCTCTGTCACCTGCCTACCTGTGATTACATATTAAGTGATGCATTTGACTCACTGAGTTAAAAATACTTTGCTGCCTTCAATGTGTGTCAAGTATTATCTATGTACTCCCCATATGTGGATCAGAGAAGGTGGAAAGAAGAATGAGCCACTGTGGGAAGAGGGATGGCAGCCATGGGGCTTGAACTCAGGACCTCAACACTATCCCTGAGTTTCTTTTCTTTTTTTTCCCTCAAGGCTAGCACACTACCACAGTGCCACTGCCACTTTTTTTCTGTTTATATGGTATTGTGAAATCGAATCCAGGGCTTTGTGCATGCCAGTCAAACACTCTACCAGTAAGCCACACTCCCAGCCCAGGACGAGGGAATTCTGAAAAGCTGGGTTCTTGAAATGAGTTTCTGATTACTGAAATTGTGTTTGGAAAGAATTGTATGTGAAGGACATCTATTTGTACCTTCCATTTTTAGTTCTATGATAGGAAATGAATCACCAAGGAGATTTTGATTGTCTAAACAAGATTCCATTTCAAGTTCATTTGAGCAAACTGTGTATCTCAGATGCAGATGAAATTTCATCTGGAGATGTGACTAATGAATGACAAAAGTTCCCCACACTGACAGAAGTGAAAGATCAGTGTATTTCTCATAGGAAAATGGAGTGTATAATGTGGTCCCTTGCTGAACCTATTGACCCACAGTTATAAACAACTAAAGTGAGGAACCCATCAGCTATGTGTGTATGTGTGTGTGTGTGTGTGTGTGTGTGTGTGTGTGTGTGTGTGTGTGTCTGTGTGTCTGTGTGTCAGTAATGGGGCTTCAATTCTGGGCCTGGGTGCTGTCCCTGAGCTCTTCAGCTCAAAATTAGTCCTCTAACACTTCTATTAACACAGCACTACTTCCAGTTTTCTGGTAGTTAATTAGAGATAAGAGTCTCATGGATTTTCATGCCCAGGCTGGCTTTGAACCACAATCCTCAGATCTCACCTGTCATCTTTCTCCAGGTATAACTCACCTGGATGAAGGGCCCTCCAAAGACCCATACTAGCCTGAAGGCTGTTGTCATCCAGCAGAGAATATCCCTTTCCTTGGAACAAATATTAAATCAGGAAAATCCATGAATTCATGAGACTATAAAACTGCCAGCACAATGGAGATGTTTCACCAAAAAAAATTTTTTTTATTGTTTGGTTGATGTGTGGAAACAGATATTGGTGAAACAGGATGGACAGGGTGATGGAGTTTTCTGTTATAGATATAATGAGAGATATATTTTATACACTTGATAACTCTCTTCCATGTCCTGGCTTCATTTGTTTTACAAGAATAAAGAATAACAGGAAATTGTACTCGAGGTATGTACCCTTATGGATGAACGTGCATCAGGGAGATAAGCTTCCAGTTGAATTTTAGTCAAGAAATCAAAACATCTATGATGAGTCATTTCCCATCCCCCCCAAAAAATCTCATGTTATAAATAAGTGCATTCATATGTAACTGTTGGGGGGAAAAATTAGCACAATGTCAACTTTACAACATGGATTTGATTTTCAGATTATCACTGTCGTGTGACATATGAAATAATCAGACTTCCCATTTGTTATAACCTCCTTTAAAACCTATGTCTTTTAAAATCTTAATATATTTTATCTGCTGTTCAAGTACAGATAATTTTATGTCAACCATATTGAAAGTCAGTTTAGTTATCTGCTCCTGACTGATGTATTCTTTGTGCTTGACAAGCCTACATTCCTGTCATTGCATTTTCCTTATTATTCTTCTTCCTTGGTACTTAAAAATAAGTTGAATGCAAACAAGCACAAGGAAATGCCTTAGCAATAGACTAATTGATGTTGAACTTTCCTTACTATGGCTATGGAAAATGAGGACTCCCTACAGTTGATCAGAACGGAACAAAACCCAGGGCAACATCAGGACACATTTTCAAAGACATGTGGAATAGTAATTTGAACTAAAGGGCTACCTTCAACTAAAAAGAAACTAGATGTCATTTTTTTTGTTTGTAATAGATTTGGAGAACATATATTTTGATCTTGTGGTTTCATTCAGTTAGACACACTTGTCATAACATATACAACTAATTAAAGTAGAATTTCAAACAACCTTTCCAAAAGTTGGGTTTTTTTCTAAGTAGCTGAAGAAAAGTTTATATCTTAATCCTCCAGCCATCACTGAAAAGTACATTTGTATATTTGTGTTTGTGTGTTTATGAGTGTGTGAGAGAAAGAGTTAGAAAGCAAAGGAGCAAAAGACAAAAAATGTATGTGAATTAAAATTTTTATAAGAGAAAACTAACATATTTACAGAATATCTATGTGGGACATCAGAAATCAATTGCATAATATTATGGTTTCTAAACCTTATTTATACCTGTTAGATTTTATAGCTTATTGACATTACTTATGATTTTTCCTTTTCCTTTGCAATGCTGATAAAAACAGTTGGATCTAGTGCTGTCTCTACTTATACTCAAAAAATATAGATGGAATCTTCCCACAAGGTTCAGAACAATACTGCACTTCACACAAAACTACTGCATTTTGTGGTTTGTTGGAAAAGTTACTAATGTTTTGGTAACTTTTCAACTTTACTCATTTCCTGCATTTCACCCGTTATTACTGGACTATTCCATTTAGTGACATGATAGGAAATCGAACTCTCTAGCTTAGTTTAAAATAGCTCTTCTGCTTTTGAACTGTGTATATAGGTCCATCATACTTTTGACAAGCTTTTGCAAACATTCTTGCTCTTACTGAGTGACATTGGATTTGAAGTCTTGTAGAGGTTGTATTAGAACTTTATACAATAGCTGAGAATAAACTCTAGTCAAGATCCATTCTTTCATTAGACTGTAACAGTGTTCTTAACATTTAAAGATATTTCATAATGCAATTTGATTTTAAGTATATACTATATCTCTTTACTAAGTTTAACACCAATCCATATATCAAAATGATTCTTTTACAGGTTTTGCATAGAGTTAAGTGTTCCAACTTAAGAAGAATACTATTTTTAATGAAGAAGTCGGAAAGTAGAATATTGACTCTGACTCATGTAATGAAGATAGTTCATTAACTACCTAATAATGCCAATAATTCTTTGTGCATAAGTACCTCTTTTTAAAGAAAAATCAATTGAGTGCTTTGTACATGATAGTGTTATAATTCAATATTTATTGATTTATAAAAATCAAAGATGGTAAAAAGATATTATTCAATTCATTCACAAAATAATTGGTTATTGATCACAAATGTTCGTGATTGAAACATAATGTGCCAGAAGTATTATGTATTCATCTCACAAATGAAATGTTACTTAAATATTTGTGAACTCATATACCACATTGCTTAACTAGTTCAATAAATGCAGAAAAACAGATGAGAAAGGGAAGGAAAGAGATCAAGTCGGCTTTAACATTTCCTTCCATATTATTCAACTTAGTTTTCTCTTGTCCCTGAACTTCATTTACTTAGAATGCTTACATGAAACTTTATCATTGCAATTCACATATGTGTAAACATATGTATCTATTATATACAATATACATCATCATTTTACATAATATAAAATTTAATGTTTATATATTATATAATATGTAATCAAATTTTAACAATATAATATGATTACATTATAAATATTATATTATGTACATATTACCTATTATACAAATATTATAAATATAAGTGTATAATTTGCATATATTAGCATATATTATGTCATTATACATTATATGTGTTTTTCTGACTTTTACACTTTGGCCTCATTAGGGTTAGGTTTCTAATGATGCTTAGGGTTGTCTAATTATTTTTATGCTCTTCCTTTCCTAGTTTGTAATGCTGTGCTTAGTGACTCACAGTGAAGCACACAATCATGAGGGTAAATAATTGCAATTGTTCCGTGTGTTTGTGTGTTTTAATTTAACAAAGCTTTATTTTTCCCAATATACAACTGGTTGGACCTGTTCATGCATCTTCACCAACAATCGCAGCATCTCCACTTTTGATATTTTTAATGTAAATTACTTGACCACTGTGCTTTGAATCTAATTTGATAAATTGTTTACTAAGCAGTGCCAGAAGGGCTCCTCTAGCCAGGGAGCCGGGAAACCTTAGCCTCTCAGAAACCACAGTAGGGGTTAGGAGCTTATAGTTGGGAACTTCCTTATGAAGATTGCCCTAAGTGGCTTTGTTTAACAGGACAAGGTTGTTGAGCTTGTCCCAAACTTTGCCTTTGGACCACCTCTTTCTCTGCGTCTTGCCCCCAGACTTCTTTACTGGGTCCTTGTCTTTCTTGGCCCACTTTCAGGCATCTTTCCTCTTATCATCCTCTGGCAGCATGGGGCAGCCTGAAAAGCAACATCGCCAACTACTGCCACTTTATCAGGATGTCTACCAGTTTGCCGGGAGAGGTTCATTTTTCTTTGTTTTGTTTTTCTAACGTACTTTATGTTTCCCCATCCCATCAGACCTATAAGATGCTATTTCTGTCTCTTGTACTAGCACAAATATTGTGGTTTATACTTTCTGTATAGTATTAAATAATTTTGACATAGTTATTACTGTATTATAAAATAATCTTTCCCTTACGTGATCTGGCTCAAGTGTTGGCTAATGATTTTAAGGAAGGCAACACTAAACTGTGGATGTGTAAGTGAACATAGTATCTTTATCAAAATCCTCTTGAAATTGGAGTCTGAAGCAGGGATTAGGTAGAGATAGTTTAGTCTCAGAGACTAGAAGTGAGAATGGAACAGAAAATGAATGAGCATGACAGAGAATTCAACCCTACTTTTCCATTATAGATTTGACCAGAGCTTTGAGGAAATTAGTGTTTGTTTAAATTAGAATCAATAGTGAGAAATAATAAGCTATCACTTTCTTTCTCTATCAGTCAAGGGCTATATCTGTGGAGATAGAGAACTCCCAAATTTCCAAGTTCAGTCATAAATGATATTGCACACAAAAGACAAAATAAGATAAATATTCTCAAAGTAAATGGCTACTTCCTAGGTGAATATGATATACTAAGAATGACTAATACAAAAAATGATTAATAGATAACCAAAATTAAATAACCTATTCAACATCCTGAGCACAATGCCCATTTCCTTTTGTGGAAAGAAAATTGTTATAAAATACTAACAATTGAATTCAAAATATCAACAATTTGGGTAGCTAATTTTCCAGGCACTTTGCAATCCAATTTAACAAAACCATTATTAAAATTTATATTACACAAATTTATCATTGGACAGATCATGTCAAAACCAGAGATTTGACAGGGGTCATACTCTATCACAGAGACAAATTTAATAAGTTCTCATAACTTGTCATTTTTTAATTATTTTACTGTGTTTAGTCTTATGCATGTTCTTGGCTAATGTATCTCTTTTATATTTGGTAAAACTGTTACAAAATAGTCCAGTTGCCATTCTCTTCTGAACTCTGTGAAGCCATATTGGTAACTTCATTGTCCATAGTGGGTGTATTTATAGAAACCAGCAAGCTCTGCAAATCAAGTTTGTTGTTGTTTGTTTAGTTTATTTTGAGACCAGATTGTTAAACATATACCAACATACCAACAATCGTTTTCATTTTTGCTACATCCTGTTGATAACTGTCTCTCCCACCCCCATTCTGTCAGTGCTCTGTTTATGTTCATTGTTTCAAGAAGTAGAAGGAATAACAAAAGGAGAGAAGCAACTTTTCCAGACTTTTGAACTGTCAAAGTCTAGGTGCTATAGGAAGAAACACAGTGAGTATACACATAAAATAAAATAGACTGGAGGAAGTAAGATGAGAAAAATCTAAATTCATTAAATGACTTAGACATAAGAGAGAGAGTGCCTAAAGTGGTTACCTAAAAGAAGAAAATCATGAATGTAAGGTTAACTCCTTCAAAGAGGATTGCTGGGAAATCCGGATAAATTTGGAGGAGTTGGGTGACATCCTAATTTCTCAGGAAGGCCCTAGGATGAATATGGAATTTGATTATCTCTAAACAGTTGGCCTTGATCGATCTTTGTGTGACTGCATACACAGCATGGCATTGAGCAGACCGTGGATAATGACAATAATGAAAGAAGTCACAAACTTTCTCAGTGATTATGCACAGAAACTCAAGTATCTGTCCTTCCTAAGACTGATGGGGAGAGTTCTACATAAGAACCTCGGGATTATACACTAGCAGTTTGTACCAAATACAAAGAATGAAGATGAAGCCTGACTCAAAAATTTTTATGTGGCAGGTGACACTCAAGCCATGTCAGCTGCGATAGTTTTAAAATCTGCAGAGCTTAATAACCAGTCTTGGACATACAAGTAGAAAACCTGAATTAACTGAAATCAAATCATGATGTAAGGCAGAAGACAATCTCATCGCAGAAATTAACTGGAACTGCAGGAAATAAAAGTAGCCAAGACTGGGAATTGACTTAATGGTAAAGTGCTTACCTAATATGCATGACGCCCTGTTTTCAATTTCTCAATACCACATTAACAGAAAAAGCTGGAAGTGGTGCTGTGGCTCAAGGGGTAGAGTGCCAGCCTTGAGCAAAAGAAGCTCAGGGACAGTGCCCAGGTCCTGAGTTCAATCCCCAGGACTTGCAAAAAAAATCCATTAAAAAAATAGCTGAATTTCTTACACTTAGGTTTAAAAACTTGAATGGGTAACCTGCCATATTTTGGTAAGTCAGGTGTTCACACAATGTTTATTTTCAGTGTTCAGTGTTTTCAGTGTTCTTTTTAAGTTCATTATACTATTTGTACACAAACACAATGACTATACCTGTTATTGCTTCCATGCATCAGATTGAAAAATAGACTGGCTTGTTTGAACGTTTGATGATGATAGTAAGTAGAGAACCTTAAGTACTTCAGAGATTGTGATAGCTTCCTGAAACTATAGAAGTGTATTATTAGCTTTCTCATATCTTGTATAACATCTGGGAGTAATTCTGGTGCCAGGACTGTATTTATGGCAATTCATGATGTACTTGAGGAAATCTATACTTTTTTCATCTCTCAGTTAAGTTCTATACAAGGCTACATTATTTCACAAGTACTAGCTGTGCATATATGAAAGGATTTCATTTTCCTGCCACATTGGAAATGAAATGTGAGAGCAGTGACCTATTTATTTTTCCTCTGCTATTACAACCAATGATTCTCTTTATTTAGGAAATAAATGGAAAACTTTTCACTTCTCCTGTAATATGACTTTGTAGCAATTCCCCCTAAAATTGGACTTTCCTGACCCTAGATTACAACCTATGACATGGTTTGATAGAAGTAATGGTTTCATGTCTCAGAATGCAATTTTCAGGAAGCATTATACTCTTCTATTTGTCGTTTGACACCTGATTCCCAGATGATAACAAAGCTGTGTAAAATGGACAGGAGAGTAAAACACCAGTGTACCGGCCATGGTGTATTCTAGCCGAAGTTGTCTTGCATCAGTTTACTGCCATTCAGAATTTATAGCTATGTTTTTTTCTTACATTTCATGACTCATTTTTTAAATTTTTGGTAGATTTCTATCGTTTCTATTCCACAAAACTGGGAATGTACAAACCATCTATAATGTGAATATCTAGATACTTCTATCTTGCTTATTTATCCTTATTTCTTCTCTGTCTTTGGGTCTTAAGGTTCATCATTTCCCTTATATTTTAGGAGACCATAAACTGAATTTAATCAAAGTAGACATTTACATATGCAGTTTTATAATGAGCGTTTGCAAGACCAAAGCTTAGAATATTTTTCATGGAGCATTTGCCTATTATTTTAGAGTTCACTGACTTTCATTCTTATACACAGAAGCACTTATAGTACAATCAAGAAAACATGTGCTTTCTTTTACTTTTCAAGTTGTGGAAAATTGCTTAATCCTTTGCTGTGATAGTTCAAATAATTACTGAGCAAAGTTCAAAACAGTCAATCCATCTCTATAAAAATATGAGTGGCAAGTGGGAGAAGAACATGGGAAGGGGAAACAATGTTCAAGAAGTAATGCACCCACTACCTGATGAATGTAACTGTAACCCCATCACCACAAAATAAAAATATGACTGGCATCTGAGCATCATCTAAAATTGCTTATTTCCATCATGCATGACACAATTGACTTCCAATCAAGCAAAGAGTTGTAGCAATAGGAAATTATAAAGGGAATTGCCATCATGCTATATTTCTTATATATATATATGTTTATTTTTATTTTTATTTTTTTGGTCAGTCCTGGGCTTGAGCTCAGTGCCTGAGCACTGTCCTTGGACTTTCTCAAGGCTAGAGTTCTACCACTTGAGCCTCAGCACCACTTCCAGCTTTTTTTTTTCTATGTATGTGGTACTCAGGAATCGAACCCAGGTCTTTGTGAATAGGAGGCAAGCACTCTACCACTAGGCCAAACTCCCAGCCCCAATGCTATATTTCTTAATGTGAAGAGTCATTATTGCTTTGGGAAGTTTTCCTTTATTCCCTTTTATATTTTTACTTGTTCATGTATTTATTTATCTAATGAAGTTCTCTTTAGCTTTTTTTTTTTTCACTCTGCCTTTAAATTGGGAGCAGAAGAAAAGAGTTGGCCTCTTCTGAAATCCTTATCACAAGATTCCATGCTCAGAAGGCAATCCAAAGTAA
Organism: Megascapheus bottae; assembly: GCF_031878675.1. NCBI lineage: Eukaryota > Metazoa > Chordata > Mammalia > Rodentia > Geomyidae > Megascapheus > Megascapheus bottae. The sequence continues at coordinate 20,750,404 of NC_143526.1, read as the reverse complement.
GGTTAGGAGCTGGGAGTGTGGCCTAGGAGTAGAATGTTTGTCTTGCATGCACGAAGCCCTGGGTTTGATTGCTTGGCACCACATACACAGAAAATTCAGAAGTGGTGCTGTGGTGTATGTGGTAAAGCACCATCCTTGAGAAACCTCAAGGACAGTGCCCCAGACAGGCAAAAAATAAAAATCAAGATAAACTAAGGTTAGCCAGCAGCCACTAGTGCTATAAAAGGACTGGGAAAGTACAACGATGCTCTTCCTAAAAAACTGTCTGGAACTTCAAGGCATTATGGTAGATATGGCAAGTGGTACAACCACTTTAGAAAACAGGCACTATCCAATGGGGGTTCAATATTTGCACCCCCATTTTCAGCTAGCATACCTATAGATATTTAGGAATAGAAATATATACAACCTTCTGCCAAAAGACATGCAGTAGAAATTATAACAGCATTAATTATTATAACAAATTTGAAGCTATTAAATGCCCACAGAAGTAGTGAGCAAAGAAAAAAAAATGATGGTATAAATTCCACACATCAGAATACTACCTAGTCATGAGCATGGATTACCTGAAACCTGTAAAATACCATGAATCAATCTCAGAAATATAGTATTGATGGGAAAATACAGACACAAAAGGAATTACTTTGCATGTGCCCATTTTTATTAAGCTTGAATGAAAAAAAATATTCTAATACATATGGTATTAGAGATCAGCTATTTACTTCTGTTAGGTTGAAGTGACTTGGCTTCTGTAACAGTGGAGTCTGGTTTGGGTATTGGTAATAGAACTGTAAAAATTCTTTGATGTGTGCTCAGGACCTAATAGCTACATCACATGGGCTGTGTTTAGTAATAAATAATTTCACTGTTAATATATAGGAGACCAGAGCCTACTAGCTCAGAGTACACCACTTAAGTTTAAAAAATAATTATGAGCTGAAGAAAATGAAGAAGAATCAGATGTAGCAAAAGCTCTGTGTTCTCTCAATATTTGCCTAAACTAAAACATAGATTACAAGAGTTCCTGCTCTCCTATCTACCAGGAAAGACAAAGTGGTTTAATCTTGGGAAAAAAATAGATTCTTATCAGCCCAGATATGGCAGAAAGAACCAGAGAAAGCTATAGAAAGCTATGGAACTTTTACTTTAGCTGGTTATCATAATTTCCCATACCAAAATTTGACACAAGATCTTGTTTCTTTCATCTTGTCACTTCTAATTGTTTTGCCAGTCCTAGGTTTGAGCTCGGGGCCTGAGCATTGTCCTTGGGTTTTCTCAAGGCTAGAACCCTTTCACTTGAGCCATTGCACCACTTCTGGTTTTTTCTATGTATGTGGTACTGAGGAATCAAATCCAATCTTCGTGCATGTTAGGCACCATTAGGCCAAACTTCTAGCCCGTTGTCACTTCTATATAAAGACATATTATTATCTTTGCTGAAGATTCTAAACAGAATTGTAAGCCACCACTTTCAGAGATTTTCATTCTTCCATACCTCCTGTTTATATGAAATACCCAAATTTAAAAGTGGAATTGTTTGGGGGAGGGGATATAATCCATCTTGCTAAAAAAAATCTCTAGCCGAAAGTATACAACAAAAGTTATTTTTCTTCCAGTGTAAATACAATGAATAGCATTATTGTATGTCCTTTTCCTAGGTACCATGCTTAATCGGTTATGTTCTCACAACAGCTCTTGGAGATAGTTGTCAGTAGCAATCAGTTATGGAAATTCAGAAACTTAGCACTTATTTTTCCCTGGGCCATACATCCTATATGGATTGAAGCCTGTATTTAAACTCAAAGTCTTTAATACATTGTAGCTACCATCAGTATCAACAAGATATTTTCATACTGATGACGGGGCATTCTTGACCATATGCAAATCCCAAGTCATCTTCTAAAGGGCATTTTCTTTCCAGATTACTATTTGACCAGTGCATATAAGGAAACAGACCTAGACGTTCAAGAAATATCCCAAATTTAAACAACTTGTTGATGCAGGAGGTAACCTGGTTCCAGCATCTGTGTCCCTAATCACAGTTAAGATGCAGTGTTATAAAGGCTTTCATATTTAATTCAGTACTTTTCTAAATTAAACCTGTGTCACAACACCTAATGAGCTGGTTAAAAATATTCTCAGAAAGATCTTCACCAACCATCTAATGGAAAAAGGTCTCATATCTAAAATATATCAACAGCTCAAAAAATTGAATCACTCCAAAACTAATCTCCAAAGAAACAACCATCCCATTAAAGATGGGCCAAAGACTTAAAGAGAGTCTTCTCTGAAGAAGAAATAAAAATGGCCTATAGACACATGAAGAAATGCTCAATATCTCTGGTCATAAAAGAAATGCAAATCAAAACAACTGTAAGATTCCACCTCACTCCAGCTAGAATAGCCAGGATCAAGAAAACTAATAACAACAGATGCTGGAGGGGATGTGGTCAGGAGGGATCACTACTACACTGTTGGTGGGAGTTCAAACTCCTTCAACCACTATGAAAAGCAGTATGGCAGTTCCTCAAAAGACTAAACATAGAGCTCCCCTATGACCCAGCAATTCAACTACTAGGCATTTACCCAATTGTCCAGAAACAAGGACATATAAATCCACTAGCCCAACAATGTTCATTGCAGCACTATTTACCATAGCAAAGATATGGAACGAACCCAAATGTCCCTCAGTTGATGAGTGGATCAACAAGATGTGGTATTTGTACACAATGGAATTCTATGCTGCTGTCAGAAAGAATGACATCACCCCATTTGTAAGGAGTTGGAAAGACTTAGAAAAAAATCATATTAAGTGAAGTAAGCCAGACTCAAAGGAACATAGGCTCAATGGTTTCCCTCATTTGTCATAATCAGTAGAAACCTTGGGCTCTCCTAGCAGAGATTTGCAATAGAGCAAAACCTAGATACATAAGGCCATATAGTATGATGATAAATGAAAGGCCCTCTAGGATATAGAAACAAAAGCCATATAATGAGTGATTGTTTTTCTTAATGTACTATGTTATCTCTCATCTCTTTTGCTGTCCCTTGGTTATCTCTTATTGTTACAGTATCTCACTTTGTTATCTGATATATTGGATGTATTTGTATTTGGTTATTTGAAATTGGATAGGGAAGGGGGGAAAACAAGATGAGGGGTGCAGATGGGGGGAGGGAAATGGGGACCAAGACATGAGAAAGGGTATCTATGTATGTGAATTAATGCACTTTCTAGTTGGTGAATATAATGTAACTCTGCTATTAATTACAATAAAAATATATGGAAAAAATAAACAAAAGAACTTCTGTGTAAAAAAAATATTCTCAGAGCCTATTTTCAATGCTTTTTAACCACAAGAGTGAGATATAGCTAAAGGTCTACACATCCGGAAAGCACCTAGGTTTTACAGATAATGCTGGGTCAGCAAATTAGGAGGAATGGTACAACCTCCTAAAAAAGGATATTTTCACCTTCTTGTTGAAAAAGTAGTCTAAAGATTACATTATTTAGTAGTATTTGGTATGTGGTAGGTTATCAATCAATGAATTATGAATGAAGTAATGAAATGACTTTTTGAGTATCTCACTATCTTAACCAGTTCATTGTGTAAGATACATAGAACAAATTGCGCAGTTAAATGGCACTGTGAAGATTTCAACAGGTATTGTCTTATCCCAGAGAAAAAGCTTGGAGGTGCAATCTAGGGAGTCAATACTCTTTCATCCTCCATTTCCCTCAGGAACCAGAATTGATTTTAAATATAATGAGCACCCAGAAAATATGCTAAATTGAGCTGGAGTTAGAACATTGCTGGAGAGCTAGGTTTCAAGTAATTATGTTAGATTAGGAAATATTTGTTTGTTGTTTTCTTCAAGTGCTTATTCCTCCCCTGTCATTTATCACAATTTAGTTTGTTGCTACAGATTGCTCTGGTGTATATTTTAATAGACAAGTTTTTTTTTTTCATTTAGCCTAACCCTGAGGAATGGAGAAAAATGCATAATGGTTTATTGTAAGTTCCTGTTTAACTAGAACAATATACTAATGTGATCAATATCTTGTTCAACTTTCATTGTTAGTAGCAATAAAACATTGCCATTCAATTATAGGTTTTCTCTGAGTAAGTGAAAGCACTTAATGATGTTCCATTTCGACCACCCTCTAGTGAAAATTAGACATTTGGGGGGAATGAAAATAATCCAGTGCACTGAGGAAGAAAATGCATCCCCACTGAGTGCAAACTCGTTCAGCCACTATGGAAAGCAGTATGGCAGTTCCTCAGAAGACTAAACATAGAGCTCCCCTATGTTCCAGCAATTCCACTACTTGGCATTTACCCAATCATCCAGAAACAAGGATATACTAAATCCACTAGCACAGTGATGTTCATTGCAGCACTATTTACCATAGTAAAGATATGGAACCAACCCAGATGTCCCTCAGTTGATGAGTGGATCAGCAAGATGTGGGATTTGTACACAATGGAATTCTATGCTGCTGTCAGAAAGAATGACATCGCCCCATTTGTAAGGAATTGGAAAGACTTAGAAAAAAATCATATTAAGTGAAGTAAGCCAGACTCAAAGGAACATAGGTTCAATGGTTTCCCTCATTTGTCATAACCAGTAGAAACCTTGGACTCTCCTAGCTGAGATTTACAATAGAACAACACTTAGATACATAAGTCCATATAGTATGACGCTAAATGAAAGGACCTCCAGGATATAGAAACAAAAGCCATATAATGAGTGATTGTTGTCCTTAATGTACTATGTTATCTCTCATCTCTTCTGCTGTCCCTTGATTATCTCATATTGTTACAGTATTTCATCTTATTATCTGTTATATTGTAATATATGTGTATTTGGTTATTTGAAATAGGATAGGGAAGGGAGGAAAACAAGATGAGGGGTGGGAGAAGAGGGAAATGGGTACCAAGACATGAGAAAGAGTATCAATGTTTGTGAAATAATGCACCTTCTATCTGGTGAATATAATGTAACCTTTCTATTAATTACAATTAAAAAATATGGAAAAAATGCATCCCCACCAGTGGAACAAACTTTGAGTCCAAAAACTGAGAAAATTTTATAGCTTAGGAGAGGTACTTAAGTTATGGTATTCTAAATTCATGAGTTTATGTGAAATCAACATTGTATATTTAAAGGTGAACCCTATGATCTTCCTCACCTTTCATCCCTTGACTTAATTTCCTTCCTGACCATGATGAGACCATTCTGCCAAGGCAGAATGATACACACGGTGACATGTGGCTGTCCATATCACCTTTGTGCTTCCCCCACTGTCATCATTGGCAGTATACTGTGATCTAGCTGCAGCATCTCTGTAACCAATACTGTTAGTGACTACCAGGCTCCACCTTAGCTGTGTTTTACCATGTATCTGTCATCTCCCTTATTAGCATTTTGCCTGGTTTATTTCCAATGGCTTCCAGTTGAGCCTTTCTTCAGATAGCTATCCTGAAACCTTGCATCCTTTCCCTGTAACACTCAGCAGTTTCTGTGACTCTAGCATGTCCTGTAGTCAGTCAGTCCTTGACTGGTAGAGAAGTATGAAAGCAAAGATCTCTCACCTTCAAACAATGCACATTTTCAAGTGTGATTTATGTTCCAGAGCCTACAGGTGGGATCAAGTCAAGGCTGACATTTGGCCCTGAAAGCATAACCTTTCCCATGTGTTCTGTTCCCCTCATTTCCTTATCCGTTTCTCTTAGGAGTAATTCCCTGATGAATTATTGGTCCTGTACCCTCAATTCAGGATCTACTTCTAGAGAATTTAACCTAAGGCAGTCTTTCCTGACTCTGAGCAAAGTTACTGCCAGAGTTCACTGCCAATGGCTTAGGAAACCTCTGAAGCCATTGTGACCCTTCACGTCCATTCTACTGTCAGACAGACTTCGCTGGTTCATCCTTCCTCCATTATTTCTTGAATCCAAAGCCAGAAATTGTTTTTTTTGTTTGCTGTGGTATTAAGGACAAATTCCTCAGCCTGAAATTTCAAGTCTTCCATGCAGTGACTCTGATCTACCATCTCACCTGTAGAATCTTAATAGTGTAGAAACAACTAACTTCACTTTTCTACCCCAGTCCACTCTCCCAGTCACCTTTCCTTTCCATCTCAAGTTTCTTCCTATTTTATTGATGTAACAAAATCTTGCCATCAATCAAGCTTCTCTCAACTGCCTTTGCTATGGGGAGTACTTTATTGATCCAATCTTTTATTAGTTTCCTATTGTTGCCACAGAAAATTACCACAAGCTTAATAGCTTACAGCAGCCCAAATTCATTATCTCACAGTTCTGTAGGTTAGAAAATCCAGTCAAACCGATGATGTCCTCTGCTTATAAATTCACAAGTGTTGTTCAGATGAGCTGTTATCTGAAAGGTCTTGAAAAAAGATCTACTTTAAAATTCCTTAAGGTAGAGCACTTGCCTAGCATTCACCAATCCCTGGGTTTGATTCTTCAGTACCACATGCACAGAAAAAAGCTGGAAATGGCTCTTGGCTCAAGTAGTAAGATGCTAGCTTGAGCAAAAGAAGTTCAGGGACAGTGCCCAGGCACTTAGTTCAAACCCCAGAACTGCAAAAACTGCATTTTCTTGAACTATTGACTGAATTTGGCATCTTTCTCTGTCACAAGTTTTCAAATTTGGTTTCTGCTACTATTGCAAATCTTTTCATATGCTCTTAGATTGAATCTATCCAGATAATCTAGGAGAATCTCTTCATATCAAGGCACATAACCTTAAGCACATCTGCAAAATTTATTTTATGTCACCACATATTGATGGGTTATATGGTTTAGGCTATGCATATTTGAGGGAAGCATTGTGACTGCCAAATCTACTTTGACATCCTACCTTAGGGTTTGTTTTTATCTTCATTCACAATGCCAGAATTGCATTCTTTAAGTAGGCCCTATTCTAAGCACTTTACAAATATTAACTCATTAATCTCATATCACTGCCCTAGGAGGTCAGTGGTATTATAACCTTCATTTTGTATTTGAAAAATGAACTAATAAACTAACAAATAGTAGATTCAGAAAGAGCAAAGAAGAAACTACTTGTGTCAGGTTTGTTAGAGAGAAACATATATGGCATGGGAAATATCCAAATATTAAAGCATTGTGTGATAAAATGCCTTACTGGTAGATGTGGTTAGTTATTTTTCAAATACAGTGTTTTCTCCTAGTGCTATAATTAATTACTTTATATAGCACAGATGAAAACAGGTCAGTGGAACCTGTTGGAATTGTTTTAGAAAAGGCAAAAGGGAAAGTATGAGAAGGATGGGAAGGCACTGTATGTGTGTATGGAAATATACAGTGAAACCCTCTGTCAAATCAGTCTATGCTAATAATAATTTAAAAATTGCTTCCCACTTTCTTTCTCCAATACAAAAACGTTCAAACAGAGAAGATACACATATTTCACTCAGCTTTCTATCAATGTATATTTTACTTGCTGCAATGTATTTGGCAGGAAAACCAGCAGATCAAAGTGGATTAATAAATTAATCTCATTCTTATCCACTTGGTATAGAACTACCAGTTCCTGAAAGAAATAGAAATCAAACATAAAGCCAAAAAAGAAAAATACGAACTGCTTACTGTAATACCAAATGTCACAAATTTAACATCAAAGTAATATGCTTCTAAATGATCTAGCATGATTCTAAAACCTCTAAAATTCAAAGACCATATAATTTCTTTTTATTTTTTTACACATCTACCTGAACTTTACTATCTTACTGTTGTTTTAGACTATAAAACCCTTTCACAGTTAGATGAATGAAATAAAATAAATCCTAACATCTGTTACAAGTATATTTATATTTATAATTGTGTGTGTGTTATCATGAATTGCCTAGTCATAAAGATTTAAGCAATTGTTGGTTGATAAAATCTGTCCACAGCCTTCCCCTCCTTCCTGGGGTTGAACCCCAAATTTCCTACAAGTATCTTGTTGCATATCATGACAGGAGTTTAAAATCATTTTCATCATTTCCTCTCTAAAATGTGCTCTTCTGCATGCAGTGCTGATATAGCTGAAAGCATTGTCTTCCAGCAAATATTCATAAATAGTCTCTTAGTTAGAACAAAGCTAGGAGCTGGCTTTTGTTTCTCTCTTTCCCACACTGAAATGGTTGGCCTAGCCCTAGAAAACCCTCCTTATACTACCTTTAAAAAAACATTTACTGAATACCTACCAAGTCTCCACCCTCCTGAAGACCAGCGAATAAAGAGGACAGGGGTGGGGGCGGGGTGGGAAGCGGGACAAAGGAACAAAGGAAAAGGGAAGAGGAAGGTAGAAATGCAAATGGTAAATGGAGTATACTTAGCTGTAGGCCTTGAAGGAAATTAAACACTGATCTGATAGAATATGATAAGATAAGGCAAGGTCACACTGCAAAGTAAAGAGAAGAAAAAAAAAAAAGCTGCTCTGAATAGAAAATGTCTGGACTGAGACCAGATGGAACAAAGCCAGTTGTAGGGTGGTCAGTAGGAGAGTTCTAGACAGAGGGAACAGCCAGTACAAAGCTCAAAGGAGGATGTGACTGAGTGACTTCAGGGAACAGGAAAACCAGTGTGCCTGCAGAACAATAGCCAAATGGGAAAGGGACATGGGATGACACCTGAGAAGTAGGCAGAACGAATACACAGAGAACTCTCCATTTTATCCTTGTTACCAGGAAATCTCTTAGTTTGAAGCGGAGGCTACTGAATAACGTTGCTTAAAAAAATGACTCTATCCAGATGATCCAGATAATGGACATGTATATGGGATGGATGAGTGAGAACAGGGAGAGTTTGGAGGCAATTATCTATCATCATGACTGGAAATGTGGTTGATTCAGACTAGATTGCAGGTAGGTCAGATTCAGAACATTTCTTCACAGAGAACTGGGAATAGTCATCATCGAACTTGCTCTATGAGAAAGGTGTGTACAGGGTGGAGAGGAAGAAAAAGGAGCCTCAAGAATAACTCCTTTATTTTGTGTCTTGCATTCGTCAAGATGTTTCATGATTTGTGCTTGACTGCAATTTCACTAATGCCCAAATTCCCCATTTATTTTACAGTGTCCAATTTTTTTTCCCTACCTGATCTTTCTTAGCTCATAAGTGTAAGCATCATTTCAATTTAAAACTAGAAGCCAATGGCTCACACATGTGACACTACTGAGGAGTCTGAAACTCAGTGAATCATGGATCAAAGTCAGCTCAGGCAGAAAAGGCTATCAGCAAAAATCAAGACTGCTGTCATGGCTCAATCGATAAGAGTACCAACAGAACAAGTAAAGTAATAGGTAAGAGACACTGATTTTGAGCCCTAATTTTAAAAAAGTGTTTTTGCTTTGTTAATTTAAAAACTAAATGTAGATCAATCAAGACCTACTTAGTAAAAAAAAAAATCACATGTAGTATTGTTGCAGAGGATTTAAACAAGCGAATGTGTCACTGTGAATGGAAAGGAGACAGAATGTAAAGTAGACACTGAGTTACAACCAGAGTCTAGCCCCTGAAAGCCATTGCCTCATTCTTCAACTTAATGTAGAGAATGAACAACGAAAAGATGAAACTAAATTCTCCTCCTCCACCCCAGACTGACATAAACACAGAGGTAAAGTGAAAATCCTAGTGCTCAGGTAGGTGAAGAGGCTCTAAAATATTCTTACTTCTAGCCTTATTGTTGCCTAAACTCATCAGCTCTTTTAGGAACAAATCATATTTAGACATACTGTTTGTTTGGACGTGTTGTTGGTTCTATTTTAAATTTCACTTCTTTTACCCAGTAAACAATTCTGAAGGGTCACCCACCCTTGGTTTCTTCAGGAAAAGTAAATCACATCCTTCTGGTTGACAGCTTTGTGCTTTCATAACGCTATGTCCACATGTATCATATTGGATTGTCAGGTATCTATTTAGACAGCTGTCTCATCCACAGGTCTATGAATTTCTTACAGATAAGACTTATGTCTTGCCACTGCACAATCCTCTCCTGAAGATGCATGTTGAATCAATAGTACTCACATATAATTGAAAGGACCACAACCTCTTGTGTTTAAGGTAGAGTATGAAATTTAATGGCACTTACCTCGTGCTTCATACAAAAGGGATACAGAATAAATGGTGGGTCAAATTGTATGTATAACAACTTTATCTGTGTTTGTCCCATAAAAACAAATCTTAAACTACACAATTAAACAATTAGAATAGCATTGTTTTATTGAGATTTTAGGCTTGGATCACATGTGTCTTTGTATCTCTTCGAGTTCATTCATGTTACATAGAAGGTTCAGGGAAGGTATGTATGATGCCCTATTTCGGTTCCTTGTTGTAGCTTACTTCTAGGAAGCCAGCCTGTGCTTGGTGACTGGGTAAGTCTCAAAGCCACTTGAAGAATATGCTTAAGATGATTTTACTGTTGGTATAATTTACTGGCCAGAGTAAATCATAAAGCCATAGGAAAATTGAAGAGATGTGAATGCAGATGACATATTTATTGTAAGGGAAGACGATTCAGTGTTGATCATGGTTGCCTCCAAGAAGTCTTGTACATTTTTACTTGCTCTCTTTAAACCTCTGGCATCACCACAAAAGAAAATGTACCCCAGAATAATGTGGTAAGTCTAGCTGTCCTAACCAAGACTCTCTTAGAATCTTCTAGGACGTATTATTCCTTCAAACATGAGGGAAAATTTAGCAAAGACCAAGAGTACTACTGATCACACACAACTAACCAAACACATGAATGACCTGAGCCAAGAACACAAGAGTAACAGTAGCCTCTTATTATTTTAAGTCACTAAATATGGAAATCGTTTGCCAGGCTGACATGGAGCTTGCTACCAATCACCAAACTACAATTCAACAGACGGATCTAAAGGAACTTGAGCTGTGGTTACTGTCAGGAGAGTGATCATTTGTAATGAAATGTATGTCTTTGAGTCATTCTTTACTCATACAGTTTCTCTTTCTTGGCATTCTCATGTCCAGTGGCAAGTTTTCACCTAACTGCATTTTGAAAAAGCAATTCTATGGCCAGAGACGGTTATATTCCCTGTTTTTGGCAGAGCAAGTAGCCTCCACATTTAGGCAAACTAATCATGGTTTACACACTGGCAAGTCAAGCAAGTTACTTGGTCTGAGCCCTTGTTTCTTATTTCATAAGTGGAAGGCGATGAAGTAAACCAAGATCCCTTTTGGTTAATCTCATGTTGTTACTGTATCTGACTTTGTTACCTGGTATATTGTATATATGTTATTTGTTTATTTGAAATAGTGAAGGGAAGGGGGGAAAGCAAGGTGATTGGGGGGATGGGAGGGAGAGAAACAGGGACAAAAACATGAGAAGGGATATCAGTATATGAGAAGTAATGCACCTATGACCTGATGAATGTAACTGTAACCCCTCTATACATTATCCCAATAATACATTTCTAAAAAAAAGAGTAAAAATCTAAAATCTAAGTATTTGTCTTGAAAAGTGAGTTAGTTTCCATGAGAGCAAGGTTGTTTGTTTGTTTTATCCCATGCTATCATCTTCTTAATGAAGCCGATTTCCATTCCATTCTTACCATGTGACTTAGGCAGTTGCCTGAACAGGCAGGTGCAGTTGAACAGATGGAATTACCAGGTCTTGGACTTTCACCTCACCCTCCAAAGCTATGAGCCAAGCAAAGTTCTTTATCAAGTACTCATTTGCCAGTATTCTGATACAGCAATACAAAACAGTCTAATAGACAAGGTTAATAACCTATACAAACTGATCCCACATTATAAAAAATGCTCAAAAGTGTGCTATAGGAATTGATAAAAACTATTTTAAGTTGACAGTTCTTTATAAGAAATGGAAAGATGGGCTGGGAATGTGGCTTCATGGTAGAGAAATTGCCTAGCATGTATGAAGTCCTGGATTCAATTTACATAAGCAGAAACTAGCACTATGGCTCAAGTGGCCATAAGGAAAAAGAATCTCAGGGATAGTGCCAAGGCCCTGAGTTCAAGACCTAGAACTGGGAAAAGAAAAGACAAAGAAAAGAAAAGAAATGGAAAGAAGGACCTGGAAAAATGTACGTTAAGTGAAATAAGTCAGGCCCAGAGAGAAAAAAGGATGCATGTTTTCTCTTATATGTGAAAGCTAGAATTTGCTTACAAATTTAAATGTAATTATGTTGGATGGTATGCAAATATATACAAATAAGTCAGCTGAAATCTGATAGATTCAAGAAAGAACTCAAATAGTGCAATTTCTTAAAAAAGATGAAGTTTGGTGAAATAAACAACTGGAAAAAGGTACTTTAAAGTGGTGGGGTGGGGCAAAGGAAGAGGAGTTGACAAATGAAGAGAAGAGGTAAAGAGTGCAATCAAGAATTCAGCGCATATCCTACAAAACTCAGAAAAGTGAGGGAAGAGATGGATTGGGAGGGATGGGAGAATGTTGAAGGGGTGACCCTGATAAAGATGCACTGTATTCATAAACTACTTTGTTAAATGACAACTCCTTTGTACAACTTCTTATAGATAATTTTTTTTTAAAAAATGTGTGAAGCCAAGAAAAAGTTCTTTATGAATAATTCATGTCTGTTCATGAATAAGAAAAAGTTATCCAAGGCCAAGGACAATTACCACAAGCAAAAGTCAGAAACCAAAACACAAAAACAAAATTAAAAATATACACTAGGCTTTAATTATTAGCTTTGTGTATAGAGTGAAAAATCAACCTCAAGATTTTCTTAAATTAGAAGGCTTGACTCCTCCAAATTGTGCCATTTGTCCAATTCTCTCTAAAATATCTAATCATGGAATACTCAATGACAAACACATACTCCATGGCTCAAAATAATTTATATTTTTCCCCACTAATAACAGATTGCAGATGCTCTCCTGGCAGTACTCAAAGATTTCAGGCTGATTGCTAACAAAGCAGCTTACTTAAGACATTGCAGGTCAGATTTGTTGTGATCTAGTGAGTGATATTTGGAAATCATCCTATAATAAGCTTTTATAAATTATTATAATTAAACTGGTTGTTATGAGCTTGCCCTTCCTTGAGCCCTAATTTAATTTCTTTCAATGATTTTTTCTTTCACCCATATTTTTATTTCAGTGCTTAAAATAAAAAGAGAAAATCACTTCCTTGTAAAATTGCATAATGTATCCTCATTTTATCTTAATGATCTAGACCCTAGTTCTTTAATTAGCATAAAAATGACCTTGATATTATTTTAGTCTAGTTTAAGTAAAAGAAAATGCCTCAGAGAGCAAAAGACTCTGGTAAAGTGATAGGAGAGTTTATAGTCACCCTCTAGGTCCAGTTAAAAGTCACTGTTATTGCTATGATATAGGATCCTAAAGCAGGTGACTTTACACAAAACCATGAATATTCCATGTGTTCATCTAAAGATTTGTGAGCTGTTAGAAATAAATATTCACAACTTTTAAGAGAATTGCTTTTAAATTTCAGAATACATTCTTAAAAATAAATCTCACGTGTTTGTTTGAATATTAGAATTGAGGAAGATGTGCTTTGAATAGAAAAAAAACTTGTTTTTTTACACCCTTCTTCACCTTTCTGGTTTCTTTCCTTCCCAGACTCTTTCTTTTATTTCTTCCTAATCTTACCCCTCCCCTCCATTTTTACCTTTATTTATTTTTTTGCATTTTTTCATGTTCTTTTACAATTTTACAGGCCCTTGAGTAGCCTTCCAAGGTTACTAGAATAACAGAATTTCCATGTGTAAAATGAGAAATTAGGGTATCTTCACTCATAGATTTCACAAGTTATGGTTTGAAATGACTGTCTTTAATGCTATTATTGACTTTCTACTTTCCCACACTTTCCAGATTTTTTTTTACCAAGGATATTCATTCCTAAAATAAATTAGCAAGGGAATATCTAAGATAGTATTCAGGGCATGGACTTATTCAGAGTTCTTATGTTCACATTTTATTCTACTCTATGCAACTCCTAAGACATTAGTAATCTTTCTCTGCTTTTATTTCTCAACATGTAAAATGAAAACAAGTATACTTTTTGATTGTTTTTTTATGATGTGTTACATGTAATGAGTAGACTCATAAGTAATATGCGATCATTATTGTTACTATGAAGGCCTTGATCATAAGATGTTATCATTTATTATATCATCATTGACATCTGCTGTGGTTTGAGTTTTTGCAGTCCCCAAATTTCATGCTGAAATATTGATCCTCCAAAGTGATGGTATTAAGAGATAGAGTTTTGAATGACATAAAATCATGAGTGTATGGGGCAAGGAGTGTGGCCTAGTGGTAGAGTGCTCACCTAGCATGCATGAAGCCTTGGGTTCAATTCCTGGATACCACACACAATGAAAAGGCTGGAAGTGGCACTGTGACTCAAGTGGCAGAGTGCTAGCCTTGAGCAAAAAGTGTCAGTGCCCTGAGTTCAAGTCCCATGACTAACAAAAAACAAACAAACAAAAACAACAACCATGAGTAAATACCCTCATGCTGTGACTACTGCCCTTTTAAGATAAGCCACAGGAGTTCACTTACATCCACAATGTGAGATATTGGCTTTCAGCCACTTGGCAGAAGATTCTCACCAGAATCTGGCCACACCAGCACCCTTTGGATTTCTCAGCCTCTAAAAGAATAAGAAATAAAATTCTACCATTCATAAGCCACACAGTTTATGGTATTTGGTTATATCAGCCATAATGGACTAAGTATCTTATTATGGAAGAGAATGCAATGCGTAGTGATTATGATCTCCATGTTCTGGACATATTTGCAATGCAAATGGACTTTGGTTTGATGGATGGTTCAGCTTTTTGCAATCATTTACTAAATAAATATTTGCTTTTGAAACTGTCTCAGGGTCTGTTTCTGGAAGATTTCAAAGTAGCACAAAAATTTAACAAGGAGAATGCTAAATGAAAGGAAACATAAATTCATAGCACACTGCCTAGGAAATTGAAGAGAATCCGATAGAGTAAAACAAATTTTCCTGAACTCTGACAGGCAGAACTTTAATGACAAGAATGGGCTTTGTTGGACAGAATGCTATGTGCAAGGAAAGGTGGCATGTTGCCAGTCTTGACTTTATTGATAATTCTTGATGTAGAGTAGCCACAAGAGATCATAGTGAGTAGACACATCATCAGGAACTTCCTTGCAAGACACTTGGCAACTTCTGCCTAGGTTTTTCTTTTTCTTTTAACAAGAAAACAGAAAGTGTGAATAGGAAGTTCACAAAAGCAGAGGAGTTGAGCAGATCTGTAGCTGTTTTGAGAAACATAGATTTGTCACAAATTTAAATACCTTTAGAAACAAATGTCAATTTCTTTTTCTGGAAATATTAAAAAAAATTCCCAAATCAGATTGACTTTCTTACTCAAAGTAATGCAGTACAGTAATCAAAATATGTATGGCATACATAAAGTAAAGTGATAAATAGGGTGGACTTCTAGTAGGCTGAATAACAATGAAAAGCAGAAATCCATACAAAGCAAGGAAGTATCAAGGTCAACTGTACGCAAAGTGTACCTGCCATGTCTTAGAGAACTTGAAACTTGTTGGTTTTCACAACCTGATTGTGGGGGAAGAAAGTTCAGAAGGAAGTTATCTTCACCCACACATAAAATGGTATTCACAACAGGCTATACTGAGGGTGAAGAGGAAACCATTCTCACTGCCTACATTATGTCAATCCTTCCAACTTCACACCACATGGCTCAACAAGGAAAGTTGATCATTTCTAGTCTTGGAATGAAATAGAAAAGAAAAATCTATCTATCATCTATCTATCTACATATATATCCATTCTTAGAAATTATGTTTACAAAATGTTTATTTTACAGGTTTATAATTCAATCTTTATTATTTGTATAGATTAAAAGACCTCAGGCTGAACTGTATTAAAACTAGTCTGTACAGCTGAAGATAGAGGTGAATGGTACAGCATTTACCTGGTATGCATACAAGATGGTGGGTTCAATCCCCAACCCAACAAGAAAAAAAAATTCATTCACTGATTCATGTTTCCTTGTATCCATGCCCCTTTACAATGTGACCTTGACCATGGAGATACTATTTGTAATCTGGTTTGGATTTAGAACTAAGAACCACTGCTGGCAAGTTGCCAAAGATCTGACAGCATCTACATAGTTTTCCTGTTGGCATCTGACAATGAGATTACATATGGTATCCAAGCAATTCTGCTGGTGAAAGAGGTCACCTGAAAATATACCATGGGATTGGCTTCCCATGGAGACAGAGGCCACAGAGTGGAATCTCAGCACTCTAGCTCACAATGAACACCAAAGCTTGAACACATAAGAGACCATGTTGGGCTCTCTCAGGGCAACTTATAGTTTACTGGAGACATATGATAGAGCCTGAGGCAAGATTATCTAAACGCTGGCAAGTCAGATGACTGTCTCAGAAGCTGTTAGTGATACAACAGCTACTATGAATGTACATTTGGTGGCAAGGTTTTGACAGGTCTGGTTTGGAAGCAGATACACCACTCCACTTTCCAAGGACAAGAATTCAACCACATGATCTCCTCCAACAGATACCAAGCAAGTCTAGGAAATACAATCTACCTGAGTTGGCTGAAATGTTATGTTTTGCCCCAAGGGTGTTTGCCTAACAATAGAGCACTGTTAAATACCACTAATGTACTGTTAATGTTAATGATAATTACTGTAAATATCCATTCTCATGTTTATTTTTCTTTTAAATAAGCTAGGATGTTGGTGATTGATTCTCTAATTGGCAGTTGTCACAGAAACTTCCCAGGTACTCTGTTTGACTTAAGTAGCAGACAATCTGAAAAAGCAGCTGGAGAGACTGCCACTGTCACTATGACTGTTTTGAACAATTCCAAGGATGCCTTGGGGAAACCCTAGCAGCTTGGTACCAGTGCACAACTCTAATTGCCATCATAAGACTCATAAAACTCCAGGCCGGGGCCGGGAGTTTGGCCTAGTGGTAGAGTGCTTGCCTAGCATGCATGAAGACCCGGGTTCAATTCCTCGGTACCCCACATACATAGCAAAAAGCTGGAAGTGGTGCTGAGGCTCAAGTGGTAGAGCTCTAGCCTTGAGAAAGTCCAAGGACAGTACTCAGGCCCTGAGCTCAAGCCCTAGGACTGGCAAAAAAAGAAAACTCCAGGGATCATCTACACCCAAGCTAGTGGAAGAACACAATACCCCAATGGCCCATATAAGGCAGGCAATGAGAATGAAAGACTACACCATGATTGGTGCAAACACATTTCTCTAGGCCCTCCTGGCTTATGGAAGCAGCAGACTGCTCAGCTCACTTTCAGAGTCAACTGATAGATTCCTTCCTATACTGCCTCCTGGTGTTGCAATATTAGGTTTATTGAAAGGCTCATCAGGAGTGATCTTTCCTTGCCTACATTTTTTGCTTGTTTGTTTTTATCTTTAGTAGAATGGGTTGAGCTTATAAACATAAAAACACAGTGGCAAAAAATGGTAGAATAGCTAGGGTCTTTACACTCTAGGCCCAAGAGCTGTAACAGTGGTTGCTGATCAAAAGGTCTTAACAACAGAGACCTACTCAGGAGCTGTAATATTATAAGGTATTGCTTTCCAACTACTCACTACTACTGCTAGGGGCCAAGGATGATGAAAGCTGCTAAGTTCAGGAGCCATGAATGGCTAAAGCCAAGAAGAATAATTTTCAATCCTGGGTATTTTCAGCAACAGGTCTCTGGTATTTAAAGCTTGACCCATTAGGCCTCTAGCTCTCAGGACTTGGAGCTATAAAACTCTGGGTCTGCCAGACAAGTCCCTATAACTTGGGCACTCAGCCAACATAGGAAGAGCTTCTGTTTGCCTACTCACAATTACTGTCTAGGTAGAAAAATAAAGGCATTCAGCCTGTTTCTACATGTAGAAATGGAACTTCTTGAATAGTTCTCAAATACTCTGGATAAGCATAAATAGATAATATATGAAGGAATTTATTTTTATGCCATATTTCAAATAACAAACATATTTCCAGATAAATCTAAAGAAGACATAATTCTATTATATCCATTGTAAAAATATGCAATGTGGTACAAAATGGTACAAAAAATTTAAAAAAACAATTCCCTTAATAGGGTGTATCAACATTGACTCAAGAGAAATAGGAAATATGAATCATCTTCAAATCATTGAAGGTAAAGTGTCAATATTTTAAGGTTTCTTCATAAAGGGAATCTAAGATCTTGAAAGATTTGCAGGCAAGTTCTAACAAACATTCAAGGAAATGACCATTTTAGCATTACTCATACTTTTCAAGAGAATAGCAAGAGAAAGACATTGAACTATTTTTTATGTTTCTGGTGTAATCATGAAAACGCATAAACCAAACAAGAAGATCCGGTAATGGAAATTTACAGAAAATTTTCACCTACAAACATAGCATGAAGATACAAAGCAAATTTCAGCAACTGAATTAAGTAGACTATAAAAGAATGCATAATGATAAAGTTCTTTTTGATCCAGTAATGTGAAGTTCCTATATGTACATAAAAGTATGTGTGTATATATGTATCTATCATGTATATATATATGTATATATGTGTGTATGAATCAAGTGACTCACAATAACTGGAAGGATTTATGTATACATATATTTGCTCATAAATGCATGATAATTTCATACAAATATGTACGCATATACTTCTATACCTATATGTAATGAAATTCACTATCTCAGCAGATTTACAGTCCAGGTTTTTAGGTTGTTCTAGCAATAATAAAAAAAAAGGACATTAGATACATCTGAAGAAACAAGGATCTGGGGCTAACTACTGTATTAAGAATTGGAGAGACAGAGAGCATCAGTTATGGAGAGGTGGCTCAAAGCAACACCTATATAGGAACACATATTAGGGAAAGAGCACCTGAACTTTAATTGAAGTTACTAGCATCTCAATGTGCCCCTTCCCATGCTTTTGGGACTGTCCCTCCAGAAGTTTCTCCAGGTTCACCTAATGAGGACTGGAAAAAAGAACTTCCACATTTAGCAGTGAGAAGGGGAAAGCAACTATTTGACTATATGTCAATTCTCTGTGTTCTAAACAGATCTCTAAGAAAACGACAATATTTTGAGGCTGGGTGTGGTGGTGTGCACCTCTAATCTCTTCTACTTTTTGAGATGAAGGTAGGGGATCATGGTCGAAGGCCAATGTGAGCAAAAGCATAAGAACAAATGTATGAACTAAAGTAAAGAAGTAAACTATAGCAAAAAGGGATGATTGTGTGACCCAAACTTGAGGTATCAAGTCTTAGTATTACCAACAAACAAACTAAAATATCTGTGGTTTCTTTTTAATTAGACACAAATCTAATAGGGCCTTTTCACAGTCCAATTTACCTACGGAAAATTCTAACCTCAGCTCCAGGTAAACGAGGAAGACCACTGAGAAGCACCTACGAGGTTGCTAGTACAGAGCACAGGTCACTAAGGGATTGAAAAGGCATCGCTAGGCTGTAGAATCCTTTCCTTCTCACACACATCATCACCTGACCATTAAAGGTCTATTTCCCACAGACTCCTTTAGGTGGTACTCACATCTGGCTTTTAATAAAAAAATGCCTGTGCACATTACAAAGCAAACTACAGAGATTAAAGGTACATTGCAGTGCTGGCACAAGAAAGTGCATGGGAGGCATGTTAGATTCATTAGATGAACAATTTCAAGCAACCAGGATAAAAAATATTAAGAACAGGGGAAGGGGGTAAACAGAGGAAAGGAGATGTGAAGAACAAAAAAAAAAGAGAGCTAGAAAAAGAAAATAGAAAAATCCTCCAGAAATCTACCAATTCTACATGAACCATAATTTTTTAAGTCACAATAATTTCAATAGAGTGTGTGAGGGTTTTTTAACTATAAGATAATGCTTTTCAAATATCTTCCCCCCAAAAATCCCAAACCAAAGTCAACTAACAATAAATAAAGAAATGAGCAAAACAAAGGGAAGAATAACAAAATAAGTCATAGCAAAAAATAAAATAAAATTAGAGACAGAAAGGTATCACTTTATAGGAGCTCAGTAGTAGCACGTAGTACATTCAAGTGTCTGGCTTGGATTCCCAACAATAAAAAAGAAAAAAATCTAATTTGGACAAAGGGCTTGGCTCTACCTCATCCTTCCTTTTTTTCACAGCTCCTACAACAAGCTCGAGGTATTTCATTTGGTATGGATGTTTATCTTTGTCTCTTGCACTATATCAGAAATGCCACAAGAACATTCTTACTTTGCCTTTATTTCTTGCACCTAAATAATACCTTGTTCATATTAGAAACTCAAAGGAACAGTTGTTCTATGTACAATCAATATACCTTATTTCCAAAGGTCTGTCTGTAGAATAAATACACTTAATCACGTGTACATGTACAAGTCCAAACATACATTAGTTCCATAGTGCAGATATTATGCCACTTGCATTCTTTCACCATACTGTGAAAAACTAAAAATATAATAAAATGTAAAATAATCAAAGATCAACTTCAACTGGTTGGAAATCTAAAAATGAAAATCTGTTTTTAATAAATAGAGAGACAAAAAAGAATATCAAAGAGTGAAATTACATTGTATAAATTTAAAAATATTCTCTTTCAAATTCAGCAGCATGAATCCAAAGCTACCTAGAGAAAAAATACATAGTGGTAAATGCTTTTTTATTACAAAGCCAAAAAAATAAAATTAAACAAACCAGGTACTCTGAAAAGCAGCTTGGTGGGGTTGGAGGGGTATGGGAAAGGCATTGAAGCAAACAAAATCTAGGGAGAGTTAAATTAATCAAGGTAGAAAGAATACATTGGAGACAAATAGAAAAAGAGAAAATCATTGGAACACATCAATAAAAATGGACTATCTTTTCTCAAGTGCACAAAAGGAGATAACATATCACATAGTACACAAACTAAAATTGAATGCTCAGGAGGAAAATGAAGCTCATTACAGGGGGAAATTCTTCTAGACTTTCCTTAGAACTCAACCGGGAAGAACGAACCATTAACACTCCGCACGATGATTCTCTCTTAAGGCACAGGTTTGTTCATTTCCAAAGGACCTCGTGAAAGTCCAACGATACCTACAAAGATCTCTGTGACAAAGCTCTCATATTTTCCTCTGGATCATCACTATTCCTTGATAACTTCTTCACTCTTCACATCAAGTCTGACCTTCAACTTCTCTGAGAAATTTTTAGTCACATTATACTTTTCAGGGAAGGGCTATAAGGTCGTGGTCTCTATACACTGGTAAACCTGAAATACCTATGGTGATTCCTGGAGCAAAGCCTTTGCTCAAAAAAGCATTTGAGGAGCAAAAGACAGCCCCCAGTTTATACATATACACCCATCTGCTCTTATTTTCTTTCTACCCTCTTCCATTTCCATGAGAAACGTAACTCTCCTTTTCAACCATAACCAAGCCTTCAACTCATGCTTGAATTTCTATCCCATACCATCATCTTCTTATTTTTATTTTCTGCCAGCCCTGGGACTTGAACTCAGGGCTTGGGCACTGTCCCTGAGATTCTTTTGCTCAAGGCTAGCTCACTACCACATGAGTCACAGCATCACATCTAGCTCTTTCTGTTTACGTGGTATGGAGGACTTGAATGCAGGGCTTCATGCATGCTAGACAAACATTCTACCACTAAGACACATTCCCAGTCCCTACCCTGGCCCATATTTCTCCAGACTCTTACATTTTTTTCATTATCTCTTTTTATGTATTATTCATACATTAAGTTCTATTTTAAGCAAACATGGCAAGTCCACTGTTGGCAGAGTGACTTCACCTTAGATCAATATTGCTTTATAGCAGCATGTCCCTTCCAGTTCCAGTCTTTCTCCTTCTTATCATTTTCATAAAATTCTCCATAAGTTGTCCTAGGATATCCAACACTCTAGGACAACAAGAAACAAAAATTCTGTTATTCACGAATTATTATTCAATCACATGGCATTTTGTTATGGCAGCATAAACAGACTGAATCACCAACCAATTTTCCAATTCCTTTGCACTGTCTCGAGGTCAGTGTGTGTGTGTGTGTGTGTGTGTGTGTGTGTGTATACCTGTGTGTGGGCCTGGGCATTGTCCCTGAACTTTTCTGCTCAAGGCTAACATTCAGTTACTTGTGCCACAGCTTTACCCAACTTTTTAATTGTTAATTAGAGATAAGAGTTTCCTAGGCTTTCCTTTACAGACTTGCTTTAAACCACAATCCTCAGATCTCAGTCTTCTGAGTAACTATGATTATGGGTGTGAATCATCAACACCCTACTTGTCAGTTTTGATACTGACAACTTAGGCATATACCAAAGACCACAACAAATTAAGGGCTCACAAAATTGTCTCCCACTTCAGACAGAAACTCCAAGCAATCCTCTATACTCCTGCCGCAATCACCATAAATTATTCTCACAATTTCTTCCTTGTTTGATAATTTGCTATAATAGCTCATGGAACTCAGTTGATTTTTAATAAGATTAACCAGTTTATTTTAATGATAGAACAGATGGGACAGCAAGCAGGAAAGATATGTAGGGTAAGATATGGAAAAGTTCTTCCAGCAAAAGTTTCTGTCTATGGAGTTAGTGTACCTATTAGCTGGCCCATGGAGGCTCCTACTGACCTGGAAGCTCTCTGAGCTCATCCTTAGAGATGTTATAAAGGTTAAATTACATAGAAACAATAGATTCGATTACTGGCCAATGCAATTAATCCCATCTCTAATCCCTTTAGCCTCTCCAGAGGTCAGAGGTTGGGGCTGAAATTTCATGCCTTGGTCATTCTTGTGATGAGCCCCCTAAAACTATCCACAGACTGCAATCTACCAGTCATTTCATTAGAATTCAAATGATGGTGTGATCACTCCAGAGATACCGAGTCTTAGAAGCTCTTCTGTTAGGAATCAGGGCTAAGACCAAGTATGAAGAGCAGATGCTTGTAACATTCCACCACTCAGAAAATTACATGAGTTTTAATAACTCTGATCCAGGAACCAGGCAGGAAACTGAATACATACTTTTTAAAAATTATATCTCATCAAATCAGTTCTAAATCAAAAGCCACACAGTTGATGTAGAAGAGCCTATTAAGGGTATGAAAATTTACCTATAAAATGCCTACACATTCCTTCAGGTAGATTGTATATTTGCAATCTTAAGGGATGTTACACCGACATTAAGGGGCAATAAATTATATTAACATGCCTCCGAGGCACAAAGTGAAGTTTGGGAAGAAGCCTGCCAGGGGAAGAGGGTCAGTGGAAATTGTGTGACCTTTACAGCTCATGCTTTATCCATCAGCAAAGTTCTTGGCCTTTTCTGCCTCTAGAAGCTTCTTCCTCCTCAGGTATCCACCTGTTTTCTTTGTATGTTCTGCACACACCTCACTTCTTTGAGCAAATCTCTCCATGTATTCCAGTTTCTTTCTGTTAATTCCAAGCAAAATTTATCCCCCTTCTAAGAAGGACTCTGCTTCCACACTAAATAGCTACATTGTTTATCCTCTCCCTCTGCAGTCTCTTTCTCCTCTCCCTACAAATTAATCCCTTCATAATCCAAACATAGTCATTTGTCCCAATTTAAAAATCTCTTCTTGTATCCATTTTCCCCTCCGGATAGCACTTAAAGTTTCCTAGGGTCTCCAATTCTCCTTTCTCTTTTGAGTCATCAGAAGTAGACATTCACTTCCATCAGACCAACAAACTTCTATAAATTTTTGATGTGACTGAGATTTGAACTCACTGTCACTTGAGCCAAATCCTCAGCCCTTTTATGCTTTAGGTTATTTTTTCAGATAGGATCTCACACTTTGCCTTGTCTGGATTAAGACCATGCAGGGCCACCAAAACCTCATATATAGATGGGATTACAGCTGTGAGACACCATACCTGTTAGTTGACATGTGACTCTCACTAACTTCTCCAGAAGCTGGTCTAAAACCATGACACTCCTTGTCTATGCTTGCCAAGTCGCTTAGGCAAACATGGAATGAAAGAGTCAAACTACTATGCCTGGTCTCAAACCAGTTATAAAAGTCACCCATGGTAAGAGTTCAGGAAGAAGAGCAGTAAAGGAGGTAGAAAAGAACATGACAGTGAAGAAAGAGGGAACCAGTTTAATATGTTTTACTAGAAGCCAAGGAATGGCAAATAATTCACTAGCAAGAAAATAATGTCCTAATTCAAATGCAGCTGAGGGCAGAGTAATAGGAGTCCTGGGAAATGGATGCTGACTTGGCAATGACTGGGCCCATAACAAGAATGGATCCCATGGAGACATTGGGGTAAAAATGTTAGTGGAAGAAGATCAGAGAAGAATGGGAAGTAAGGAATGTGACATTGTCCCCCTGGTTCAAAGATCAGCTGGGAGGACTCCTGGAGTCTGCATAGTTGTCTTTACAACTCTGATTTACTAATGTGAATGCAAATAGAGCAAAGTCAGTACGGAGATAAAGTGCAAGGTCTGAAGTCTGGATGGGGAGGATGAAGCACCTGTTTTCCAATTATACTCTCCCACAGGAGGTGTTGATAAGAAAGAGAAAATCTCACCTACCTAGAGAAGCTCACTAGATACTCTGTTGCAAGGGTATGGCAGGGGAAAGTCACATGGGGCAGCAACTTCCACTTGTAAATCAGAATTCCAGACTTCCAGGGGGCAAGCGAATGGTCACCATGAGTCAAGACTGTATAAACCTTTTTGACGCAACTCACAGTAGTGCAAATTCTTTCTGAAGTTCATGTTCACTTGTAGGCAGTCTTTTCACGTCAGTCCTGCTATGTTAACTCTTTTCTGCATGAGGAGCAAGTGCAGCAAGTAGAATTATTATTTTTTTTTAGTGATCTTTACTCTGAAGAGGAAAAATAAGAGAAATTAAAGAAGAAAAAATAGAAAGGAGAAATATAGGTTCTTATACACATGTTCTTTTCCCCTCATTTTCTTAAGATGAGTGGGATTCCAGAGTGTCTGAATGTTTACAGGAGCAGGCCGATAAAGATGTTATTCGTGATGGGAGAGAGCATGGGTACTGGAGTGGAGAAGACTGGAACTCTGGTGCACCATTCAAATGTAAAATGAGGCTTCAGGAAACACTAGGAAAGTCATACTCATCTTTCAAGTGTTAATGATTTTAATTAGGTGAGATAGAAAGTGTTTGTGTTAGCTCTGATGTGCAAGCTGGTTAAAGTAATATGATTAAATACAGAAAGCAAATGATTTTCCTATTTCAAGAATTTAATGAGGAAAGGAAGATTCCCCATTTGCAATATTACTTTGAGAAATACATCTAAATAGATGTAGATATGACATATGAAGGATTTGAATAAACAAAACACTATGAAATGTCACTGATGCACATAAAATAGACAAGTAACAATGGAGGAACGTGTCAATCAACGTTTATGGACTCAGTATCTTATTTCCCTTAAAGCAATCTAATCAAATGGACTCATTCAAAATGAAACTAATTTTAGAGAGCAGATGTGTATTTACTTAGTTAAGTCATTTAGCTAGTTTTGAAGTAGGGATGCTAAATCTAACAGGGGCTGTGGGTGGATGGGTGGGTATTGAATTTAACTGCCACCATCTTGTGTTCATGGTAGAGTTCGGGAACTTCCATCTCCCAGGTACTGGGTGTGCCTAATTTCCTAGAGGCAAGGGCTAATACTTGGGAAAGAGGTTACTGGACCCACTAGTCTTGGGTTGTGAACTCTCAAGCTCTCTATAACCCTGTCTCCTGAACAAATCCTACTTAGGCCAGAAACCATAAGGCCATGTCCTATGTCTCTGTGCTCATGTCCTGGGTCCTGTCTCCTATCACCAAGCTCTTCTCTGGTCACCATGGCATCCCACTCTAGCTCTCCATTGGAGCTGATCTAGTTTATTGGTATTGTTTTTCTGCTTTACCTTTCCTTTCTTGATCTCATGGCTCTTAGGTTCTGACAGCGTGAAGTGTGCTTGTGGGCTGCACATCTTTGGGGAAGGAGTCCATCTGCAGATGCCAGCCTTTTAATAAAGACTCCCAATTAGACCTCTTAAAAGGTGGCTCCTCTTTTTGCTCACCATACAATACACACACACACACACACACACACACACACACACACACAAACACACCAGAGAGATATTAAGAAACAGTGCACAAGGGACAAGGGTATTTTTAGTTTTTATCATCATCCTGCCATAATATGAATGGGGCAAGGACCAGGCATCATCTTTCTTTCTGTCTCCTTTTTATTTTGTGTTTTTTCCTATATGTAGTTTAACAACAACAATCAAAAATTATTATAAAGGAACCATAATTAAGACATTATTTTGAATTGTTTGCTTCACATGTAATCTCCTTCCACAACTATGAAAATGCATCATTTTACTGAGTAGATGTAAAATACTCCATGATTAGTTATGCTGTCATTCATTCAGTTGTTTTCCCATTTGAGAAAAAAAAATCAATTGCTGTTTTATGCTTTACTGTAATGAACAATTGCCATGAGGAGCTTCCTAGAAGAAGAGTTGTGGGATCAAAGATGCAGATGTGAGTTTTAACTTCGTTACAGCAATTTCCTCTCCCTCCTGGATAATAGAGAAAAAAGCCAGTATTCAGAATTCACACCAAAAGTTGGTGTGTTCACTATGTCTGATCTTTGCTAATTGGATGGGTTTGTGGGAGGGTTGGTTTATTGTTGTTTATTTGTTTGGAGGGTGCATATTTTATTGTTAAATTGCTGTACTATTGAATTAAATGGTATTGGAGCAAAGTAAAATATCATTGGAAATTGCTACTCTACATTAGAAAGGATAATGTAAGATCACTTAGTTTAGAGATATTCATCCTGAAAAAGAGAATTTTACTGCTACCCAAAGACTAAACATGTTTTTCAACAAGTGCTGTTATTTCAGCCTTTCAAGATTAAAAAATAGAGACTTCAGAAGACATACAAAAAAGTGTTGATTCTGCTTCATTTTTCTTTTACTAAACCATTAGTCATATATGCTTATAATAAGCTACCTAGAAATTCTCACGTTAATGATGCTTCCAAATCTTCCAAATATTGAAATTCCAAGAGCAAAGCAAAGATTACCAGAGATTGCTTAAAGGAATAGAGCAGCTTACATGAAAAGTATTCATAGAACTACACAACAAGAATAGACTGAGATAAAGTTAAAACAAATTACCAGGCCGGGAGTTTGGCCTAGTGGTAGAGTGCTTGCCTAGCATGCACGAAGACCCAGGTTCGATTCCTTGGTACCACATACTTAGAAAAAGCCGGAAGTGGTGCTGAAGCTCAAGTGGTAAAGCTCTAGCCTTGAGAAAAAATCCAAGGACAGTGCTCAAGCCCTAAGCTTAAGCCCAGGACTGGCAAAAAATAAAAATAAAATAAAATAGGAGTAAGGCCAGGCATGGTGCTGCACTCTTGTAATCCCAGCAGCTGGGAAGTGGGAATTCGGGACAAATCTGGACACACAAGACTAATGAAGTAAGTAATTAAAGTAAGAAAAATATCCCACATTTGCTTCAATACCAAATTTATGCAAAAGTTTTAATAATTTCAAATTTTAGCAAGTTCACATTTTATTCTGTTACAAAATGGTGTCCTTGATATTTATATAGTTTAGTGAGCATAATAGTATTTTATTTTGTAGCTTAATAAAACTTTACTGCTGATCACATTCAAATTTCTAATTGTTCTGGAATCTTCAGAAGGTTTGATGGCGTTACATATTTTATTTTCACATGGTCGTTGTAGATTGAGGCTAAACGTAGTCACTTCCTTTACCTAAGCAAATCTCTCTGGCTCTAGCTCACCTTCTTTATTTAAATTGCCTGTCTACCCTTTGTTTAAAGAAAACCAATCAATCCTGAAGTTCTTTAAATGTTATATTATTATAAAAAATATTAAACTTGTTATGAACTCTGACTAATGTATCAACTATAGTTCAAAGGGATTACAAATTTACTGTTCTCTTTAGGCATTTTATTTTGGAAATGATTTTTGTTTTTCATTAATATCATTCTACTAGGTTCTTTCTAACTACCTGTTCAAACAAATGATCTCATGCTGAAGCATTAGAAGTAAATGCACCATTTAGTGTCTGAACAGATTTCCACTGGCTTTCTCATGATTCTAACAGGAACACTTATTGAACTTGATGTCATTAAACTCTGTGTTGTAGCTAAGAAACTTAATATTTTCATTTATCAGCCCCATAAATATCAGTTCACTTTGTCATAAGAAAACTGTATATGTGTCCTCCTACTCCTCCTCTCCATCCTCCTCCCCCTCTTCCTTGTCTTCCTCCTTCTACTTCTTCCTTCTCTATCTCCTCCTTCCTTTTGAAATAAGGACTAAATGATTTTATTCCTTTACCTGCTTTTTAAAATAAATCACCATGAACTCCAAAGACACATGGACTCAGCTTGTTGTAATAGCCACTCAAATAGCAAACATTTCAGTTATCATCAACGCTATGATTTTCTGAACAGAACAATTCTTGCTCAAACTGAAAGTAGTCAAGTACAATATTCTCTCCCCTTATATATCATTGCTTCTCCAGAAAAGTAAATCTTGTGATAGAAATATGCAAGGTGTTATTTTTGTTGATTTGTACATGGAGTTAGACTCTAGTTTAGGTAGGTTTTCACCTCAATAAATTTCTGGTGGAATATGTCATTGTCATGCTTCTTAGAGCATTTTTGACTGTGTGAGAATGTCCTGTACATCTTTGATTTGGGGCAGTGAATGACATTATTACCTCCTATTCTTTTAACAACCCAAAATTCCCACCAACATTTTTGAAACACACCAGGGAGCTAGGCAGTACTTTTCTGCTGAAGATTCTACCCCAGACGAATCAGGAAGTTTCCATGATTGCAACTTCAGGAATTCTGTTCTCCTCATAGGTATTTCCTCTCACTAGTCCTTTCCCTCTTTAATGATGACAGTTCTTCAAAGCCAAAAGGATTTACATTTACAGAATCCTACTGTACCCCACCTCACTCTAGCAAATCATTCTCGTTCCCTTATATACCTACTTATCCAGTTTAAGGACCAACTACTCCTTGTTTGCATCTGACAACCCATTCCAAGAACTGTGCCTCATGTCTACAGTTGTTTTCTCCATTCAGGGGAAGGTTGAAGTGTCTGGAAGTATATACTCCCGAGGCATACAATATCCAAAGAAACATTCACCCCAGAGTATAAATGCCCAGTTGCTTTGTCGCAGGTTTGACAGCATCTAAGGCGTAATATGTTCTGTATAGCTCCTGACAGGACCAAGAAGACGCAGGGGTATTTCCTTTGACTTCCTGTTCTTGTGGTCATGCTTCTCTCTCCCTCCGCACTACCTACCATGGCTTCATTGTGGAAATACCACTCTTCTTTTTTACTCATTTGGACATGACTACTTATCTCAGAGTTGGCTTCTTGGCTTAGAGTCCAATATAAATTAACAGGGACAACAAAACACATCTTCAGATTGATAACAGAATTTCAAGAAAGATATTTTAGATCTGATGTCCTTATTACCATTATATGAGAATTTGAAAGGTGAGATCCAGAGAAGCCACATTTTGAGAGGTCGAATGAGAAGTCTTTAAAAAGCCAGTTATATGGAAGTAAGAATCAAGGGCAAGTATTCTCTGGAGCAAGACTTTCCTAGACACAAGCCATGACACAACCTGTGACACATCTGCAAGAATAGCATCCAAGACAAACCTTTATCACTTCTAGAATTTTCAGAAAGGCCTCACCATCTATTAAGATGCCAAGATGACAGTAAAGACAAGATGATGTTACTGAGACCCAGCAGCCATTTGTCACTACTCTTACAAGGAAGGGCTATAGACAGTTTCACAAAACTGAGAGATACACAGCTGTAATCTTATAGAAAGTCCTCCTAGAGTCCTTTGTCTGGAGTTAGTCTCTCTCTCTCTCTCTCTCTCTCTCTCTCTCTCTCTCTCTCTCTCTCTCTCTCTCTCTCTCTCTCTCTCGTAAAGAACCAGTAGGAAATATATCCATCTCTTCAAAGAAGTATCACTGGACAAATGGAGGAATTTGCTCCATGCCAGCTTAACTACTTCCATAAGGAAATATTCTGTAAAAACTCAAATTCTGAGTCTCATTTATTTTATGAAGATTAGAAAGAGAGAATGAAAGGCATTTAGCTGGGTTCCTATTAAGAAAACAATCTGTTACAGCAATGAATAGAGGCAAGAACAATAAAGGCTTAGAATGCTATCTCCCAGCTTGCTAACATGAAAGCTGAGTAGTCAGGTTCAATTACACCATTCTCAATTATTTAGGAAAACAGTGTATGTTCCTTGACAGAGTCATTCTTTTTGTTTCTGTGACTCAGTATAGCAGCTGGTCAGGGGCTTGAGTCTTCATCATCTTTATAAATGATGACTTCATATAGATGACAATTACTAGCTCCTAGGTCTGCCCAAAGTACATTTTAATCAGTTGGTTGATGTATATAGTGAAGAATTGGATATTTTGTTCATGCTTCTGATATGGACTGTAGCACCCTCTTCATCCATCAAATTGATCACAAAGTATGGTTAGCACTAGTGAGTATGTCTCCTATGTACCCTTTCGCCTTTAGCCCTCCAGTAACAATACAGGATAAAGGAACCTAAACACTAGCATTCTTATTGCTGCCACTGGTCATCTGGAGTCCCAGTTCATCACCCCCCTGTTGTGTTCCTCTAACACTGAGCGTGCTATTTACTTAAATCCTCTGGTGTCCTATGAAAAGTTTTCCCTCGCAGTAAAGATTCTATTTTATATTCCATTACTGGAGAGTATCTACACATACCTGCTCTATGACATTTTCCCCTACATTCAATCTGGAATGCCTTTCCCTCTCAACACATCTATCAGCATGACCAACCCCTGCTCATCCTTCCCAGTTCCCAAATGCCCTTTCTGAAATCCTCTCACTCCTCCCAAAAGACACAATATGTCCTACCCACTTCAATTGACACAAGGTAGTTCTCTGTGCATTGTAACAGAGTTTTTTATCTGGAAGAAAGTTTTCATATTGTGAATTCTTCAGGATGGTGGGTGTCTCTCTGTTCTTATTTGCATTTGTGAGTGTGTGTGTGTGTGTGTGTGTGTGTGTGTGTGGTATGTTCTGGTCCTGCGGCATGAGATTAAGGCACTGTCCCTAAACTATTTCTTCAAAGCTTGCACTCTACCACTTGAGCCATAATTCTGCTTCCAGCTTTTTGGTGGTTAATAGAATAGGAACGTCTCACAGACTCTCCTGCGCAGGCTGGCTTTGAATGGCAATCCTCAGATCTCAGGCTCCTGAGTAGCTAGGATTCAAAAGTGTGGGTCTCCAGTCCAGGGATGTTCTTACTTGCATTTCTATAACTTGATAACTGATAGAGGAAACTACACATCAAGAGGTACTCAGTTCATTGTGATTGAGTATAAGAGATTAGAGTTGATTTGCTATATCCTTGGCAAAGTAAATCATTTATTCATGTATTAATTATCTAGGCTTCCTTAAAATGAACATACTACTATAGTTTAAAAAAAATACCATGAAGCTACTTCTGAAGGCAGAGGTACCAAAAGCTAAATTTTCACCACAGAATTTTCCTCAAGGTCAACCAGGTAAATATAGAAACAATAAAATCAATCATATAATGGCATTCCATGTACATATCTCCTAGATAAACACGTTGGTGAAAGTAGACGTGGTTCAGGCGAGGCAAACTGCCAGGCCACACTTGAAAGAAGGATGTCGTGTGTGGTAGCTTGAATTAATGATGGAGAGAGAGTATAAAGGGAAGGGTGAGGAGGCATGACTGGAGCAGATGAGGAAGTGACCTCAGAGGATGAGAAACGGACCTGTTACAGGTCCTGGGGGTGACTGCTGGAAAGGGCCATATTCACTCATGCACAGAGGGAGAAGAGGTCTATGTGCAGTTTTGCATGGAGAGAAAACAGAGAAGGGGCCATTTTTCCACGGGGGAACTTAACACTAGCCATTTTTGGATCACTTAAGGTTTTGCAACCTATCACCTTCTAAATCATTAGGAAAAATGGAAGAAGTTTCTGGATTATAATCATCCTCAAATAATTGACAACAGAACTGAGGTTTAGAAAGAGTGAGGAAATAGCTCAGTGGCTCAAAGCGATAAGAGCACTAGCCTTGAACAAAAAGAGCTAAGGGACAGTGCCCAGGCCTTGAGTTCAAGCCCCATGAGTGGGGGTTAAGGGGGAGAAAGATTTAGTGACTTGACTAAGATCATCTAGTGTGATAAAGTGCACAAAAAGCCACCTTCCTTAGCTTCTCCTGTTCCATTCCTCCAGCCACATACCTTTGCTGTATCTCCTGCTCTGAGTCCAACGGTATCAATGCCTTGGTTCTGATCAATGAGCTGTCAATGAGTGTAATTCACTCAATGTCATAAAAAGCTCCCATGAAAAGAGACTAGCTCACCCGTGTCCTCACTGTTGCCATGGAAAATACTTGCATAGGCTAGACTACTGACATAGGACTGAAGAAAAATACCTGTAAAGCAAAGGCAGCCACTTCAACCATTCTAGCCAAGGCTTTACAGACAACTAAGAATGAGGCATGTAGAAGAATCCAGTCAAGACTCTGCCCAATTTTGCCAAACGAAAATTGCCAACCTTCAGACTTTGGAGCTAACCAAGATTTTGTTTTTCAAGCTACTGAATTTAAAACTAGTTCTTTGAGCTGGGTGTCAGTAGCTCACCTGTAATCCTTGCTATTCAGGAGGCTGATGTCTGAGGATCATGGCTCAAAGCCAGCCCAGGCACGAAAGTCCATGAGACTCTTATCCCCAATTAACTATCAGAAAACCAAAAGTGGAGCTGTGGCTCAAGGAGCAGAATGCTAGCCTTGAGCTTAATAGCTCAGGGATAGCACCCAGGACCTGAGTTCAAGCTCCACAACTGACCAAAAAAAAAAAACCCAAAACCAAATAAAAATAAAACAAAATAGTAAGACACTATGTGAAAATCCACCCAATTAATCAAAACAAAATTAGACCTAAAGAAGATGGTATACTAAATTTCTTGGTTTTTGAGTTTTGTTTTCTGAGGTTTTTTGTTGGTGGTGGTGGTGGTTGTAGGACTTGAACTCAGCCTAGATGCTGTTCCTGAGCTTTTTGTCTCAAGTCTAGCACTCTACCAGTTGAACTACAGCACCACCACCCATTTTTGGATAGTTAATTTGAGTTAAGAGTCTCTGCCCAGGCCAACTTTGAACCACAGTCCCCAGATCTCAGCCTCCTGAGTAGCTAGGATAACAGGTGTGAATTACTGGTGCCCTGCTCTAATTTTCCTTCTTATAGCAATCCTTCCTTAGAGATAGCAGCTATTCTGTAGGATATCCTGCATTGAAGCATTGAAGATGGTTCATATAGATAGTATATCATTTTCCTTATTTTAGGGGGGATTATCCATTTTACAGCTTTGTAATATAAATGAAAATATTGTCTTTGCATTATGGATAGTTCATTGTTTTTAATTTCCAAATTTTCCTTCCTATTCTTTTTTAGAATAACACTATCCCAAGTTACCCAACATCGATGGACTGGTAGAGAAAAAAAAAAAGAGAAAGAGAGCTTAACAGTGGGTGAGGCACTAACTGAAATCAACTTATCTACTTCTTGGAACAGAGGTAATACTTTAGAGCGTAAGTAATAAGGAAACATTTCTTAGTAACACATGGAATTTATCTCCTATCAAATGAGAATAGAAGAGAATATTGTGTTTGTTGCTTGTTCTAGGACAATCTGGTCTCAGTGCATGAGAACTTTCAAACTGAAAAAGGAGGCAGGAATATCCAGGACTGTGCTGGATGTCATTTTATTGACAGAAATATAGTCCTGGGTTGACAGCAAGAGCACATGAATCTTTAGAATTTGGGTCAGAAAGACAGGTGCCTAGAAAGTGGCCAGGACAGAAGTGACTTGATCCACAGTGGAATGGAACTGGTCTATCTCAAGGTAATGTCTGAATCAGGCACTTTCCTGACAGAAGGGGGTGTGTGGTCATAAAGCTCTACAAACCATGCTAATTGTTTTGTTTGTGCATAGTCTGTTGGGAAACTTTGCAAAGAAAGCAATCCAGGCCTACTGGGGAAATCATGATAGCTATGATTCAAGATCCCTGTTGTCAGGTCAACCTGAATCATTAGAAGGTTCTTAGTGTCCCTGGAGTTTAGCAGGAATTTGAATCACTGAGAAAAATTCCTCTTGGTATAGAAATAGTACTCAATTAGAGGGTTTAGCATCTGTAATTCTGTTCTTGGACAGAATTCCCTATAGCCACCAAAATGTAATGAAGTAAACAGAAACATTCTCCTAAAAAAAGTTCCTTTGGGGGTCAATGGAAAATCACAAATAAATACATGACTCTGGAGCAAGTATTCAGGCCCTGAATGTAGGTAGGGATAAGATACACAACATCTTAGCATTTAAAACATTCATGGTTTAAAAAGTTGTGATGTATTACTTGAGTTACTACTGTTGAAATTTAAACTGAAACAAAATATTTCCAAAATGTGAAGACTCTGATTAGAAGGAACAGATGATAGAAGATTAGTTGAAGAATAAAATCATCAACAGGCCCTCTCCCACAATGCTTCTAGTAGTATGTATGTATGTATGTATGTGTGTATGTATGTATGTATGTATGTATGTATGTATGTATGTATACATACACACATATGTGTATATATATAGTATTGTATAATATATATATATGGAGAGAGAGAGATAGAAAGAGAGAGAGAGAGAGGACAGACACTGTTGGACAACATCTGCTAAAGCAGAATATAAGCATATTGTCTGATATAGCAACTCTACTTGTAGGTAAAAACTCAATAGAAATACGTAACTTTGTTAAATGTTTATAAGGAAGTTCCTAGCATCATTATTTGAAATAGGAAAAACTGGAAACAATACAAATAGGTTTCCATTTCATCAAACAGATGAATGATTTGAACTGCTCATACATGGAATAGTATACAACAATGAGAATCAACAATGTACAATAATTTGAATGATATTCACAAACAAAATATAGCAAAAGAAGACACAAATGAGGGCACACCATATAATGCCTTTTGTGAATAATTCAGAAGTGGGTAAAGTGAATATATACTATTAAAAGGGAGAATATGGGTCAGCCTGAACCTGTAGAGAAAGGAAAGTGGTGTGTGTGTGTGTGTGTGTGTGTGTGTGTGTGTGTGTATTACTGGGGCTTGAACTCAAGACCTTGAACATACTAAAGAGGCGCTAATACCATTTGAACCATGAGAGCAACCATTTTTTTCATAATTTGTTTGGAAAGTGTTATAACTTCTGTTTATCTTGTCCCCAAAAGTGTTTCCTTAGAAATTGTTGTCACCTAATGCCATTGTTGCCAATCTACATTCTGATCTTTGGATTTTAGCTCCCTGAATTTAAGAGTGTGGGTATTGTTATCTCTTTTGTTATCTATATAGTTGGTTTAAAAATCAAGTGTGTCAATGGCTAGTTAAAAATGAAAGCTATGAGAATATATAAACATAAAAGTATTCTTATCAGAACAAAACCAAACAGGTTTTATCTTAATTTTTTCCAGTCCTGGGCCTTGAATTCAGGGCCTGGGCACTGTCCTTGGGCTTTCTCAAGGCTGGCACTCTACCACTTAAGCCACAATACCACTTCTGGCTTTTTCTATGTATGTGGTACAGAGGAATTGAACCCAGATCATCATGCATGCTAGGCAAGCACTCTACCACTAGGAAAAACTCCAGGCCTATCTTAAATTTTAAATGAGTTAGTTATGTTTAGTAATAGCTCCCTTTGGCAAATGAAAGTAATTGTGTTTTGGATCAAGTATTTAAAAAAAGAAAAAACAAGTTCACCAATTATATAATGGTCTTTAATGTGCCCAGATTGTTGCCTTTGTTTCAGAAAACAGAAAATTGCATGATGGCTTGTAAATGGCACGTTCAATTTCACACACTGAGAATGCTTGAAAAGCGAAAGGTCCACATATAATGCAGGAACTCAAATTTAATGGCATCAAATGATAGATAATTTGATTCGTTCAACCACATTTCCAGAAATTAATCACTGAGTTACAGTATCTATTCTCTCCTTTGTGACTGGCTACATCAAAAGGAAGCTGCCCTTTTGCTATAGTGCTATGAATCAGTAATAGTTGGTTCTTTCGATTAGCATTTCAATCCAGTGCTCAGCATCTAGAAACATTCAGAAAGGTCAGACTGTTATTCTCTTAGTCAATTTAGTAAAGTTTCAAAAAAAAAGTGTAATGAGTTTCCTTTCTATGTCTCCTAACAAGCTTAGACTCACCTTTAGCAATCAATAGGAAAGAGTGATTAGGAGAGGAAAAATGAAATGTATGTCCTGCAATTTCCAGTTCTTCTGCTGATGGTATTTTTAGGAAGTCAGAGTTTCTCCACAAGATCACAGCCAAACTTTGAGGATGCTCAATTATTCTGGAGAAGACATATCTTCCTATGCTTCTAAGATGCTTAATAGTATGTTCATTTTCCATCCCTGTAACAAATATCAGAAATAATAAATTTACCAGAAGGGAAGATGAGCTTTGGCTTGCAATATTGGAAGTGCCTGGAGTGAAATAGCCCTATCCTGGCAGACAAATACAATAGAGCTATTTCACTTCTTGGCCAGGATGAAAAAGTGAGAAAAGAGAGGGCCAACACTTGATAATCTCTTTTAAGGGTGTAACCCAATAATCCAAGTATGCCCTACTAAGTCTTAACATCCAATGATTCTACCCTGGATACAAGCCTTTAACACTGGGGCCTTTAGGTGAATTTCAAAATATAGAGTTTACAGTACCTTGACATCTAAACATCTCATGCCTATAGCATTTTCTCTTCATCTGTGACATCCAGAACTAAAAATGCCTCTGACCATAACCACATATCACCTTAAGGGGTAAGAGGCTGAAATAAGATATTAAACTTCACTGGGCATTGGTAGCTCCTGCCTATAATCCTAGATACTCAGGAAGCTGAGATTTTAGGATTGTGGTGCAAAGCCAGCACGAAAGTCCTTAAGACTCTTATCTCCAATTAACCACCAGAAAACCGAAAATGATGCTGTGGCTCAATGTGGTAGAGCACTAGCCTTGAGCTGAAGAGCTCAGGGGCAATGCCTAGGCCCAGAGTTCAATGACCAACAACAACAGCAAAATAGAGATTAAATTTCCTCTAACTGAGAACTATTGCACTAGATGGATCTCCTCTGGTTTTGATTTTTGTATGTGTGTGTACTTTTGTTGTTGTTGGTGGTGGTTCTGGGGCTTGAACTCAGGGCCAGGATGCTGTCCTTGATCCTCTTTGTGCTCAAGGCTAGTGCTGTACCACTTGAGCCACAGAACATTTTATTGGAGATAAGAGTCTCAAGCAATTTTCAAACCAAAATACGGAGACCTGCACTGACTGAGTAGCAAGGATTAGAGGATTAAGGCATCAGCCACCTGTATCCGGCTCCCTTTCTACTTTTATGACTTAAAACATAATCTAGATAGACTCTTCTAATTAAGTAATTAATTTTATTATCTTTAAGTAATTGTACAAAGGTCTGCCTGTGTATAGACTTCATAGAGCTTCTGCGTCTCTGTGTGTCTTGGACACAGGGTGTTGTCCTGCCCATATAAGTGAAGTGCAAGACCAAATTTCTAATCTCCAGCTATAGAGATTCCTTTCCCTTTCCCCTAGCTCCAGATGCACATTTTGCTCATGAGCAGGAATTAAATGAAGATGCTGAGGAATTGATGGTTTTTTTGTTTTGTTTTGTTTTTTGTTTTTGAGAGCAACCTGTAATATTTGATGAATGGAAATTGGTGGCTAATGATTCCAGCTCTCTGGGCCAGAATAGTGTGTTACTCAGTTTTCTTGATGGATGGCAGTTGTTGCGTATGATCCCAGAAACTCTGGCCCTTCATCAGTTTTATCTCTATTGTGCCAGTTCCATCAGCTCTCAGAGTCCCCACAGCTCTAGCTGCGCAGAGGGGTAACTTGGCTGCCTCTCCTTCATCGTTTCATTTCCCTACTTCACCACCAGTATTTCCTTGGGTCACTGCCAAATAAGCCATTTTCACTTGAATTCTGTTCAGGATTTTGGTTCTGAGGAAAACCAAAAGATAGTCTGATGGGTGTTTTGCCAACCTATTGGGTCCTGTGCTCCTCAAAGCCATGTGGCTTGACCTTGGGAGAGTCAGAATCTCCAAGCTACACTCAAGAAAGTTAAGTCTTTTCTTCCTTATGAGGATTTATTCAGTAATAAACCTTTTTGAAGGGCAAACAGCAGAACCTAAGTAGGTGGTGTTTTCTTAGTCTGGTTTTTTTTTTTGTCATTTCCTCATGTGGATACAAATTGCTGCATGGTAATTCAAAGTGCTAAGAACTGTAATTTGCCCATATAAAGTTATAATCTAGCAACAAATAATTTACAATGTCTGTTTAAAGGGAAAGGAAAACAAATTCTATACACTCTATACACTCAAAATAAGGAATCTTAGAAAAAGAAATACATTGTTTTCTTTCTTCCACCACAGTTTAGTCATCTTGCCAATTGATAAAATACAATGCCATTTTCTGTAATTTCTGGGTTTAAATATCTACTATGTGTAATACTTCAATGCCTTCAAAAATTCAACCAGAAAAGGTTTTTCAGGAGGAATGAAGCTGTCAGTTGTGAAAGAGATACATGAAACAAGCATGTGAACTGCACATTTGAATGGATAATGATCAAGGGGGAATATGAACATCTATTTATTTAATCTTCTGGAAATTGGAATAGAATTGTGGCCAAATGTCTACTGCTATTATTATAACTTATCCATGGAATCAAGCTTTTGCAAAGGTTTTATGCATGTCAAAATGTTTGCACCAAAAATTATATGTATATTTATTAAAGATTCTAATAAAAATTTGAAGGAGAAATCCAGCTAACACAAAAGGGAAGATATTCAACATTACAATCATTAAGAGAATTCTCAAGAGTGAGAGGAAATAGAAGTGAAGAGGATAACACAGGATAGGACTATTTGGATAGAACACTGTGCATGATAAATTGAAAGCCCTAATTCCTCTGCTTAGGCCTTTGGTAGTATCTCCCACATTGACTCTGGGCTTACCCATGTGAAGTACTTTGAACAAATTGACAGTAGCAAATTGATACCGTCAGATGTTAAAAATCTGGCTGTATCTGGGGCTGTCACTGTGGCGTAGTGGTAGAGTGCTTGTTTAGCATGAATAAAGCCCTGGGTTCAATTTCTTGGTACTACATACAGAGAAAAAGCTAGAAGTGGTGCTGTGGCTCAAGTGGTAGAGCACTAGCCTTGAAAGGGCTCAAGAACAGTGCCTGGGTTCAAGCCCCAGGACTGGCAAAAAAACCCAAAAAACCAAAAAAACAAACAACAACCAAAAAAAAACCCAAAAAACCTGTCTGTGTATTTCTCCTTCACATGATCTTTCACTGCCCACTGGTCCTAGCCCAGGTTTGTTGTCAGTTCACTGGGTACCTTCCAACAGGGACCACATAGAGCAGAGCTGAGTTGTCTCATCTAAGGCTGTCTCAGAACAAGTGGCCTCCAGACAGCCCATCCTTTAAATGTGGAAGCTGGATGTAGTCCATGAGAGATTAGTGGAGACCTCCCCAGAAACAGAACCCAACCAGACCAATAGATTGCAGGAAAGCAATAAAAAATTGAGAAAGGACTTAAAATGTCACAACAATGAAGTCATATGATTTCCAGCCTCGTGGGAAACACAAGGCATGGAACTAAAGTCATTTAGGTCATTTTGACCCAGCATAGCAGGTTTCTGTAAACTCCTTGACGCCATAAAGCTGATAAATAACCTCGGTAAAAAAGTCATTTCCTGCATATTGCGATTCTAACCTGGAATGTATAACGTAAGAGATTGAGGACGTCCTGTTTTTTTTTTCATGTTGACCAATGCAATTGTAACAATTGGCTCCCTGGAACTTTCCTGTTCTTTTATTTTAGCTATAAAAACCCAGATGCCTTGGATAACATTTTGGGATTGCTTTTTTTGGACAACTAGAATTCCTGTTTCTCCTCTAGTGGCCCTTCTTTTTCAAGTCTGTTTCTTATATTTGATGTGCCTCAACTTGCCTTTTAGGTTAGCAAGGTAATTTTCCCATTGGCCAGGAATAACGGTATATACCTCATGTACAAGCTGCTTTGAGAGGCTAAAGCATGATCACTTGACCCAAATAAATTATAACATCTCCCATCAGTTCTAAAGACTCATTTGCTTTTTTTAGATAAAAGTCTTTCTCTGTTTCGAGGGGTTCATGTAAACCCAGAACTTACAGATATTTAGGGAGACATTCCTTTTGTAAATCCCTACATACACGTAGATAAAATTTTCCTATGAATCTATCAATATCATTTTTAATTCTTCATTTTTATTATATTTAAGTAGTTGGTCTAGAGTCGCCATCCAACAAAGCAGTTTGTGAATGCAATACATCTTGATTGATGTTATACCTTTCAGCATTCTCATCCAACTCTCCCAACACATACCTTCCCTTACATTTCTTAATCTTTTGGACTTTTTTTCTTGCCATGTAACAAAGCAATTTATGTATATAATGCATCTTGATATGTGTCATCCCTTCAACATTTTCAGCTCCTTTCTAACCTACCTCTTCTCTCTTACTTTTCTTAATTTGAATAATTGAATTCTCGATTACTTCCCTCATCCCCCTTCATTCATCTGTCCTTTTTCCCTTGGCCCCACCCACCTCTTGCAAGTACCCATTTCCTGGTATTTTATTGGGCTTTGCCTTAGTCTTTCTAAAGAATTGTGTTATTTAAGCTCTCCATAGAGTCTATCATACTTCAGTTTCAGTTATGAACCTCCCTAACAGAACCTACACTGAAGTATCACAATTCAGTAGCCCACATCAAGTACTGAGGTTTATTTATAACCTAGGATCATCCACACCACATTTGAACTCATGTCCAGATCAGCCAAAGCATTGGAACTTTATTGACAATTATTATTTTTAAAAATCTTTATTTGAAAATGCTAAACAAACACAGAGGGTTTACAGTTACATATGTCAAGCAAAGAGTGCATTTCCTATTGGACAATGTCACCCTTTACCTGCTTTCCCCCCATTTTTCCCTCCCATCTCACTCACAAGTTGCTTAGTTCATTTTTTAAATTTGTTTTATTGTGATTAATAGAAGGGTTACATTATATTCACCAGATAGAAGGTGTGCAACTTCACAAACATTGATACCCTTTCTCATGACATGGTCCCCATTTCCCTCCCCCCCCCCGGCTTATCTTGATTTCCCCCTTCCCTATCCAATTTCAAATAACCCATTAAGCACATATAAAATATATCAGATAACAAGGTGAAATATTGTAACAATATGAGATAAACCAAGGGATGGCAAAAGAGATGAGTGATAACATAATACATTAAGGACAACAGTCACTCGTTATATGGCTTTTGTTTTCTTCTCCTGGAGGTCCTTACATTTAGTGTCATACTATTTGGCCTAATTTTTAACATAATGTCCAGTTTGTACTATTGCCACATTTGTTTGCTCTTTGTCCCTCTATTTCTGTGTCTCCCTTACACTTTCAGACAACAAGACAAAAAAGAGAGAAAAAGTAAACAATATGCTGTTAATAACATAGTCCATGTATGGTATTTGGTATATTGCTAGTATAATTCAGTGTTATTGCAAATGCTGAGGGTTTAAAGTAAAGCACATAGAACAATTGCTACTTGTTTCATAGTGTCAAAGATTGATTATGTGTTAAAAACCCACAAAAATGATACTAATTTCCAATTTTGCTATATCTTAGAATCATCTTTAGAGCTTTAATTTTTTAATGTCTAATTGGTACCCAGAACAAATATACTAGAATCCTGAGAATATGACACAAATATGAAAAAAAAACAACTGTCTGGTTTCTTTTTTTTTTTTTTTGCCAGTCCTGGGCTTGAGCTGAGGGCCTGACCACTGTCCTTGGACTTTCTCAAGGCTAGAGCTCTACCACTTGAGCCTCAGCACCACTTCCGGCTTTTTTCTATATATGTGGTACCAAGGAATCAAACCTGGGTCTTCATGCATGCTAGGCAAGTACTCTACCACTAGGCTAAACTCACGGTCCCTGTCTGGTTTCTTATCTGATGTTTGTCCCAAAATGAAAACCAGTGACTGAGCCCTAGATCAATGACCAGCCATGTGTAGCTAGAAAGCATTTGAAATGTGGCCAGTCTTAACTGAGTGCTTAATAAGAAACAAAATAGAGCTGGAAATGTGACTTAGTGGTAGAGTGCTTACCTAGCATGCATGAAGCCCTGGGTTCAATTCCACCATACTACATAAACAGAAAATAAAAATAAAATAAAACAAAAAACAGAAGTGGCAGTGGGCACAGCAGTACACATGTGTGGTCCTGGCATGTGTCAGACTATTTCCAGGCCACTCTAGAATTGTCTAATCCGTTCCAGCTGCTGTATCTATAAAACAAGACACTATCTCAAAACTATAAACAAAACAAAACAAAAAAAACCATTTATCCTTTTTTTTCCGATTGATACTGGGGACTTGAACTGAGGCGTGGGCACTATTCCTGACTGTCTCTGTTCACAGCAAGCAAGTGAGCCACATCTCCACTTCTGGCTTTTTGATAGTTGATTAGAGAAGTCTCAAGGACTTTCCTGTTTGAGCTGACTGTGAGCCACAATCCTCAGATCTCTGTCTCCTGAGTAGCTAGGATTACAGGCATGAGCCACTGACACCCTACTGTTTTTTATTTATTTATTTTTAATAAGGTGTAGCCCAGGATGGTCTTGAACTCGTGATCCTCCTGCCTCATCCTCCGTGTTGATTACTGGAATGGACCACCATGGCCGGCCCAACTGTTTTATTTTTAAATGTATGATTCCTAACAAATGTTAAATGGCACATTTAGCTTGGATTTGTGGCATATATATGTATAAATATATATATATATATATACATGTTATCTTTGAGTAGTTGTACAAAGGGATTTCTATTTAATATGTCCATTTATGACTAGAATGCATCTCTTCCATCTCTGTCCCAACCAGTTGAGGACACCAGAACTAGCTGATGATGCCACAAACCACCTCAGCGGGGATGGAGGCAATAATAGAGACAGGATGGTCGAACTGAGGTTTGGGGTACCAAAGGACCTGTAGCCTTCTGCCAGCTTCCTAAATTCCACTCACCAAAGTTTTTATTGTATTTTGTATAGGAAAGTATGGGCTTAAAGTAAGGTATAAGCATCCACATGTGACAATATTTTGTAGATTTGACTTTCTCATCTTGGCACCTAGAGCTAAACAGTAAACAGCACACCAAGGATAGAAATCTGAATTCCTGTCAAGCCAGGACTGCTTGACTTTTTCAGGAAATTCTCAGAATTCTGAGAGTTTGTGTTGGAAGAAAGCCTTCCAAACTCCCAAGCTTTTTTTCTTTCTTTCTTTCTTTCTTTCTTTCTTTCTTTCTTTCTTTCTTTCTTTCTTTCTTTTTTATGTTAGCCAGTCCTGGGACTTGAACTCAGGGCCTGGGCACTGTCCCCCAATTTCTTTTGCTCAAGGCTAGCATTCTACTACTTGAACCACAGCTCCATTTCTGTCTTTTTCTGTGTGTGTGTGTGGGAGGGGGGTACTAAGGAATCGAACACAGGGATTCATGCATGTTAGGCAAGCACACTACCACTAAGCCACATTCCCAGCCTTCCATTTCTTTTCAGGCTCTCCTACATTCATTCACCCCCTCAAGTTAACTAGTTAACTAGTTCTAGTTTCAAATAGGCACAGTGAATATTATGACTGTACTTGCCCTCCCTTCTCTCTCTATTCATCTGTATCATATATTCTACTAAGCTAGAAATAATACCTATAAATATTTTAATATTGACATAATTACTTGCCCAATGGATTGTGTGTTTATATTCATGAAAACAGGAGGCTCAGTTTTGGGAAAAA
The DNA here is from genome assembly GCF_031878675.1 of Megascapheus bottae. NCBI lineage: Eukaryota > Metazoa > Chordata > Mammalia > Rodentia > Geomyidae > Megascapheus > Megascapheus bottae. Next base: position 20,706,303 of record NC_143526.1, on the reverse strand, counting down.
AAACCACTATAAAACAGAGTTCCTTATATTTTGTTGTTCATATTAAATAATTTACAGTATTTGTATTTTATGACATCTAGTCCATTTAATATTTTAAATGTTTTGGTGATGGAAAGTTTATGTAGGAACTGAGCTACAGGAAGTATAAAAATGGGTATGCAACATCTTCGTGAAATACTGTATTTCTTTCAATCCCATTTTGTTAATGGGATAACATATCAAAGAAAAGGGGAAATAGAACTGATAAAGAATAATACTGTTTGCTAGACATTTTGTTAAATATTTATCTTTTTAGAATCAAATATTCTTCTGGTAGAAGCACCTACATTGTCATTCTCTGTTAATAAACATTCTGTGGTGACACTGATCTGGATGGATTCCTTTATTCAGTAATATTATTTAAAAAAATAGAGGCCATGGAAAGGAGAGACCTGAATATGAATAGTGTAGAGTTAATTGTACTTTAAATTTAATTTTAAACCATTTACCGCCAGCACATTGGTTAAATTTGTAAGGCACCATTCCAAAGATTTGTAATTTCTTTTTTTTTTTTAAAGCCTGGCCCAGGATGCATTTTAACTTATTTCACATCTCCTATTATTACCATTATTATTCATTAGATGATAATTATCATCCATGGCTTGAGGCCATCCCTTTCAGTTTTATTAAAACTCTTTCTTTTCTACCACAGAATTGGTTTTGAATTTATTTCCCAGTGGCTGTGGCAAAACTCATGAAATAAATGTACTCACAAACTTTCATAATAAAATATCACGACTATATTAAGGTTTGTAAAATGCTGTGTATGTTCCTGAAATCATTTGTTTTGTTAGTCCTGGCACTGGTTTCCTTGATAAGTGGGATATTTCATTCTTACTCCAAATGAAAAGACATGCTTCAGAATAGCATTGGTCCCAACTAATTCAATGCTCATTTTTGTTCAATTGGTAATTCTTTCTAATTCATTGTTCTGTTATAAGCCCAAGCCTTGCTCTGGCTATTTGCATATCAGTTTCATGTACTTTTCTTGTAAATACCAAGTTAAAAAATTATTATTGTGGGGCTGGGAGTTTAGCCTAGTGATAGAGTGCTTGCCTAGCATGCACAAAGACTGGGGTTCGATTCCTCGATACCACATACATAGCAAAAAGCCAGAAGTACTGCTGTGGCTCAAGTGGTAGAGCTCTAGCCTTGACAAAGACCAAGGACAGTGCTCAGGCCCTGAGCTCAAGCCCAGGACTGGCAAAAAAATTATTATTGTTAGGAATATGGAGGAGAATGGAAAAGAAATAGACTGGACTCGAACTTCAACAAGCTAGGATGGTTGATTGCCAAAGAGGGGTGCAGACCTTCCCACAGGCTTGGAAGTTGTATGAGAGACTGGATTTGGGGTTGGGTTTATATGGGTCTTAACAAGGAAACAGAAAACTTAAAAACGGGCTGTTGTTTCTGGTGGTCCAAGAGACTGTGGGTAGGCCCGGAGTGGAATGGGGCATTTTTTAGCTAAGTCTAGGCGAGAATGATTTTCCAAGGGACAAGTGCATGATCACATCTGTTGTTGTGCTTGACCTGGAGGAATAAGGTGGGAATTAATATTTCAGTTATGATTGTTTAAGTAAAATCCCCTCTAAACAAGGGTCAGGACAACAAAGCAAAAACAGAGGACAGGTTCTAAATCTGAATGGGTTCTGTTCTTCTTTTTCTCTCCTCTCTTCCAGTAGTTTATAAACTCAGAACTAAAGAGCCAATGGAACGAGAATGTTAATTTTTAATACTTAACCAATTAGAAATATTTTAAAATAATTTTTTTGGTGTGTACAAACGTTTGGTTGGGCTTTCACCACACAAAAATATGCAAAGTTGGGAACTACAGTAGAACCCTGACTAGGAGAGAGCGGTTCTAGTATGAGCTACCCCACTGTGATACAACTGGCCACCTCATTTATCTTCCTGTTAAGGCAGTCCGCCTTAGATTATACTTACATTCCTTTTTTTTTTTTTAGCTATTTCACAAATTCCCCATGGATTGAGGATGTTGCCTAGTATATAACAAATTGAAATATATGTAGATTAAATGGAATCTTTTAACCAATTTTACATACTTACTATAGACATGAACTACTCCAGAAGAGACCCAATGAAAACACTGACATTAGTTAAGTGCTATATCATGTAACTACTCTGTGAGATTGGAGAACATTTCAGATGGAAGTTTTTCCGAGATTTCTCCTTTCTACTAGCAGGTAGAGGAGATTGAACTATAATCCAACTTGGAATAGAATTTTCAGTTGTGATTTCATATCTCTGCTTTCTATGATTTTTTTAAATACAGTTCTCTGTAATCCATGGATCATTAGGACATGTACTTTTAGTAATTAAAATACAATATATACAACCACTCTACCATTGAGCCTCATTCCCAACCTGAGAATATTATTTTAAAGTGTCATAATCCATTTTCTCTTCTCCTTTAGCTTTTTCCTCTGGTATTAATTCATGAACAATAATAATTGCCTTTCATCTAGACTACATTATGTATGAGGTTCTTTACTCACATTGATTTTTTATAAACCTACCAAGTTAAAGATCATAATATTTTTTTAGATTATTATAAATTTGTATTATTTTCATAAACTTCCAAGCTATATTAGCCAGAACGCTCCAGAGAAATAGAAACAGCATGGCATAATTATATAAATGTACACTACACATATTGGATATACATATATGTCAAAAAACAAAATTTCAATTGGGTTTCAGAAATCTGGTTGGCTTTTATAAATGACTCATGAACTAAGCAGCATCCAGCTCGTCCAATGAGCTAAATAGGCGGGGGGGGGGGCTCGCAGAGAGAAAGACAGAGACAGAAAAACAGAACAGGAGGGATAGGAACAAATAAAACAAATAAAAGATTTCTTGTTTCAGTTTACTTCTTTATAACCAAATCTTGTGCGTTTAATATTTGACCCCTATTTTTATATGTATTTCTTGGAAGTTCAGTAAACAACTTAGGTTTTACTTTGGTAATATGGAACCTCAGTAGGAATGACTCTAATTTGAGTCTGCTATATTTATTTCAATATGACCACACATATACATAAGTATGTACATATTCATTTATATATAACTGTATCATATATATTACATATGTATGCATGTATATATTAAACATATACATGTATATACATATACATGTGTGTGTGTATATATATATATTATATATATATAAAACTATCCATTATGATTGTGAAGCCTTAGCAAATCCAACATCTTGGCCCTGAAAACTAAGGAAGAACTTCAATCTATGACATAGAATTTCTTCTTGTTCTCTTACTTAGAGGAGGGTCAATCTTTTTTTATATTAGGCCTTTCCTTCCACTGACACTGTGGAAGATAATGTGCTACTGTAAGCTCACAAGGTCTATCTATTTAAATTTTAATCTCAAAGAAAATTCATCTTCAGTGAAACCTGTAGAATTAATAATATTTAGTTATCTGGGTGCCATTTGTAGCCAAAGTTGACCACAGACTCAACCACTACATGGATAACTAGTATGATCCCATGTTACAGATGGGCATGTTAAGGCTCAAAGACATTAAGTGATGACAACACTAATAGAAAGTATATTATGGAGCATTTGTACCTTGCAAAAGGAGTTAGTTTCCTAAAGCCCAGGCATCTATCTCTATGTACACATCTTTCAAATTGATAGTTGTTCAATTAAACTGAAATATGCTCTTCCAGAATCTAAGTTTAGTTAAAAAATGTATTTCATAACTGTGGATATATACTTTATAATCTCATTAATGTACTGATTAATATTTACAAAGGATAATGATCAATCTAATAAGTAGGTGCCTATCATAATAAAAAGTTATACAAAAGAGCTAGAAGCCATCTTGTGCTTCATTATATCCAGAAACTTTGTCGTATTTTTCCATTCCTGATAACTACACTTGAATTTCTTCCTCCCTCTTCCACCATTTCCTTCTCCACCTCCTCCTCCTCTTCCTCCTCCTCCTCCTCCTCCTCCTCCTCTTTCTTTCTCTTTCTTTCTTTCTTTCTTTCTTTCTTTCTTTCTTTCTTTCTTTCTTTCTTTCTGTCTTTCTTTTTCTTCTTCTTCTTCTTCTTCTTCTTCTTCTTCTTCTTCTTCTTCTTCTTCTTCTTCTTCTTCTTCTTCTTCTTCTTCCTTCTTCTCCTTCTTCCCCTTTCCCTTTCCTCCTCCCTCTTTTTCCTTCCTTCTTTCTTCTTCTTCCAGTTGTGGGGCTCCAACTCAGGGCTTGGGTGCTGTCCCTGAGCTTCTTTAGCTCAAGGCTAGCACTCTGCACTTGAGCCACAGTACCACCTCTGGCCTTTTCTGTTTTTATGATACGGAGGAATCGAACCCAGGGCTTCATGCACGCTAGGCAGACACTAGCCACGTTCCCAGCCCTCTACCGCTTTTTACCTGGAATACACACTATGGTATTCAATTCTAAAGTCTTTACATTCCCACATTCTATACTTAAACCACCACCGATTTCTCTGACCACGGTTTTTAAATGCTCTGGTATACATAAAGCTCAAATCATGGGCTAAGCGCTAAAGATTATTTCCGGATGCGCTTTAACTGTTTGGGTAGGCACCGTCTTAACCCTTTGCTGTGAAGAATATAGGTTAAACGTGGCTCCTTTCAGAGGTTCCCCTATTCCTGGAGGCAGTGCCACTTGACTGAGCCTTTGTGGTTTCCAGGATGGCCCCAGGAAGCCTGTATCCTCTCCTTCCCCGCACTGCTGGCGAGCAAGCTAAAACGGGTGGACTCCGAAGTGAGTGTATTACCTATTATTCTCGGCCTTATTAGGCTTTCCAGACTTAGTGGCTGCAAGATCTTCACGCAGTACCTAACCTATTAACCCACCGGAGCAGAGGGCAGAAAGAAGGGTTTCCCAAGAAGTCCTCAATCGAAATGTACTACGCCCCCTATTTCCAGAGAATTCCCTGTATCCGGTCAGTCTACTCCATAAAAGTTTAATGCTCTCGCCTGGACCTGAGAACCACAGAAGAAAACTGCAGGTGCAGGATGGGAGCCAAGGTGCCTGTCAGAGAAGGCGGGGCTTGAGCCTAGCTCCACCCACTGCTCAGGGGGAGACCCAGAGACCGAGGGGGTGCACGCACGGCGCATGCTCCGTATCCAGGGCCCGCTCCGCGCGCGCCGCCCCGCCTCTCCGGCTGCCCGGGAGCGCGCACTCCGTCCCGGGGAGCGAGCGTGCCCTGCGTGCGGGTGCCCGCCGAGCCCGCCGGGGTGCTGGTTTCTTGAGTGCACCCCCCACACACATACACCCTTACCCCGCCTCCGGCCGCGGCCTGAGGAGCGGGCACCGGGCCGAGGCGGTGAGCGACAGCGGAACCCCAAGCGACGAGGAGCGCGGGCGGTGAGTGCGGGGTGTCGCGGGCGAGCGGGAGGGCTCCTCCGCGCGTGCGCAGCTCCGGACCGATCGGGCCAAGGGGGGCGCGCGCGCCCGGCCGCTGGCCGGAGTGGCCGCGCGCTGTGGGACCCGGGCCGGGGCTGGGGGCATTCACGGGTGGTGAATGGATGGGTGGTCGGCCTCGGGGGTTCCCGGGAATCCCCTCGCTTGGGCCGCAGAGGCGCTGGCCTTGAAGTCGGGATTCCTTGAATGGGCTCCAGGTGGGGCGTCCGGGAGGGGGTGGCCAATGTGGGAGCCCGGTCAACCCCAGAGCCTGGGGAGAACGAGCGGGGCAGCGCGCCCCGGGGGTCCGGGCCGCCGTGGGCCGCACGGGCGCTCGCGGGGTGGGCGACCCGGGAACGGGGCCGGGGTCCCGGCAGTGGGGTGAGGGTGGTGGGGGGGGCGCGGCCGCAGCTGCCTGCCGGGCGACCGGGCTTCCCGGGCCGCGCCCCCCCCCCAGCCTTTCTCCCGGAGCCCGGTGGGGGCGCGCGGCTGGGAACCTGAGCAAAAGTTCCCCCAAAGTAACTTTGTCGGGGCGCTGATGGGGAGGAGGATGAGGAGGAGGAGCGGGTGGTGGGATCTCTGGGGACCCTGATGAATGGAGAGATGGATTGATGGGCTGATTCGGAGGTTGGCTTTCCTCCGCTCAGCTGGCCGCCGCGGCTCTCTCTTTTTTTTTCTTTTTTTCTTTTAATTTTTTTTTCTCCCCTGCCGTAGATGTGGAAGTTTTGGGGTGTTTGGTGACCGGGGGTGTTGATGCCCTCTGGGGGAAGAGATCTCTTCCTTCGTTTAATCTCAGGGAAAGTACTGTCGGGACGCGCTGCGTGCCGTTTCCTGTGGGTTTCCACCGGCCCATTGTCTTGGAGTTTTGCGTTGGAGCAAACGGAGCGAATTCTTAGTTTGGGAAAAGGCCCCCCGAGAAGTCATGGCGCGCCTTCCTTTTAACATACTCCGCCCTGCCTCACCGAAACACTGTACTGCAATAGTTCCCAAACTTGGCTGCATGGGAGTTTTAAAACTTTTATTTTTATTTTTTTTTTTGGGGGGGGAGGTGCAGATTGCACCTCAGACCAATGAAAACACAATAGTTTGCTTGCTTGCATGTGTGCTTTTTTTTTTACAAAGAGCTTCAGGTACTTGAGGATGCTGCACACTTTGGAGACAGCTGGATTCAAATGTAAAACCTATGACTAGGGCTGACTTCAGTGTTACAGAAGAACAGTTTACACTTTGCCAGTCACGGGTTGAAAAAAAGAAAAAAAAACTAGTTCTTTTCTCTGAGACAAGAGCTTACAAAGGAGGGTTTGTTTCACACCAGGGTAGAGGAGGCTTGGGGTGTGGGGGGGGGAGGGTCTCTCCTCTCTGATGGTTCAAACGAGCTAAAAAACACTGTGGCTCCCAGGATGCTCTTGTAAGGGGTGTTGCGAATTTCTGCTACTGACCTGCTGCCTTCTTTGATTTCTGGCACACAAGCCAGATGATTTCTCCCTGGAAGCCTCCCTCCACTCCTCTCTCAACCTTCCCAGCTCCCTTGTCGGACTCACCCCAGACACCGGAATAATCTTTTTCTGACGTCAGTGACGTCAGAATCTAAGGGTTACAGGGTTTCCATAGCAACGAGTCCTCCCAGACTTCCCATTGGGGTTTCCAAATAAGATTCTTCCTTTTCTGAAGATTTTCTTTCAACCTCGTTCCCTTCTTGGCCTAGGCACAGGTAAGGATGAGCTCATTCCGTCCAGGGTTTTCTTCTAAGGTAATTACAGAGTCGCTTAACGATGCTGTGGCTGGGGCTTGCATGGACATTTTCCTTCCTGGACTATTTCTTATACCCCTTGTTCTCAGGAGATTTGCTTGACAAAGTTCCAATATGAGGTGGAAACAGTTTTGTTCCTAAAAATTTTCCTGTCACTCAACAGAAACCTAAGAACTGTATGCGTTGTTTTTCCAAAGTTCCAAGACATTGTATGTGTAAGCAGTTTAAAAAAGCGAAAGATTCACAACATTGTCAAAAATCTTTTGATAATTTGTGGCCAAAATAAAAAAAAAAATCAACTTTTTAGCTTCTGTTCCTAGAAGGTGTACTGACCAGATTCTTTACACAAAAGTTAAACCACTTGTAACATTATCCTTTCGAATAACAAAGGAAAGACACCTTCTAAGCACTTTGCTCACTTCTTCCCACACATCCAGAATCAAAATTTCAAATTTCTTTTCAAAAACTTCTGAATAACTATAGTACACAAATATCTTACTTAACATAATTCTGGTGTTTTGTAAATGTCTTCAAGCTATTCTGTACAAATAAATCACAATTCAGGCAATTTCCTGAATGGTTTCAGAACTCCAGTGATTTTGGCAGTGTATAGAAACTGGTTTTCACTCACTTCTATTCCCCCCCCCATCCACTTATCTCTTGTTTTTAAGGTTGTAGTTAAATCCCTGTTAACTGATGTTCAAACACACTTCCATGTGTCTAATTTTTCCCACTTCATAATGGGAAGGGAACATTGGTAGATTTGTCTTATGATGGACCATGTAGTTCCAGTACTTGTGCTCCTCCTCTTCCCCGTTTTCGTCACACATTGAAAGATTCCCATTGAGTCTTCTCAGGGTGGTGCCTCCTTCAATCTAGTTATGCAGCAACCGAGTCTTAAGATTGCATTAGTATGCAATTACTGGAGTACTTTTTCTTTTCTTAAATTAAGCAACTGTTGTGTATGGGATTTTAACAGTGTAGAGTGAAATGCATTTTTATCTTTGTTTTAGACAGTTTGGGAAATACTGAAAAACATTATATAAATAAAAGCCAGTCATATCATCCAGAAATCAGTAACTACTGCTAATGAGATAACCTACTTGTGTTTGGCTTTAAAAGAAAAAGTCATATTTTGTGTTTTTTTATGTTTTGTTTTGTTTGGGTGGTACTGTGGTTTGAACAGAAGGTCCTTCCACTTGATCCATGAGTCTTAGCTTCAAAGACATACTTAGAAATAAAGTTGCAATATTAATCTTGTATGTAGTTTCAAATTACCCCTTTTATTTAATATTGTAGCACAATGTTTTGCTTAAGTCTTTTGGAAATAGATTTTTAATGATGGATATGCACACTTTAATTTAGCTAGTTTCCTGTTTTAACACTTCTATTTTGTTAATAATTTTCAGTTTATACTGGTTGAGAAAATTATATTAGGTTCTTTGGTTTCAAAGCTTATATTCAGCCATATCTTGTGTTCTAAATGACCTTAATTCTTTAATGATTTAATCTTTCTTTCTTGGAGTAAAGGTAATGTCCTTGCACTATAAAGTTCTAGTGAGATAGAATAAGGCTAACAAGGATTGGCAAAGATGTAGGTTTAATTAATAGACATTCGGACTGAGATAAATGCCCTTCCCTGAAAGTATCTGATTTCTTTAGCCAGATTTATAGCACAGAATATCTGGGGCAGAAGTGAACTCTTGACTTCTGAGGCAGGCTTTCAGGTTGTTCCAGCTGCAACATCACCCCTAGCTTCTTTGTGGTCTACCACAATGTGTCAGCCCTCTGGTACTTACTCCTTCCTAGTTTTCTATTAAAAAGAAAGTTTTTATTTGAATTGGTTGTTTTTGTAACTAGTAAGTTAATAATTTGCTGGTCTTTTATTTTTTCTTTTTGGGTGTTGTCCTAGTATCTTGTGCATGATACTTTTATTTTCTAAGTGATATGAAATATCTATTTTGTGTAATCAGAACTATAGCTTTATCATAATAGAGGATTTTTTTTATTATTTTATTTTCCTTTTCCACAACTCATTATTGTTCTTTTAATTTCTGTCATGCTGTTTTCCAAAAGGACAAGTTTTTATTTTTACAAGGCTAAGTAACTCTGATGTCCTTTATGGTTTTCCTTATAAACATTATACTTAGGTGAATTAAACATTATATTTAGATGAATTAAATGAAGCAAAAAAACTATATCAGATTTTTTTTACAAATTCTATAAATGTAGGTAGGTATGTATTATTTTTATATTATAACTAAGCCCAATTAGCCAGTTCTGCCACACTATAGGTTAAAGAGTTCATCCTTCACACAACTGCTTGCAGATTTTCCCTTCCAGTATTTTAAGATCTTGATTATCTAAAATCTGCTTTTGTATAACGTCTTATATATCTATACATTAATCTCTTAATTTCCAGTCTTGTTATTTTCCTGATTTTTTTTTTAATTAGATGAAAAAATATGCAGTTTACAAAATCTAACAGACTTAATTGTAGAGTGAGTGCTTTTCCAGCCCTTCTTTCTCCTCTGGACTTGGGTGTGCATCTGTAACAGCAGCCTCAGTGTTTCTACTGAGTTTTTCAGTTGGGCCATGGTAGGGGTTTTCTTATTGGATTGTTGGGGAAAATGAAGGTTTAGTCCTGTCTCCTAGGAAAGGGATCTGGCTTCCAGTGTTTAGGAAGGAATCTGGTTGAGATCCATTTTATGTAGTCGCTGAACAACTTCCCTGCTTTATTTACTCTTAGAATAACAAAGATCCAGTCTTGCAGGGTTCTGGTGTGCAGGAGAAAATGGAGAGGGCTTCTAGGGATTTTAGAGCCTCAATCTTTAGCAACTTTGTTTTGGCCTGCTGTCTATTCACTACTGCAGTGAGTAGACTCAAGTACAGTTTTCCTCACTGCTGGTGTAGTGTTCTTGGGTTGACTCTGACAGTTGCCACTCTACCTACTTTCTGCTTCATGATTTTGCTGTACTTTCCACTATAGTCTTTTCAGTCCTCAGGTCTCTTGTCTTCTAGAAAGATCTCTCTCATATTTCACTTTACTAGAGCTTTTGAGTAGGAAAAGCGTATAATTGGGTATGTATGTTAAATATGCCCTCTTAATCCAGAAGGTTCTGAAAATGAATCCTTAAAATTAAACCACCAGATCCTTTTCTGCCCTCCCCCACAAGGACCTGTAGTTAGTATTTCTATTAAGGACCTCAAAGGCTATTTGGATATTTGATCTAGCTCAACAGAATTTTGTTTTCTTCATCTTAAGTCCTAACATTTCCTGTTAGGGTTCTTTCAGTGTTTTAAGTTTTTGTTGCTTTTGCACTGTGTTCATCTATTTGTCTATTGCTTGTCTAATACTGTTGATGGGTTTTGTACATTTTTAACTGGCTCTTCTTAAAAGTATTGCAGCTTATTTTCTTTGATTGCCTAGTTATGTAATCATTTGCAGATAATGACATGTATCTGTACTTTCTAATAATTATACCTTCTGTTTTGGCTTTTTGGCAATTTGCAGTAGACTTAGAGTTCTGTAATGTTATAAAATGCTTCTGGAATATTATCAAGAAGTAATGGTGTTATTATGCAAACTTGTGTTCTTTATCGTAATAGGAAAATGAGCAGTGCAAGGTTAGTTTGCTGGTATCATCAGGATGAAAGGAATCCTTTTGTTTCCAATTTACTTAGGGATATTTCAAATTTTCTTAACAGTTGGAAATAAAATATTAGCAAATGATCTGGATAGTTCTTGACTGGTCTAATACTAATTTAAGTCCTTAATATCAAATTGAATCAAGCCCTTGTGAAAAATTCTTTAGAAAAATAAATTCAGTTCCTGGACGATTGACACCATAACATCATTTTTAGTCTTTAATCGTGTTTTACCGAATATGACATAATTCAGTCAATAACGATGGGTAAGGTGGGGTAGGAAACTGTCAGTGCTCTTTTGAAGGAAAACACAATGAGTGCTAAATTCAACAGTGACTTCTCATCCTTCCCTGTTGACATTATCTTGTGTAATTAGTCACCCTCTTTCTTGATAAACTTTCTCCATTTGGGTTTCAAGGTCATCAAACACCTGCCTTTCTACTCCATCCCTAGTCTGATACTTTGTTTTTCTCGGTTGTTTTTCAGTTGTGTGCTAGTTTTCTATGCTCACCAATCTATTCATTTTAATAGGTTAAGGCTCACCTCAGGTCCTACCAGACTCTTGTTACAGATAACTCACAAGGATTTAATTAAATGCCATGTAACTATTAAACTCCCAGCTCAGATAGCTCTAAGTGTTTTGCTTTTTATTTTTTCCTTGAGTAATTCACCTGATAAGTCAAATATCAACTTAACCAGGACCCAAACTAAATTTCCCTTCTTTGCAAATATGCTCAACATGCAGCCTGCCTCAGTTTCCAAATTATGTATAATAAAAATGTTAGAGTCATCCTCTCCTCTTTCTCTCCCAGTCTACATTCAAGATATCAAGTCAGATGCTGCTGTAGCTCTGATCTGTGTTTAAAATTCTCTCCTTCAGAAATAAGCCCCAAATGTAACTATTCTACCCACCTGCACTGCCAACATTGAACAACTCTTGCCTGGAATCCTGCAGTGACCTCTTAAGTATAAAATTGGTCTCCTTTGCTTCCCTCTCCTGGATTTCTCTTAATCAATCTACCACCTAGAAGGATCTCGATTTTTTTGTTTGTTTTGTTTCCTCTTTTCTTTTTTTTGTGGTACTAGGGATGGAACGCAGGGCCTTGAACATGATAGCTTAACAGTCTACCACTAAACTGCTCCTCCACCCCCAGGCTGAAAGTAGGTTTTTAAAAATATTAGATTATGCTGAAAACCTTGCAGTGCCTATTGTGTTGATCAGGTGAAGGTCTGATTCTTTTTAATGATTCACAAAGTCCTCCACAATCTGGAATCTATGAACCCCAAGCTCCTACTTCTCTCCCTGTCATGTTCTCCACTCTTAAGTCTTTGATAACTCTGAACAAAACAGGGGGCACCTTCCCCTTTTAAGTCTTTGTTCTGGGTTCTCCTTTAATATTACCTGTCATAATATTCTACCTACCATCCTCCAAATATTTTCATAGCCATCTATCTCCCTTACCCCCTTCAAGTCATCACTAAAATAGCACCATGTCAGTGAGGTCTGCCCTCTGGGCTTGCTCTCCTCTGCCTTTTCTTTTTCTATAGCATATGTTACCTTCTAAATCATTAAGAAGATATATTGATTTTGGTTGTGGTAAATTGCTTCTCTCCTTGACCTTTGCTATACTAGAAGGTCCATGATGATCTGTTTCTATTGTTGCTGTTGTTACTTTTCTTTTTGGTGCAGATACTTTTTGAAATGAATAGTCTTCTCCTTGTCTTTCTTCCCAGTGAATTTCTCAGAAAGCAGTATGTATATGCATAATCCTTGGGCATTTATGAATCTACCATGGATGATTTAGCATTCATCAGCAAAGTAAAGTTCTAGAACATGCGTAATCTGTAATGTAGATGATGACATAGAGAATGTTTGTGTGGGTTAAAGCGTCATCATTAAAAGTATTAAACTGTGCTAATTTATAAGACCGGGTATCCTTTTCTTTTTTTTTTTCCTTCCTAATAAAACAAGAAATATTTGTATGTTTTGTACTGCTGAAATTGCTGTGCAAATTACTGATGGCATTTATAAATTAACAGATGATCATTTTAAAGATGAAACACTAAAGATTAGACAATAAGCAAATGCATGAATCTAGAAATGAATGAAACAGATAGCTGATACTGAAACACAAAAATGTGAAATTTTTTCTCACATTCTATTTCTTCAAGTTACATCTAATTTCTTACATCTGTGTTCTCTGCTTAATTTTGGGGGATAGTGTATGAACACAAGCAGCCCTCATATTTAATCAGGAAGTATAGATATTTGAGTTCTGATTACTATACTTTATAGAAATAAAAGTTCATCAGCACTTTTGTTCTAAATACATTTATTGGATGAATATAACTTGGTTTATTTATTTATTTTTTGGGTGCCAGTCCTGGAGCTTGAACTCAGGACTTGAGCACTGCCCCTGAGCTTCTTTTTGCTCAAGGCTAGCACTCTACCACATGAGCCACAGTGCCACTGCTGGTTTTTTTCTGTTTATGTGGTACTGAGAAATAGAACCCAGGGCTTCATGCTTGCTAGGCAAGAATTCAACCACATTCCCAGCCCCTATAACTTGTTTTTGATCTATGTTTTGTTATTATGAAGACTAACTTGTTTGAAAAAAACATTGTTGCAAGTTTATTTATTTATTTATTTTTGCCAGTCGTGGGCTTGGGCTTAGGGCCTGAGCACTGTCCCTGGATTTTCTCAAGGTTAGGGCTCTACCACTTGAGCCACAGCACCACTTCTTGCTTTTTGCTTCGTATGTGGTCCTGAGGAATCGAACCCGGGTCTTCGTGCATGCTAGGCAAGCACTCCACCACTAGGCCAAACTCCCGACCCTGCAAGTTTATTTTTTTATACTGTCCTAAATAGCCAGTACTGTTGGCTAGGACTGAATGAAAAGCACTAACCTCCCTTGCCGATGATGAATCACAGTGAGTGTTTCCTGTCGTCAAGGCCATTAATGAATATCCCATTTGGAAAACACACCTTGTTTTTTATAGTTGTACACTTTGTTCAGCTACGCCTGTAATTTCTGCCTTTGTGGAAAGTTTTGTTCCTTCATTTTGTTTTAATTGCTACTTTACGTCTTCTGCACATCTCTTTCTGCGTTGTTTCGAAGCAGTAGTTTTCTCTATGAAACACCAGCCAGCCAACGTTACCTACTCAATACTGAGGGTCTGATTTGGCTCTCAACTCCTATTTTAGATCTTTGTGAATAGAGAAAGATAGACCACTATCCTTTTTTATACCTTTGTGTAGGGAAACATTGAGTGTGCTTTTGAGGAATGTATGATCCACATTCTTATACAACCTAGAAATTCATTAAAATCTGTAGTGGATAATTTCCCCCCCTCCCTCCCTGCACTCACACAAATTTTATTATCAACATTAAAAAGATGAGAAGCTACATAGAAGCATCTCCTGTTCTAGGTGCATGTTCAGGCTCCAAGCAGCTGTTGTGTACTGTTCTTGTTTCTTGCATAGATTGACCTTGCCTTGCAGACAGGGTGCTTTTGTTTACCTTCCCCTGGGGTTTTGGGAGATCCTAAATGCTTGAAGCTGGAGCACATCTGTGGGAAAGTGGGTTGTATGTTATCTGCATGTGGCCAGCTGGGGAGAGAGGGCACACGTGCTGTCTCATGGCAAGACTTCCCCTTTGCAGATGACTTCAGTTTATACACAATACATGTTGTATAGCTAGGTTGTTTTTTTTTTTTTTTAAGTTAATTCGTTACCAACTCCTAAGTGTTTCTGTGACAGCCCCACTTGTTTACCTGGCATTTTGGATTGTTTCCTAACAGTTTTCCCATAGTAATTCTTCAAATTCTCCCCCAAATTTTAGAAAATGTCAATCCTCAGAGAGCAAACTGCTTCAGGCATATCCTCTGAATGAGACTTAAGGGTACATTTGGATTCTTGTGACATGATGGGCAGGCCATACAGTATCAGTAGAGTCCTACTAAGGCAGATGGGCTGGGGGCAGACGACTAGACACATACATAGTTGTCTGGTTGTACATCAATTGATTTCACAGATCTTACGCAGCTCATGGGCCAGGCATTTCCTACCCTTTCAAGTCAAATTCATCAGTCAGGAATGTCAGTATCAGCATTGTTTAGATTGGGTTTTAAGAAAAATATTCAAAATTCTGGCAACCTGTATTTTAATATTTTAATTTTACAGGTTTTTATTGAGTTTGAAGACCAGAATCCAACTAAAATTATTTCTGATTTTTTTTTAAAGACTAACCCTGAGAATGTGTTGGAACACTGGCTCCTTAGTAGTAAATCACTGTTTTAAAGTAAAAACCCAATAGGTGGTAATTTAACCATTTCCTTCGGGGTTCCACAAACTCTGAACCTGAACTTTTCATCCACCAAATCATTTTCTTGTATTTTGACTATAGGAAGTTTTGATGTTATGTACTAGCAGATTCTATACCCTATGGGTATATAGAATATACATAGCTATTAAAATAGTACTGGTGAGAGAAGTAGACTCTGTTTAATTTAAAAAAGTGAAACAAATTCTCTTTAACATTAGCAATGATGCTTACTATGGGAGAATGGCAAATATTGCTATTTCTCATGGGAGAAAGCAAATTTTCAGAGAGATGTTTGCTTTTCTTCTTTTTCTTTTTTTGTAGGTCATGTGTCTCGAACTCTGCCTGGGCGCTGTCCTTGAGCTTTTAGCTCAAGGCTACCACCCTACTGAGTCTAGATGTCCCTGAACTCTTCAGCTCAAAGTTATCACCCTACCCTTGAGACAAGCCCCATTTCCTGTTTTCTAGAGATTAATTGGAGATAACAGTCTCAGGTCCTTTTGTGCCCAGGCTGGCTGTGAACCTTGATCCTCAGATCTGAGCCTCCTGAGTAGCTAGGATTATAGGCGTGAGCCACAGCGCCAGGCTTTGTGTGTGTGTGTATGTGTGTGTGTGTGTGTGTGAGAGAGAGAGAGAGAGAGAGAGAGAGAGAGAGAGAGAGAGAGAGAGAGAGAGAGAGAGAGAGAGAAGTTTCGAGGGTAGTTGTCTACTTCAAGCTCATTTGAATTTGTTTCTTAGGCTCTCCAAGTACAATATCAATTAATAAAATCTTGCCCTTTATTTTCTGTGAAATTTCTGAAATAGACTTCCAAGATGTCAAATGGCAACGTAGGCCAGGCAGAATGTTCGCTTTTTCACTGCTAATATTAATTTTTGTGACATAGGATGGCACATTTCTCTTATGTGCTTCAGTTCTTCAGGCAGTGTGGCATGTCTTCCCTTCAGCTGCTGAGGGTCCATTGGTTTGGCATCAAGGGGAAAAACAGTCACAGAGTTAGGCTACAGACTAGTCTTCATTTTGGAGCTCCTGGCAAAAACCTGTCTCTTCTGTTTTAGGGAAATGTCTCCAGTGAATGCTTTTAGTTATGTATCACTACTGCCAGATGTTGGAGAGACATTGCTGAAGGATTCTGTTGTCTATTTGAAATACGTCAATTAGGACAATACACAGCTCTTACAACACTTAATTTTAAGCCAGACACATAAAGAATATGTTTTATTTATTTATTTTATTTTGCTAGTGTGGGCTTGAACTTAGGGCCTCGACACTGTTCCCAGTGCTTTTGCAAGGCTAGTGCTCTATCACTTGAGCCACAGCATCACTTTTGGCTTTTTCCTACATATGTAGTACCAAGAAATTGAACACAGAGCTTCATGCATGCTAGACAAGAGCTCTACTACTAGGCCATACTTTCAGCCCAATGTTTTAGAGTCTTACTTTTCAACAGCACTAATATATTTGGCTAAAATTTGTTTTCATAAATTTAGAGACCCATAGATCAAGGTCTCCCTCCCTCCCTCCCTCCCTCCCTCCCTCCCTCCCTCCCTTCCTTCCTTCCTTCCTTCCTTCCTTCCTCCTCTCAAATACCTGATTGCTTAACACTGGTTCTTCAGAGTAGAGCAAGACAGAGATGTAAGTAGTATACTTGTGCATACTTTTTCTCAGTAATCTGAAGTGAGACAGAGCCCATCCTGGCAGTGGATTTTGTTTGTGGGGGAGGAAAGTCGTTTTTAACTTTCCTGTGCACACAAGCCTGTTTTATTACTTTGTTTGAAGATTGGGTGTGTCTAATGTAGTGGAAATTTATCCATTCAATATTAAGTACAGATGAATTTCAGGGCCACATAAAAAGTCTTTTTAATTATCTTTTTTTATTATTCATATAGCTGCTTTCCTCCTTTCATGTGAATTACTGAAAATTTATCATCCTTTCCAATTCATTAAATCACTGGAAATTTCTACTGGTGATATAAATAAATATACTAGACTATGAATTAAGGTTGGTTGATAAAGGAGTTTTATCCTGTAACTGATTCTTCTTCCCGGTTAATCTATAATCGCTTTCCTGTAAATGTCTGTATTACATTACATTTTAGACTTCTGTTGAAGTAAAGCCTTACTCTGTGCACATGCAGGGGCTTGCTTCATGTTGAATCTTAAAGCAGTTGGATTAGATGCCAGATAAAGCATTATGATAATTTGACATTTGTGTTTAGGCATGTCCAGGAGAGCCCCAGGTTACATATAATAGCTGTCTAGGTTGTTTGCCACCACACCTAGCTTAAGCTTGCAAAAATATGGTAGGATCCTGTCTGGGAACCATTTTACCTCAAATACAATCTAAATTGCTCATTGGAGGTGTAAGTTTTAGGCTTGAACCTTCCTGTTAAGTAACCAATGAAAAACAAGTGAGTAGGTGGAGGCAATGTTAGCTCTCCTAGGAGATTTGATATGTAGTCCTCAGAGAATGAATACTTTAAGGCAACAAAGGCAAGGTAAAATTTGTAGAGTGCAGCACTTGTGCATAGAGAGTGCCTAAGTACCAGGAGTCATCCTACATGAAGTCTCTTGTGAACTGGAAGGATGGATAAGCTTTTGATGGTGTGTAGGGAAAAGAAAAGCACTGAGACTTGCAGGGAACAAGCCATTTGTAGCATGGGGATTGAAGGCAGAAGACTTAATAGCAAGTCAGTGAGGTCGTGGAGATCTAAAATGCATTGCTGAAAGCCTGGCTTTTTGTCATTGAGAAAAGGGAGAAAATGCTTCTCTTTTTCCTAGCTAGATGTTTAGTCTGTTCTCTTCTATCATGCATGCAAGTTCACCCTTAGTTCATATGATAGGCTCTTCAGGAAGAGCATCACAGAACGCATTTAAGATTTGGCTGCATGCCACTTAATGAGTATTTCTTGTCTCTTTTTTTCTTTTTCTTTTTTGAGACCATGGCATTCATACAGCTGCCTAAGTAAAATCCTATGCACAGAGACCTAACTCAGATGTAAATTTGATCTGTTTTCGGGGATTGTTCTTCCTTGGTCTGGTTCCAGTTGTCCTTATTATCATGAATCTTGTGTAGACATTAGCTGGAGAAATGGTTGCTTTCTTTGTGTTATTTTTTTCAACTTAAGTTACTGACAGTTGAGTTGCTACTTTTTGAAGATGTATTTTGACTTCAATGTTTTTAGTCTGCTCATTAAAGTTCTAGTCCATTTGTCAATGCTGTGTGCCTCTAGTTATATAATACAGAGCTGGGGTAAATCCAATTTAAGAACACAGTTCCATGTGTAGTACAAGAATATAGAAAAGCCACTTTTTAAATTGTATTAATTTATTTAGTCAGTCATGAGGTGTGATCTCTGTACCTGGGCACTGTCTCTGAGCTCTTTAGCTCAAGCCTAGTTGCTCTGTCACTTGAGTCACAGTGCCATTTCTGGTTTTCTGGCGGTTAATTGGAGATAAGTCTTACGGACTTTCATGCCGGGACTTTGAACCGTGTTCTTCAGATCTCAGCCTTCTGAGTAACTAAGATTACAGGTGTAAGCCACTGGCACCCAGCCTGAGAAGCCATGTTTGGAAGGATCAAATCTTATAGTCTTAATGGAAAGGCTGGAGTAGACTCCTGTCGTAAAGACTGGCAGCAGCAAATGTACACTTAACACTGTTAGGAAACTATCAACAAATGAAATCAGCTCCAATAGAGAGCTGAAATGAGACACCATGGTGGCTGGAGAAGAGCCAGGAGACAGTACATGAACATGGAGACAAGTGGCATGGCATAATGGAGCCTGAGCTGGTCTGGGCCTAAATAGTATGGTTAGGTCAGGAGGAGAGGTTACAGGAAACTGAGTCCCAGGCATAGAACTGACAGATTAGTAACCTATTATCCAAGTCTCCACCCCTGTCTCCAGTGATTCAAGCACACCCAGCACCTGGGAGGTGGAGGCTTCATGTTACCCCACCACTACAACAAGATACCAGACACTGTATCTGCTCTGTGGCCTGGATGATGTCACAGACCAGATCCAATCTCCCCATTTCATATGAATACTCCTTTACTTTCTAAATGAAACGTATTGGAGATATCCCCTCCCCCCCCTTGAACTCAGGGCCTGGTCACTGTCCCTGAACTGCTTTTTTGCTCAAGGTTAGCACTTTACCACTTGAGCCACAGCACCATTTCCACCTCTTTCTGTGTATGTGGTATTGAGGAATCAAACTCAGGGCTTCATGCATGCTAGGCAAGCACTCTACCATTAAGACCCATTCCCAGCCCTGAAAACTGCATTATGAGCAATTAGATTATTTTATTTTATAACGCTGAGTAGTCCAGGCACTGCTTTATTTACATAATTCAATGGGGAGGCTGGGTCTAGGTGCCGCCATTTTGGCCACGTGGTGGATAGGGAATTGGGTTAACTGGTGCTATCTTGTCTTCATGGTGGAGTAAAGTGAAGTATCACCTCTCTGGTGATGGGTGTGCCTGAATTCTGAGAGGCAAGATGAGGACATGGATGATAGATTACTGGATCAGTCAGTCCTGTGCCTTGAACTAGGGACACTCTTGAGTTTCCTGTGACTTTGCCTGCTGACCCTGACACTAGGCATAGACCAGCTCCAATGCCCTTATGCCATCCCTCATGTCCTGTGTCTCCTGGCTCCTGCCTGTCCTCCAGTCAATATGGCATCCCACTTTAGCTCTTCATTGGACTTGATTTGGTTTATTGGTATTGTTTTTCTACTCTTTCTCTGCAGCTATCATGGCTGAGTTTTCTAATGGTATTATGTGAATTTGTGGGGCTGCAGGCCTTTCTGACAGGGCTCTACCTGCATTTACCAGCTTTCCAATAAAGATTTCCAATTTGACCTCCCAAAAACGTAGCTTCTCTTTCAACTGAGTTACCTTACAAAAATAGTAGCACATAATCATGAACAAACAAAATAAGAAAATGACTTGGGGGTTATATTGTTAGGATTGAATTTTACTTGAAATACTTTTTCTCATTTCTGATATATGAAATCAAGTTAAGCATAGAAGCTCCTCAGCTTCCATTTTTGTTGGAATAGTATAAGCAACAAAGAACTACTTGGCCCATGCCAGGTCCTTATTTCCTCACAAATAGTGGAAGTTTCTCAAGGTTACTTGGTGTCATTATAGTTAAGATTATGCCAACTTTTGCAGCACAGTCACCTTTATATGTTGTCTTTCAGAACATCCCTAGGTAATTTTTTACTCTAACGCTAGTAAAAGTAGCAGAGACCAGTGTTTTAGTTTAAATTTAGAGCAGGTTTTACCTTGGAGCTTTAGCCAATAGTTGATTTCTATGATAGCCTGTCACAGACTTTGAGTTCATTGTGAAATTTTTCATTTTAATATTTTTATTTAAGGTTTATATTTCTTTTTATTTATTTATTTATTTATATTAATTTATTTTTTATTGCCGGGGAAATGTATTAGAGGGGTTACAGTTACATTCGCCAGTAGTAGATGTATTACTTCTCACACACTGATACACCTTCTCATGTTTTTGTCCCCATTTTCCTCTTTCCACCCCCCTCCCAATCATCTGGTTTTCCCCCCTTCCCTTTCCTACTTCAAATAAATAAATAAATGTATATACAATATAGCAGGAAACAAAGTCGGATACCATAACAATTTGAGATTAAATCACAGGGCAAATAAAAGAAAAGAAACAAGAACAACAATCACACAAGATAAAGCTCTGATTTCCATATTCTAGAGTTCCTTTCATTTAGTCTCATCCTATATGACCTTATGTTACCTAGGTTTCAAGCTATTGTAATCCTCTGCTAGGAGAGTCCTGGATGTGTACTAATTATTACAAATGAGGGAAACCATTAGGGTTTGTATTTCATGTGGTGACATCTACTTTAAAGGTTAGTTAGAACTTAGAAACTAAAAGTGAAGCTGGGAATGGTACTGAGGCCTGCAATCCCCAGATACACTGGAATTGGAGACAAGACGGGAAGTTTGAGCCATAGCTCCACTTCTGGTTTTCTGGTAATTAATTTTCCTGCCCATACTGGCTTTGAACTTTAATCATCAGATCTCAGCCTCCTGAATAGCTAGGATTACAGGTTTGAGTTACCAGCTCCAGACTAAAGAGGTACCCACTTCTAATTTCATGTTTCCCCCCAGCAGAATTTCTTAGATCTTTCTCAGTATAGCAGTCTTCACAGTTTTAGATCTTTGTCGCATTTCATTCCTAATTACATATATTATAAAGATGGAAACATTTCATTAAGTGTTCATTAATTGAGCTTATTGTAAATATATACTCATAATGCTGGTGGAAACAAAATTATAACTTGTCTTTTCAGTGTGGCTTTGCTAAAATAAGAGAACATCTTTCCAGGCCTTTCCACAGAACAGTTTAAAATATAACATAATTTATATTATTCAGGTGTTTGTGGTGGGAGGGAGAGGCTTGTCCAAGGATAGAACATGAGCTTTTAAATATCAATGTCTGGAGTCACCAAGGCAAGGAGGAAACTCTTTTCCTCCAAGTGTCATTTGGGTATTTTTAACATCACATTTGCGGACCCAACTTTTTTGACTTTTGCTCTGAAAAAATGCTCCCAAATATATTGAATTTGGAGTCCTGTCTATGATTACCTTGGCAGGGCCAGACCAAATGATTTTGAGGGCCTTATGTGGCCCTCCACCTTGACATTCTCCACTCCTGCATTGGAGCAGCATGTGTTGGTGGCTTGTGTTAGGGCCTGGTTTTATTGATTGTAGGAATTTGTCTCCAAGCGTTGTTCATGTTGAGTACATCTGGTTATGACATTTGGAGCTTCACTAATAATCAGGACTGACGTAGACTATCTGGTAGCTTGGGAATTGTCTGGAATCTTTCTTCCCATTCCATGTACTCATTGGAACGGGATGCCTTTCCCAAGTAGAGCAAGATGTTCTTTGTTTAAATGTGAATGACACATTTAATGATTTGACTTTGGAGATGTTTTTGATGCTTATCTTCTTAATATCAGAAGGAAAAAAAAAAGCAACACAAGCCAAAGTAAACAGCATCTTTGGGCGTATCTTTTTCTTTGACGAGAACACATTATTTGTCCTCTGTCATCTAAAGCAAACAAACGACCTGGAGAAAGCTACTGTTATGGCTGAGAGTGAGGTAGTTCCACAGCTTTCATTTCTAATGTCTGAATCTCCCGTTGGATAAGAAGAGTACCCCATTAAGAGTTTTTCAGAGACCTCATGAAGTCTGATCTTTCCATTTGATAAATGGTTTTCAAATACCTAGTAAGAATAGTATATAATGGATTTATTATAATAGGATAACATTTATCAATTTTTAATATTTTTATTGTAATTAATAGAAGGGTTACATTATATTCACCAGATAGAAGGTGCATTACATAACAATCATTGCTACCCATTTTTCACTTTTAAACTAACATTTTAATGAAAGCGTGTATTATCTCTTTTTTTTTTTGTCAGTCCTGTGTCTTGAACTCAGGGTTTGGGCACTATCCTTGGGCCTTCTCTCAAGGCTAGCACTATCACTTGAGCCACAGCACCACTTCTGTTTTTTTCTGTGTATGCAGTACCAAGGAATTGAATCCGGGGCTTTGTGCATGCTAGGCAAGCACTCTACCACTAGGCCACATATATTATCTTCTAAAGATTCATTTTTACCTCCACATTTATGATATACATGAAGTTGTTGTAAGTTATTCTTGTCTTGATAAATGCTAAGTGTCTCTAGCAAATAATTCTCAGAGTTTCAACCTTCTACTAATCAGTTTGTGTACATGAATAATTATGTGCCATGAGAAAATACGAAAAATGGATTCTATTAATGCTGGAATTCTTACCAGTTCTGGCAATGGAAGTTTTCATTTTGAGATTTCCATCTAGATTTTCCATATTAACGGTTGTCATAGTAGCAGTCTCAGTTGAGAATTGTGATTATATACTTTATCAAATGACTACTTGATGAAATCTCAATTATTCTAATGTAGTTCAGCCAGAATTCTGAGCATCGTCTTACCCGGTTAACGGAATAATTAACCAGCCTAAAGAAGTGATTTTTTTTCTGTTGAATTATATAAATTTTATCTCATTTCACTAATGGTAAGGTGCCATTACTTATAAGAAATGTTGGGTTTTTTTCTGTATTATTGGGGGAAAGCCTAACTAATATTCATTAGTTACCATAAATTTTAAGATGCACCTCAACTTCATAGATACTAAAAAATATACATGTGTTTGTGGTCAGATTTAAAATTAATAGAATATACCATATATCCACACATACAGTTTTTGTTGCATATAATACTCATATTTTTAAACTGTCAAATAAATCATTTGTTATATATTACTTATTTTTTTTTTTTGCCAGCTCTGGGGCTTGAAGTCAGGGCCTGAGCAGTGTCCTTGGGTTTTCTCAAGGCCAGTGCTCTACCATTTGAGCCACAGCACCATTTTTGTCTTTTTCTTTTTCTGTGTATATGGTACTGACTAATCCAGCCTAGGGCTTTGTGCATGCTAGGCAAGCACACTACAAGGAGGCCACACTCCTGGCCCTACATAGATTGTTTTTTTAATTCTTAAAACCTCAAGTTGGGGGAGAATAGTTAACACTAGATTTGAAGAAATTTACTGAGATTATTTTAAAATATATAAGATGTCAAGTTAAACCTTTTTACCAAAGTATCTTACACTTTACAAAAGAATTTGTAGTATCTTATAATAAATTTTTTATTTTCCTTTACAGAATCACATAAAATTAACATAAAATTTGAGATTTAGATGAGTTGTTTAGTAGTCCAAAGAAAAAAATGCACACTAGGACACGGTGTGTTTAAAGAGCTATAATCAAATAACATGTTTAATGCCATATAGACTCTTAAAAAGAATAATCATTCTTGCCTTCTGAGAATTGTTTTAGTCTTACTTTAAACATCCCCTCCCCGGAACTTAAGCAATAATTCAAGATTAACTAGAGTTACATGTGGCTCTAGGGTAGTGGTTTAGTGAAACATGACTTTTCTAGACAATCCTGAAGGTCACTTTGACCATGGAAACCAGTAGGTTATTTATCACTCGAGACTAAATTCAAACTCTGGGTCATCATTAAGAAATCCAATTGAATCGATAGTGTGTGTGTGTGTGTGTGTGTGTGTGTGTGTGTGTGTGTGTGTGTGTTTCCCCCCTGTCCTGGGGCTTGAACTGAGGGCCTGGGCACTGTCCTTGAGCTTTCTCAAGGCTAGTCCTCTACCACTTGAGTTACCACTTCTGCCTTTTTTTGTATATATGGTACTGAGGAATTGAACCCGGGGCTTCATGAATGTTAGGCAAGTACTACTAGGCCACACTTCTGGCATTGTAAATTTATGAGATGGACTGCTTGTGGGCTAGGCTAAAAGATACTCTAAGGCATCAGCCAACAGGTAGCCTCATGGAGCTTCCCCCCCCCCCCCCCAGTCCTGGGCTTGAGCTCAGGGCCAGAGCACTGCCCTTGGACTTTCTCAAGGCTAGAGCTCTACCACTTGAGCCACAGCACCACTTCCAGCTTTTTTCTATGTATACATAGAAATCGAATCCAGGTCTTCATGAATGCTAGGCAAGCACTCTACCACTGGGCCAAACTCCCGGCCCCTCATGGAGCTTTTTTGAAGACCACATAGGTGCAGACCTAGCTAGGATGGGGGCTCTTAGTGCAGAGTTCAAAAAAATACTAGGACATGTAGACATTGGTATGGAACTTGTTCAAAACGGACAGCTGGAACACTACTTTGGAAATTGAGAACAGGAGAATGATAATTCTAGGCCAGCTTATGCAGAAAAGTTTTAACAGAGTCTGTCACAACCCACAGCTGGTCATGCTAGTGCCTGGGTCATTGTGATCCAGTATGCTGAATTCAGTGGTATCATAGTTCTAAGTCCTGCCCTCCAACAGATCATAAGCCTCTGTCCCGATGGAAAAAACAAATGGGGTGTCGTGGTGTGTACCTGTCAGCCCACTTACTGCTGGAGGACTAAAATAAGTGGATCATGATCCAGTTGCACTTCTGGGCGAGAAGTGAGAGATGACTCCCCAAATAAAACAGTGCAGAAAGGGCTAGAGTCATGAATAGCAGTGAAGCATCTGCTTAGCAACACAAGGCCCTGAGTTCAAATCCAGATACCAAGAAAAAGAAAACAAAAAGGCAGCACAACTGGAATCTTCATTCAGTTACGCAATCTTCAAAGCAGCTGCAAAATGGGAACATGATTCACAGTCACCTGGCTGCTGTTTGGCCCCCAGTAGGACTAGAGCGAGCCTAAAGCAGAGATAAAACATCATTTGTCATAATCAGTAGAAACCTTGGGCTCTCCTAGCAGAGATTTACAATAGAACAACACCTAGATACATAAGGCCATATAGTATGACACTAAATGAAAGGACCTCCAGGATATAGAAACAAAAGCCATATAATGAGTGATGTTTGTCCTTAATGTACTATGTTATCTCTCATCTCTTTTGCTGTCCCTTGGTTATCTCATATTGTTACAGTATTTCACCTGGTTATCTGATATATTGTATATATGCGTATTTGGTAATTTGAAATAGGATAGGGAAGGGAGGAAAACAAGATGAGGGGCTGGGGTGGGGGAAAGGGAAATGGGGACCAAGAATGAGAAAGGGTATTAATGCTTGTGAAGTAGTGCACCTTCTATCTGGTGAATATAATGTAACCCTTCTATTAATTACAATAAAAATATATGAAAAAAAGTCTGTAGCTGTGCAGATGGACAGAATACATGGATAAGAACTTAGATTAGTTTTTGTTTCCTGCATAGATACAGTTGATACAAATAGAACTTTTTTTGAGTGTTTTCAACTTTTATCAAAGTGCTTTCACAAGCATATATTTTGCTTTTATAGTAAACCTGAACTGTTATAAATTACCCCATTTGGCATATGAGGAAAATGAGGCTTATAGATACTAAGTAACTAACTTTTAAGGTCGTTTAACTCTTGCTTTTTTTCATGTATATCCTGCCAATGCTTGACTCTGTGCATTTGTCTCCAAATATAGAAAGCATAGAATATGTTTTCCCTGCACTAGCTACTATCTTTAACGACATCCTATGTTTAGTTGCTAATTATTTTTTTGCCTGCTAGATCACTAGCTGAACTTTTGTTGGTATTGAAAAGAAAAATAAAAACAGAACATTAAACTGTCACTTATCATCCGATTAACCACCTTTCCTCTGTTGCATTCTGTGAATCATTTTTTGAACTACTAGATACTTCTTCATCTGCCTTACCCTGATTACACCTCAGCTAACCTCACCTCAGTTGAGTTTCATGGTGGTAGTAAGCCGTATACAAGTTCAGACAAGGAGTCCAGAGTTAAAGCAAGTTAAACAAGAGTTGCCAGCATTGTTGGTTGCGAACAAAGAACTCTGTTAACCATGACAGGGCTGGATTTCTTACTTTTGATTTACCCTGACAGTCTCTTCTGTATGTTAGCAGCTTCCTTATAGCCCACTCCTTCCTTTGAAAGCTTTTTCCTATTTCTTTCTGTAGTATATGCTTCTGCTACAGTATGGATTATAGGTTATATGATTGTGTTGGCATGTTTCCTTTCCTTAACCTTTACACATACATTTTCTTTTACAGTAGATCAAAAATGTAAACAAGATTATGTAAGGATATGGGGTGATTACTAAGACAGAAAATTGGGGTGAATGAGACAAACAGATCTTCCTTTCAGGGTGGGGTGTTGACTGACTGTGCTTTGTGAGCTTAACATTCATTACCTCTTCTTGCATTTTGTGAAACAAGAGCTATCATTCATGAAGTCTCTTTAGTTTAAAACTCATTTCTGTGGGCCCTAAGATGAATATATACAACTACTGAAGGTAGAAGGCCTGCAAAAAAGATGGATCTAAGTGAGAGGAAATTCTGTTGGTAACTTTTTGATTAATATATAATTCTGATGTAACTTTATGGCAAGAGGCTGAGATCTAGTGATCTCCTTTGAAGCCAGCTGGGGCAGGAAAGTCCGTGACACTCTTATCTCCAGTTAACCAGTAAAAAGCTGGAAATGGAGCTGGGTCCCAAGTGGTGCTATCTTAAAGCTTAGGAACAGTGCCCAGCCTCTGAGTTCAAGCCCTAGGGACTGGGGGAAAAAATGAAAAAAAGCATATAGGATGTGTCTGTTAGTCCTACAATTGGTAATCACATTTACTCATTTTAATAAAGAAACAGCACTTAGGGTCCATCTAAAATGAAAATAGGTAAAACTGTTCTAAAAATTGTGATTGTCTACATGGTATGCTTTGCAGTGACTTGCAAATGATTTCAATAATAATATGGCAAAGAAAAAAAAAGAGCTAGTGGCCCTCGGCTCAGTTTAGTGACAGGATCCTAGAGATAGGAAGAATGTTCTGTTTTTATTGGACTGTTACTTACGATAATAACAACAATTCTCACTTGCTGAGTCCTCTCCTATCTACTGTGAATATTGTACAGTAAACTAGGCTGTGATCAGGAAGAGACCACATAGATCACACAGAGATCAGTGATGAGGGGCTACTGTGTGTTAAACAGATGAGTATTAATCCAGGGGTATGGATTAGAATAAATCTCTTCATTAGTCCCTCTACAAATTAATAAGCATGGGTAGAACCTACAGCAGATGTTTTTGCTTTAATTTTTTTCTAGGAATTATTATGGCTTTCACATCTATGAAAACCATAGAGGACTTATTATTCTGATTCAAAGCAGAGATTATCTGTTTGCGTTTTAACTAGGCAGCAGACAGACATTTATCATTTCAAATAGCCTTATTATTGGGTTTTGCTTTAGAAGTCCTGGATCATAGTCATTAACATTGTAACAGGATTAAATGTAGCAGTAACAGTTAAGTTGGATTTTGAGATCCTGAACAGGGCCCCATTTGACATATCTTTAGTGAATTATAGCCTTTAAACACTGATTACCAGATATGTCTCATTTGAATGTTATTTTTGCAGCTAGAATTTGTCTTACGCTTCAGTGCAGCTAAGTGTGCTGGTATAATCTAATCCTAATTAACAATGTTTTGTGACTTGGGACTTCTGTCAAAGATCATTTTAGGAGCTAGAAAAATTGGAAAGTAAGTGGAATACATAGCTTTAGCTTTCTTCTTTTGCACTAGAATTTAACTTGGGGAGAAAAAAGCAATGCTTTCCTTTTAAACTGTAATAAATGTGCTTGTGTGAGTTGGCAGCTATTAATCCCCAACATTAAAAATTCATGGTTGAGAGGATTTTGTTAGGAATATTTGAAAGTAGACACTACCAGGAGAAGGATTTTTTTTTTAAAGCCAGAAATATAGGGTAGATATATTCGTTTATATCCTTTGTTAATTGATCCTGCTTGTTGAACTGAGGAAATGAGAATATCCTTGTACTAAAGAGAAATCTGTGTTCATAAACTCCTCCCTTCCTGTTTTCAAATATGTTTCATGTGTTGTTTATCTTATTTAAATATACAGTAGACCGAGAATGCAACCACTGTTCCTTTAATATCAGAACTATGCACGTTACAATAGGTGTCACTGTTTTGCTTGGTCCAATCATGATTGGTGACTTCAGCTATTGGCTCAGAGCGCTGGCTGTCTGACTCCATCTGCAGGGCTGTAATACCTACTCTCCTCTCCTCCGATCCATTCACCACACAACTTCAGCTGGCTGAACATGCTCGCTCGCTTGCTCTCTCGCTCGCTCGCTCCCTCACTCGTTCGCTCGCTGGGCTCTAATACATCTTGCTAACCTAATTCAGAAAACAAGTACTACAGCTCTCTGCCTGTCACCTTCGCTCAGTGTAGCATTTTCAGGTGGTCTAAGAAACGGCTATTTTTATGAGCAAGTAAGAGAAACAGGAATCATGATGGGGATGTATTTAACAGATCCAGTACTGGATAAAACTTAAAGCCAGTTTCTGTTCAACATAGTGAAAAGGTCACCTTGCCTGGCTGAGAAAAGAAGCAAAATACCAGCTTGTTGGTACCCATTTACATCTTAACTCCGGCTAGCCTCTTTTTCTTGATGTTTGAACCAATTTGGGATATCTCACTGTAAAAAGAGACATACTGTACTCATGGTAGATGACAAGGAAAAGAACATGAAATGTCTCACCTTCTTCTTGATGCTTCCAGAGACCGTAAAGAACAGGTCCAAGAAAAGCTCAAAGAAAGCAAGCAGCAGCAGTAACAGCAGCAGCAGTAACAGCAGCAGCAGCAGCAGCAGCAGCAGTAGCAGCAGCAGCAGCAGCAGCAGCAGCAGCAGCAAGTTGCCCCCAGTTTGTTATGAAATAATTACCTTGAAGACTAAAAAGAAGAAGAAGATGGCTGCTGATATATTCCCCCGTAAAAAAACAGCCAATTCCAGCAGCACCACCGTCCAGCAGTTCCACCAGCAGAATCTCAGTAACAACAACCTCATCCCGGCCCCAAATTGGCAGGGTCTTTATCCCACAATTAGAGAAAGGTAAGTGCCAGGCCAGCTCATTTACTTTAAAAAGTTTGCCTGGGTTGAAGTTTGTGCTTTGGTATAACCTGCCATGTATTTTAACACAAATCTGTGTTTCCTCTTTTCCCAGATGCTTTTTACTGGTAATGGAAAACTGCTTTGTATTGTTTCCAAATCAGTACAGCTGTTTTCCTCATAGATAAAAATGTTTTCCCAAGCTGTAACAGATAATGACAGGGTTGTGTCTATGGGTCATAGAAAAAAAAAAATCCTTTTTTTTTTTTTTTTGGTTTTAGTCATGTAAAAAGTTTGCATAACTTTTTTTTTTAAAACTTTACTTACTTCCCATGTATTTGCCATGATTGCAGACACCGTTGTTTAGTTAGAACCTTTATGTGTCATTTTGCCTTGAAATGAAATTATTAAACTATTTCTTAGCCTCTGACTTTCTTGCCTATTTTGTATGTTGGGGCAGGAATGGGGATATTAAAATGGCTGGGCTGCTGTGAATTAATGAATTGCCTCTGTTTATAGAAATGCGGTGATGTTCAATAATGATTTGATGGCAGATGTACATTTTGTGGTTGGACCACCAGGTGGTACTCAGCGGTTACCAGGACACAAAGTAAGCAACAGCTGCATGACTGGGTTAAGTCCTGAGATTTACAAAGAAGGGACCCTCGTAGCCTGGAACTTGATGTGGGCAGCTTGCCTATGGCAGGCAGAGCAAACATACCCTCTCCAAAGGGCTTTGGACATGCTTAATTTTTTTTCTTTGTTTCCTTCTGCACTGTTTTATGTGTCACACAAAAACATGCCCTCTTAACTCTCCAAGTACGGGAAGTTATCGTGACAGCTTAGAAAAGTCTTATTTTACCCTTCTCATGGAAATCAGTTAGATAAGCATCTTTTAAATTTATTTTGCAGCAGAGGACCTGGGAATTAATTTCTGCAGGATTTTGAGATAATTAATATAGTGACTACTTTTATTTTCTGTTGTTGGTGGTGGAGGTGGTGGTGGTGGTGGTGTGTATATGTGTGTGGTGTGTTTAATGAACATCTCTGAACATCTCATGCTTCCCTGGCAGGATAGCCAGTATCTATCTTTTTTTTTCCTTTTTTTTTTTTTTTTTTTTAAAGAGGTTTAGGTACCACTAAAGCTGACTGATTTAAGTTGTTTTTCTGAGTATGTTTGCTGAAAAACATTTTCAGTTTAGTGCATGAACTAAGATTTTCCTGTCTCCACAGTATGTCTTAGCTGTTGGGAGCTCTGTGTTCCATGCAATGTTTTATGGAGAACTTGCTGAGGACAAAGATGAAATCCGTATACCAGATGTCGAACCTGCTGCTTTTCTCGCTATGCTGAAGTAAGCATTATTTGTGTGTTTGGGAAGAGTTTGTTTATGCTGTATTTGTACTCTGCTGGCTTCAAAGTTGAATGTAAGTTCTGCCTAATGCTAAAGGAAATCTGGAGAGAGAGGGTGCTGCTTACCTTGTAAATGGTTTTGGAGAAAACTACACTTCCCTCAGTGGAAAGCATGTAGAATGATGCAAGCATTTATAATCACATTTTGGCATAAGATATGAGGGCAAATGGCATAACGATCTGACATTTAATGATTTATAATTAAAGAAAAATAACTTTCAGACTAGGCATTAATAGAATGTGTTCTCTCTAAAATTAGGGCATGTAAAGAAGTCTTTAAAGAGGGACATTTTTACTTCACAATTGTAGAAATTACACACCCTATTTAAATATCACCAGTTACTGGAGAATACTAGTCTTTTTTGCGCTGATGACTTCCTGCCAGCAAATAGAGAACTTTACTATTTGTTGAAATAATCTGAGTCCTTTACTGGGGCAGACGTACATAACATACAAAACTGGATCCTTTTCTTCAAGGATAAGATGCACTTGACTCTTGATCCTGCAGGAGGAATTTTTGAAAGGTATAAATTCTGTATTATATTTCGTCTAGATTGATGCAGAAAATCCTTTAACTGATAATGTGGAAATATAAAATTCACATTTGTATATGGTCATCAGGGCATGAAATCATCTTCTTTACCATGTGCTGATACTTTAGGAGTTAGCTACCACATGATTATACTCTCATTATTCTACATTTATTTGATTTTTCTTCATCTGTTTTTCTGGAACCCCAAAGTATTGAGCTTGAGGTTATCTACTGCTCTAGAGATTGCAGTTCACTGGAATACATAAAATGTCTATTGGAAGCAGTTCCTTAGTGGGTCAAGTTCGCAGATAGTTGACATGTTTCTGTGTATTTACTGCCTACTGAAA
Source organism: Megascapheus bottae (assembly GCF_031878675.1). Lineage (NCBI taxonomy): Eukaryota > Metazoa > Chordata > Mammalia > Rodentia > Geomyidae > Megascapheus > Megascapheus bottae. Next base: position 20,674,341 of record NC_143526.1, on the reverse strand, counting down.
AATAAGATACAATTCTAGAACTTAAACATATTTAGTTCTTTATTCCTACTGGAGTTTTGAAATCTAACTGCTGTTGATTAGAACTTTCTCAGTGGGAGGCAAGGAAATTAAAGGCAAAAGTCCACAAATATAAACTACCTCACTGCTTTTTACGAAGACATCTATATAAAAACCTTTTTACCTCTCAGCATCCCTGTTGCACACACCTTAAAGTCAGCATTGTGTATGTGCCAGTGTGATCTGTGGTCGAATAGAATGCTGTACTAGTTTGGTATTTTGACTCTGCTGCAGTCAGGTAAAATGCTGACTTGGAGGCATATGCGTTAATCAGGAAACGTGAATGAGAGCAACCAAGAGTTCTCACCTGAAGTCATTTGATTTATCATTCATCAAGGATCTTTTATCTTACATATATGTTGCTTGGACCATATGGTAATAACAGCTTTTTAAAATTCTGTAAGCGGTTCACACGAAGTGATAAGAAGAGAACCGCGACAAGGTACCATAGCTGACACAGTGAGGAGGCTTTCTCCTCCCACATGATGAGTGAGTAACTAGCATTCCTAGAAAAGACACTGACTGAGAAAAGGCAAAATCTACTCCCTTGGTAGTTTCAGAGGTACCAAGCCCTGACCATGTGCCTAGGTGCTCTACATGGGCTGTAATTGAGTGCAGATATATTGTTAAATGGCTTTGTTAGCCTCAGCTGGCTTAGCCTGGTAGAATGGAGAAAGGTGTCTTGGAGCAAAAGGGCATTGCATTTGTGACCTTAGACTTTTTTCCTTTTTGAATCCTTACACTTTTGTTTTATCCTGCAAAAGGTGTTGTTCTTTTCTTAAATTTTATGTGTTACACTAAAAATAAATAAAATAACTGAAGGAACACTTAAGTACTATATGCTTTAGATAAGAAAAAAAGAAAGTTAAATGTTACCAATATTGTTCACACATGTAGTTGTCAGTGTTTCTTTCATCAGCCACAACAGTATAAGAGCAGGTAATATCTGTCTTTACATACCCATTTGGGAAACTGCTACCACATCTAATTCCTGAGATGGATTTGCTTCACAGGAGCAATATTAAACTTTCCTGTGTCATCTTTATATTAGTCTGTCTAGAAATCATATATTTTTAAAATTGAAGGTGCAGAAACATATATGGAGAAAAGGAGACATTTTGAGTTTGAAAAACAGTTTCAAAGTCTGTTGGAGTCTGTGTAAAGTTAACTAGAACAGAGCACTGAGGGTCATAGATTGATAATTTATTGATCTTGGAACTACTTGTAAATATTTAACAAATAAAGCTTTATTTTATATTCAGAACAAAAATCCTAAAAAGCATCAAGAAGCACTCAGTTGCAGACATAGTATTCATGGCATTGGTTTTTAGCTGAATGACAGAAAGGGTCATAGTAAACTATATTTATAGATATTACCATTGAACATGAGGTGGGCCTCCTCCTTGATGAAATTTAACAGAACGTGCACAATAGAATTTTCCTTTTTCCTAATATTGCTTGTATCTGATAGGTGACCTTCTTTCACACGGGAGAAAATACTGAATGCAGTAGAATGGAAACACAGAGTTAGTGCTGTACTTCGGATGCTTTGTTAAGCCACACTTGCCTGTCTTTCACATAAAATAATGTTCTTGAAACTAGTGTCTTCTTTACCACCCACCTCTTCACTGGGTGTGCATACCGTGATGTGTCATGTGCTTTCTTCCAGGTACATCTATTGTGATGAGATCGACCTGGCTGCTGACACAGTACTTGCCACCCTGTATGCCGCCAAAAAGTACATCGTCCCTCATCTGGCCAGAGCCTGTGTGAATTTCCTAGAGACCAGCCTGAGCGCCAAGAATGCCTGTGTGCTCCTCTCCCAGAGCTGTCTGTTTGAGGAGCCAGACCTGACACAGCGCTGCTGGGAGGTCATCGATGCTCAGGCTGAGTTAGCGCTCAAATCCGAGGGGTTCTGCGACATTGACTTCCAGACATTAGAAAGTATCCTTCGCAGGGAAACTCTGAATGCCAAAGAAATTGTGGTGTTTGAAGCTGCTCTCAACTGGGCTGAAGTTGAATGCCAGCGACAAGATCTGGCCCTGAGCATTGAGAACAAACGCAAGGTCCTAGGAAAGGCACTTTACTTGATCCGCATCCCCACCATGGCCCTCGACGACTTCGCAAACGGTGCTGCACAGTCCGGAGTATTAACTCTCAATGAGACCAACGACATTTTCCTCTGGTATACTGCGGCAAAAAAGCCCGAGCTGCAGTTTGTGAGTAAGGCCCGCAAGGGCCTTGTCCCCCAGCGCTGTCACCGCTTCCAGTCATGTGCCTATCGGAGCAACCAGTGGCGCTACCGGGGTCGCTGTGACAGCATCCAGTTTGCAGTGGACAAAAGAGTGTTCATCGCAGGCTTCGGGCTGTATGGTTCCAGCTGCGGCTCTGCAGAGTACAGTGCCAAGATTGAACTCAAGCGGCAGGGCGTTGTCCTGGGGCAGAACTTGAGTAAATACTTCTCAGATGGATCCAGCAATACCTTCCCTGTGTGGTTTGAGTACCCAGTGCAGATCGAGCCAGACACCTTCTACACAGCCAGTGTGATACTGGACGGCAATGAACTCAGCTACTTCGGACAAGAAGGCATGACGGAAGTTCAGTGTGGCAAAGTGACTGTTCAGTTTCAGTGCTCTTCAGATAGCACGAATGGCACTGGGGTACAGGGAGGACAGATCCCTGAACTTATCTTCTATGCTTGAACTTCACTCCCCAAGCACGAGCAGTGGGAGCTTGAGGTGCACATCTGGGCCCTCCTTGCTTGATGCTTTAGCTCAGCTGCAGATGTGTGATCAGCGCAGATCATTTGTCATGATGAAGCAGTAGGCAGTTTCTAATTTCTTTCAACCTTTTAATTATGTACAGGCTAAATTGCAGCATTCTGCTTTTAAGTGTGTGCTTAGTCGAGCCCTGTTCTTGCTAAGGCTTTGTGACTTGCAGAGTTGTGTCTCTACACCTGGGAGATTTTGTTCTCTTCCAGGTGTTTCGCTGGCCATCCAGTTTCGTCACTCGGAAGATGATTCTAAATCACTTTAAATTCTTAAGGATTTTATTGGATGAATAGACAGAGTCTAAAACAATACTATTAGATTGTCTGAAAGTAATATTATGTTTAAACCGACCCTCTTCGTTTTCAAAAAAGCAGATAAACTTCTGTGTAGAATTTTGGGGAGAAGTTTTGCTCTGTGATCAGTCATCATGTTAAGAAGAGTCGTATTTGACTGTTCATTTAAAATTTTTTGTTTTGGGGCTCTGCTTTTTATTTAATATCTAAGTCCACATGGTTGTTACATATGACACAATTCAGAATGTACAGTAAGAACCTAAACAATTGGATATTGGTTCAGCTCACAACTTCTTCTCTGAAGCAGATTTATATTCTTAAAGTCCAGAAGATAGAATACTATAATATAAATACTTCTTTTAGAAGTAACAAACATTGTCAGTTAAAAAAATTGTCAGTTGCAAGCCTAGTAATTTACACTGAAATCAATTTTAAACAAGAGCCCTAAAAAAGGTTTGTACTACAAATAGTTTAATTGATGACTCATTGGGATACACAGTTTGAAAAAGACACACTTTTCTTGCCAGGTAATTTTGGACTCCCACTATTTGTTTGTTTGTTTTTCAGTTGTTGATATAGAGTTCCTGTTCCCTTTACCTTTATAAAAAGAGGACCAAACCTTCTTTAGAAGAATGGAGTAACAACTAGTTTTATAGCATTACATATTAGTGTGGTAAGATGTCTCTCTCTTTTTTTTTTAATGTGAAATATTCTTTATCAGATGTTTGACCATACACCATCTGATTTGTTGATTATGATTCTGTGCTGTTCCTGGACTGCTAGAATCTGGCCTCTGGCCATCTTAAAAGTGCCAATAGATGCCTGCAGGGTTTTTGAAAAATGATTGGAGCGACACACTTAATTATACCTAATATTCGCCACATCAGCATCATATCCAGCATTCTTAATTTGTTCATGGGTAATGTAAACAGCAAAGGGAAAAGCTCATTGGAAAAATTTTTTTTTAAAAAAATTCTCCTTCTATGATGGCTTGTATTGATTTTAGTGCCTGTGACCCTGGCAGTGTTTCCAGCATGGTCACTATACCAGTGCAGTATCCATGTGTTTCTGGGCAATTTTTCTGCTCAGTGTGCTCCTGAGATGGCTTTCCTTCCACCCAGAGTGTGGTCCCTGGCCACCTCCTTCTCCTGCTCTGTAAGCCCAGAACTGGCTTGCTTGGAGCTAGGGGTTAGTCCTGGGGTGTGTGTTCCTGCATGCCTTTGTGCATGTGTATGCATTTGCCGACTCAGGAATTGCCTCCTCCCTGCCTGGCTAGCAAGGAATGGGACAGGAATAGTCCCTCTGCTGGCCCCAGCAAGGCCTGATGAGTGATTGCCCATATTTATTCCCTGTGCTTTTGGGCCACTTCTTTCCCTGTTTAGACAAGGGCAGGTGGCCTTTGGCTGGCTTCTCTGATGGAGGAGAACACTGGATTATGGGAAATGTTCTCATCACCTTTTTGCCATTATCTATGTCTGTTTGTGTAGGTGATCTGAAGTTGTTTCTAGTGAATATAAATTAGAACTCCCAAGGCAACTTTCCACACTTGACTTGTCTAGAAATTGTTTCTTATTTAAGAAATGGCAGATCATAGTTTTGGCAAAGCATCTATTGAGATAAAGGTACATTTTTTATTAAAAATATTCCTACAGAACATTTTGTTTTTCACCTGTAGTTCTCTAAGACATCGAATGTGTCTTAGCTACCATGATATTGGTAGACCTGATTAGAAAGGCACTTCTTTTTAAGCCAGAGAAGAAGAAAATTATTTGGTACCTATTTCCTCCTGTGTGGTAATTGAGGGGAGGTGGATAGCCTTAGTGTGGTATCATTGGTCCCCTCCTCACCTTCAGTGCCCTTGATACTGAGCTGAAATTCCCTCCATGTACTACAAAACTGCTGGTTAAGGCCATGGGGGGGTCATTTACACTGGGTGAAGAAAGAATTGAATCTTATTTACTGTTACTTCCAAAGAAAGAAACAATATACGCACCACCATTTGATTGGCCTGTGTAAAGAACTATAGGAAAAATTTGAAAACAAAAATTATATGTACAATAAGATATTTTTCCTTTTAAATCCTATCTTCCTTGCATTCTTGGCAAAATGTGGAATGAAAGCTGATGTGCTTGCTTTTGCTTTCTTGGGTAATTTTAAACTACAAGGCTGACAACTGTAGTGTATAACCACAGCTTTATTAAGGCATTCGCTGTAGTTGCTTTCCCAATGTACCTGGCAGCCCTTGTTGTTCAGCTTGGGAATTAAGGGTAACTAGACTAGCAGTTCTATGTAACATTCTTTAAGCATATCTGAAAATAGTATTTAAGTAAATGGTCTAATTTCTACATAATTATTGCACTGAACTGTCCTTTTTTGTTGTTGTTGTTGTTTTTAAAGGTGTTTAACTAAGCTCCGCTAGCTCAAGACACTGTAGCCACTTGTGCCTCAGCGTGCTTGACTTTAGCAGCTTTTAAAGCATTATTTATGAAGGAAACTATATAAATATGAAGTACCTCATGTTGAATGTTATTGTACTGTATTTTTAATGTAACAGTGCAGATCTTGTTAGACACATGAATGTGTATAATCATGTCAAATGCAAATAAAATAAAGCTGGTTCGTAGATTTGTTTCCTTAGCATTTTTAATACTCTCTTGAAAGTTTCTTTTTGTTTTAATCACCCTGGTACTTTTGGTGTTGTGTTTTACACAGTGTTTTTCACAAGAGCAGTTGTTTATGAAGTGTTCAGATATGTGATCCCTGAAAAGGAAAAAAGAAATGAGGCAAAAGCATAAGTGAACAATGAACATGATAATGAGTTGCGTTGTTCAGAGCTTGACTGTTTAATGAGAGGTAGTGAATGAGTGCATTTATATTTCTCTTATGGAATGTGTAGTTGGCTGGCATCCTGAAACTACTCTTGCTGGAGTATCTGTATCTCCCTGTTCAGAGGTTGTGTTGTACTTTACAACATCTGGTTTCTGATATGACCAGGGCTTCGGCTTCCTATATTGTTAGGCATAGGTCTCGGAATTTTTTTGGGGGGGGGGGTGTACTCAATTAGTTTCCCATTCTACTATATCAAGAACATAAATACATGTAACACACCCATATTCTCCTGGTCTCCATCCTAGTTGTAACTTAAACCACGAGAGTCTTTAATCCAAGAAAATCTTAGCTCTTATCTCTTTGTTGTTCCAAGCCAGACGGGAAAGACCCTCCTCCATTGCTGGGATTCCAGGTCAACCAATCACTGAAATCACACATTCTTCCCCTTTGATTCTTGACTTGCCTGGGAAGACCACAAACTCGAAATCCTTCTCGGATGTCTAGGAGGCGGATAAAATGGCAACGGAGCCTGGGAACACAGACTCCGGAGACCAGACTCTCGATGCAGATCTAACTTTCTTTTAGAAAACATGCTCACTAAAATACAGTTCCAGCAGTGGCAGTTGTTGGGTCTTCCTCGAATAGGACTGTCAGTCAATGGTATCCTAAGACACGCCCCAGCTCCTGGTGGAGGCTGGAAGGGCCAGGCGTCTTCTGGCTCCAGACTGCTTGCATCTCTTGGTGTCCTGCACCAGAGACACAGGTGGCAAGCAGCCTGGGCTCCTACGCCACCAGCTAGGAGTCCCCACATGGAAGAAAGCAAAAAAGTGTGAAACACTTCTGAACAACTAAGCGGTGTAAAACGAACCAAATTAAGCAAGTGTTCTTAGAAACTGATTTTGTTAGAGCAGAGTTTGTTTGGAATGCCTTTGGGAGAGTTTGGTATGAGAATAGCACACTTTAGATCCCTAATTAATACATTTCAACACTTCCTTCAGCCAATTACCACTCTTGCTCTATACTTCATTTTCCCTCTGTGTATGTATATGCTAACAAAATGAATGCTAGAAAAAAATTTCACAAACACAATTTGCTCATTTATTTCCATAATGAACACTGGCTCTGGTGTAAAAGTTTCTCAATCAAGAAATCACCATAGTGAATGCGATGAAAATGTTTTTGCAATTGTAAAGACCATCACTGAGGAATTACATGCCCAGCAAGCAGTACCCAGCAGCTATCCATTGGTCTCAAAGAGGAGTTGGCTACCTTCTCCCAACATGAATCCCTTTCTGTTGCCTTGTCTAAGCCATTTTAGGAGATGGAGACCAATGGGAAGGAGAGGAGAATATTTCTGTTCACACATGTTCTGACCTTATAATCATTGTCTCCTTGCTTGTCATAAATGTTCCATGGACAGGCTTTTTACTAGCGGATGCTATTTGATATTGTCACCTGCAAAGTCACATACTAAAGGATTGATAAGCAACAATTTAATCTTTGTCAAGTCTACTTTCAGCAAGTCGATGTAGATTATAGTTAATCAGTTAGCATTTAAGAGTTCAGCCGCTCCTTTCTCTTTAAGCTGATTAGGTAGTGATCAGGTTGGCTATGGATTAAAAGTTACTTCATGGTTAATAGCCTCTATGTAGGTGGCAATACTGTGTGTAACAAGATAAACTTTTGTTTTAATTTTGATGGGCTATTTTTTTCATAGATGACTTTTTATATTCATTATTTCATCAGCTGTTGTATCTTGAAAGGAAAGTTTAGAAAAAGGGATACATGTTAGTTATAACATGAAGAACTATGACAAATACATGGGCAACAGCAGGAATAATGTTTTATCAGAAAAATCTGCTGCATTTTGTTACGTAGCTCAGTCTTTACTAGGCTTACACAACTTGCAGTTTACTTCCTACACTATTCAGAAAATATTCTGAAGATGGGTAATAACTACTTAAAGGAACTAAAAAAATAATCAATTTTCCAAAGCTTGAAGCAGACAGCCCTCCTGTTGAATCTTTAAAAAAATGTGCTTCTGAGACATCAGATATCTCCTAAAAACTCATTTTCATGCTTATCTGAAAAACCTCTAAACTTCAAATTATTTCACCATTTTCTGCTGTGTTGGGACAATATATTGAGGCTTAACCAGTTCAAAATTAAAAGTTGCCAGAGATATTCTCTCTTAAAAATTCCCATTCTAAGAATATTTGTTGGCCTTAATGGACTAAGGAATTTTTATAGCATTTCCTGCGTAATTTAACTCCCCATGAGGCAAAGTTTAATGAGTCATTCCAGGATTAACCTACTATTCATATTCATTCATTGATCTTTCATTGATTTTTATTTCATCCCAGGCAGGTCAGAGTGCTGGGAAATCAAAGCAGTCAGATGCAGTGTGGAGTGTCAGGTTGGATATTTTCTCCAGGCTCACTCACTTCTCATGTTCATGTGCAAAAACAACAACAAAAACATGACCCCAGAAATTCCAATCTGGTTAATTTTAGATGAGGCCTGAGAAATTGCATATCCAAAAGGCTCCCTTGTCTGCTGTCTGCTGGTCACTGAGTGTTGCTGAGCAAATGAGTTTGTGAGTACAAGGGCTTACAAGAACAAACCAGTAGCTAAGGGGAAGCAGAAGAACAGAAGAACGCTGTCCCTTCTAGCAGATGATGAAAGGGACATGTAGGCCAGCTTGGAGGTGGAAGAAGAAATGCTCTCAGTAGGCATGAAGAGATGCATCAGAATCATCTAGGGGAAGAAGATTGATGTAAATCAGGGGTGGGGACAGGGTACACATTTGAGAAGTCTAGGTGGAGTACAATGGCAAAGCACTCCCTGGGGCTAGAGTATGGGGGCCCCTGTTGAAGAATGAAGGTACCTGCTGTGCTTGAGGTTTTGAAGAGTGCAATGAACTGGAAGAAGCAGGAAGACAGACAGTATTTGTATGAGGCTCTTATCTAGGTTTGATCCATAAATCAAGTCTATGACATTGAAGAGGTTTTGATGTAGGCATTCTGTTCCAGAGAGGAAGATCAAAGTGGTCAGAAAATAGGGAAGAGAATGAAGATGCTAGGATAAAAGGAGAGATCCACCAAGGAAAAGCATGATTTCTTACAATTCACCAACAAGGGAACTTGCTGGCTTGGCATGAAACATCTTACTTTACATGCATTCTGATTTTTTTGTTCTGTTTTTGGTGGCACTGGGGTTTGAACTTGGAACCTTGCTAAGGCAAATGGCACCTTTCTACTTTTGCTATTCGTTGAATAGAGTCTCTTATTTATGTCTCAGCCAGCCTGAACTGTGATTCTAATTATGTGTTCTCTGTAGCTAGAATGACAGGCAAGTACCATCATCCCAAACTTTTCCTTATTGATGAAGATGAGGCTTTAGAAACTTTTTGCCTGGATGGGTCTTGAAACAATCTTCCTAATTATTGCCTCCTGAACATCTAGGATTATAGGCATAAGCCATTGATCTAATTCTATAAAGGAATTTCCATATATGCATATTTCCATATATGCATCTAATATATTTTAACCATATTTACCCCTCCTATTCCTGTTTTTTATCCCTTGGCTTCTCTAAAAACAATTTTAATGAACTTCATTGATTTCCCTCATGCAGAAGCTTTTTTTTTTTAATTTGACTCGATTAGATTTGTCAATTTTTTTTCTTATTTTCTGAGCTAGTGGAGTCCTATTCAAAAAGTTATTATATTCCTATATTTTCAAGTGTTTTCCTCATGTTTTTCTGTAACAATTTCAGAGTTCAGGTCTTACATTAGGCTTTTTTTACATTATATTGCTTTAGCTTTTTTAGTAGTAATTTCTGAGTTCAGGTCTTATATTAGGCTTTGATCCTTTTTAATTGACTTTTGTACAAGATGAGAGATAAGAATTCTAGTTTCAGTCTTCTACTCTTTTCCCAATACTGTTTGTGGAAGAGGCTTTGTGTGTGTGTGTGTGTGTGTGTGTGTGTGTGTGTGTGTGTGTGTGTGTGTAGGTTTCTTTGCACCTTTGTCAAAAATCAAATGGCTGAGGCTGTGTGGACTTTATTCTGGGTCTAATATTCCACTGGTCTATATGTCTGTTTCTTTGCAAGTACCCATGTTTTTTTTTTAAATGAAGGCTCTCTAGTATAATCTAAAAACAAAAAAATATGATTCTGTAGAACAGTATTTTGTGATACTTCCCAAATTGCTGTTTTTGCTCAGGATTGCCCTTGGCTATTAATGACTCTTAATGCTTTCCTATGAATTTACATTAGAAATTTGACAGAAATTGCATTGAAGCTGTAGATTGCATTTGGTATAGACTTTTTTCAGGATATTAATTCTGTCAATTCATGAACATGCATTTTCCATCATCTACTTTCTTTGATGTCTTTCTTCATTCTATTGTTTTTTGGAGAGGATTTTTTTTACTTCTTTAGTTGAATTTCTTCTTGAGTGTTTCTTTTTCATTTTTTATTTTTTGTTTTTGAGGATATTATGAATGGTATTTTTTCTTATTTCTTTCTCAGATTTTTATGGATACTGATTTTTGTTTTTTGCAAATTGGTATGATATTCTGATAGTTTTCAAAAATGTTTGCAGCTCTAAGAGTTTCTTGGTAGAGTCTTGAGGAACTTTTACCCCTCATGAGGTTACTATAAAAATAAAAAGTATATCTCAAGCACTGATAATAGCGTTAGGTGAACATTAAGTGCCACAGTTGGTAAAACAAAACAAAACAAAAAAAAAAAACAAAAAAAAAACTATAAAAGGCCACAAATGGGGCTGGAAGTTTGGCCTAGTGGTAAAGTGCTTGCTTAGCATGCACAAAGACCTGGATTCGATTCCCATACCACATACATGGTACCACATACATAGAAAAAGTCAGAAGTGGTACTGTGGCTCAAGTGGTAGAGCTCTAGCCTTGAGAAAGCCCATTTTGTTCTGCTAATAAGATAAACATTTTTTTTAAAAAAAGGATGTGTGAAAATTTATAAAGTCCAGCATGACAGGTGACTTCTTTGCTGAGGTATTGTCTAGTATTCCTCAGGAGCTAATGTGTACAAAATGAGGGCATGAGTACAGAGCAAGGTTCTGAGCCACATTCCAAGAAGAATGGGTAATTTTGGCTTAAGAAAAAAGAAGTCCCCCCTTGGGGGAAAAGGATAGAAGTGTTGCCATTAATTAAGATACTGTAATCACAATTAATTGTAACCTCATTATACAACTACTTAATACCAGTGGCTTGCTTTATTTATTTATTTATTCATTCATTCATTCTGCCAGTCTTGAGGCTTGACCTCAGGGCCTGCGCACTGTCCTTGGGATTTCTCAGGGCTAGCGCACTGCCACTTGAGCTACAACACCACTTCCAGCTTTTCCCATGTATACAATACCGAGGAATTGAATCCGGGTCTTTGTGCATGCTAGGCAAGCACTCTACCACTAGGCCAAACTCCCAGGCCACTGGTGTTTTGTTCAATACATCTTAAACTACTAGTAAATCCTTTTGAATGCTAAAACTAGTATTAACCTCTTTTATTGTGGCCTACAGTCTGAGGCAATGTTGAATATCATCCCTCCTCCATATATCTTGAGATTATAATCAATTTTAGCATGGAAATTATTTGTTGTGTGTTGAAAGCACGTTTGACCTTTATTACGAGGGATGTGAATCTTACAGGATTATTTGAATAGCTAATTGCCTTTAGTCAAGTAAACACAGGTGTGCCAGCCAGTGCCTCTTGACTTGGGAGTTGTTGGCACTTCACTATGCCTTCCCTAGACATGCCCCTCACTAGTTCAGTGTCGGAGCCAATACCGGGAACTCCTTTCCAAAGGTGGCAGACATTCCTGGTTTAGGACTAGATTATCAGTTGTTGGGGGGAAAGGAAAATCTGTAAGGACTTGGTTCCCCACTGAATGTCTTTTAGGAAATAGGGAGGTATGAAGTCATCTTGATTTATGTGGAATTGGGAAGAACTGGGATCCAGTGCTTCAGAAAGTTTGAGGAATTCTCCCCCCACCCCCAACCCCCCACCCCTATACACAAACCAGGATGAACTAATTCCATAAACTTCACATTCATGTGGACTTAGAACTTCAGCACATTGTTCCCTGCTTAGGACACTCTCAGAAATCAGTCCAGTGAACCCTGGAGGTGACCCTCTAACCCTGCCATGCCCCTCCTCCCACACACAACATAACTAGCATCTGAATGAGTGAAGAAATACAGCCATCCCTCAGTATCCATGGAGGACTGGTTCCAGAATTCCAGACTTATGCCATGTCATCTGTCTGATGCCAAGATATATGGATATATAAATGGTGTGGTATTTATAATTTTTGCTCATCTTCTTTTATTTTATTTTTTATTTTTCTTTCTTTCCAGTCCTGGGGCTTGACCTCAGGGCCTGAATGCTGTCCTTAGGTTTTCTCAAGGCAAGAGCTCTACCACTTGAGCCGCACGACCATTTCCGGCTTTTTCTATGTATATGTGGTACAGAAGAATTGAACCCAGCCCCCCTCCTCTATTTTAAAAATCATCTCTATACCACCTACAAAACATCATGTAGTTTAAATGCTATGTAAATATGATTGTATTGTGCTATCTAAAGAATAATAACAGGGAAAGAAGTCCAGACAGACCTCTTTTTAGCACAACTTCTTCCAAATATCTTTTGTTCAAGATCAGTTGTATCCATGAATGTGGAAGGTACAGATACAGAAGACCAGCTATAAGCCAGAAGCATCAGCAGCCCAGCCTCTGACTCCCTAAGTTCTTGGTCTTAACCTCTATTTGTTGCTCTCACTCCTGATTGACAGTCTCCCTGCACCCCCCCAGAGACCCAGTCTGCTCATCAGTATCCTCATCCCAACTCTCTACTTGACTTCCACCTACATAACAAATGGCTATCATAAGCTGGTTGTAGTGCCTCCTCTTGTTTGGAGTGTAGTTCAGAGTCCCATCTTGATGCTTACTCCACTTCCTCTAGATAAGTGCTTTCTGCCGCGGGCCCTTTCCCAGTGTCCAAATGCAGATTGGCATTCCTATTCCTGGTCTTGATGACAACCCTGTCCAGCCTGTTCTAAGCCTCTCTACCCTATCTCTTTCTTCTTCACCTCTGACCTAACACTCAAAACACCATCCTTAAAATTAAGTTATGTCAGCCTTCTGCCATCAGGATAGAAGCACACAAAACCCAGCTGCAAATTGCAGTACATTCAGGCAAGCTTTGTGGACAAGGACTTCACTTACTAAGCTGTGAGGGTTGACTCCCTTATGCTGGGCCAACATTGCTTTGTTTCTAATCTTCCAGCAAGGTATCCTGGGAACAATCTATGATAAAGAGAGGCTCAGGCATCAGGAAATCAGAACCCTACCACTTTGAGCCACAGCTCCACTTCTAGTTTTCTGCTGGTTAATTGGCAATGTGTCACAGATTTTCCTGGCCAGGCTGACTGAATTTCAGTCCTCAGATCTCAGCCTCCTGAGTAGCTAGGATTATAGACATGAGCCCACCAGTGGCTGACTTTCAGGTTCTTTTATTAGAGTATTAATCCCGTTCATGAGAGTCTACTCTCCCACAGTCCCTCACTGAAACAAATACCATAATATTGGAAGTTAGGATTTACCTATGAATCTGGAAGAGGACACAAGTATTCAAGTCATGATGTTTACTAAGGAATCCTACTTAGTTACCATGAATAACTAATCAGAAGCATCATTGCTAAAATAATTACTAAATTATTCTACTTTCCCACACATTTGAGATGCATTCATTGCACAATATTCTCAGAAATCAAACAAGCATCAGCTCAAGCCATTTAATCTTTTAGACTCGGAACATTTATTTGTTTTTAATAAATGAGTGTGCAAATAGAACCATTGTGATATTGTTTAAATAGTTTCATGTCCACCAATTAGTGTTGCTACTCATCCATGATAGATATAGTTTAGGTTGTGGTATCATTCAGTGAGAATGGGAGCCACATGACAATTTCTTAGTTAGCTACTACAAACAGAAACCTGGCCTGCAGTTGAACAGGCTCTAGGCCTCCAGGTAAAACTTCTTCCCAGACTCAAAATGTTAAGTCTTTGCCTGATGTCTTCAGAAGGACCATATCTTCCCATAGTGACACTAAGAAGGCATTACCTGATGTGGATAGTTGTGTCATTTCTAATGAGTTCCAATATAAAGATTTATTATTCATGCAAGAAAATGTCTAGTAGTTTCCCAGACATTGTGGTAGATTTTCTTGTTATTCTTTAGTGTTTCATTGTGGAGACAGAGTTCAGAAGACACCGCGGAAATGATCTCAGGTGTTCTTTATAGCTACAAAGGTAGAGAGAACTTATATCGATAAAACCAAATTCTTTGTATATGGAAATCACCTTTGGCTTTTGACTCAAGAAAGAAAGAGCAAGGATGTGACCTACCTAGAATGCAGATATTTACAGACAAAATCAACTATGGAAGGAGTATGTGTCGTGCACATGAGTGTGTGTGTGTGTGTGTGTGTGTGTGTGTGTGTGAGAGAGAGAGAGAGAGAGAGAGAGAGAGAGAGAGAGAGAGAGAGAGACAGACAGACAGACAGACAGACAGACAGACAGAGACAGACAGACAGATAGACAGACAGACAGAGACAGAGTGTGAGAGAGAGTGTGAGAGAGAGACAGAGAGAGAGACAAAGAGAGAGTGTGAGGAGAGAGAGAGAAGAGACAGAGACACAGAGAGACTGCTACACCATTTTTTTTCTGAGAAGCAAAAGCCGTTGAAAGAAGGAAGAAAGGGAGTCAGCTTCCTGTGAGTGGAGGGACAGCTGCCATGATTAGAAGGGGCTTTATTAGACCTGACTGGCCTCCAGCCTGATTTGGAAAGGAACTTGAGTGGGCTTGCCTCACTGTGTGCAAAAATTTTGTAAAGAGATGTCTTTTCCGTGGTATCTTCTCAGCTTCTAGTACTGTAAACAGAATCTGGAATTCAGATCACATGCTGAAGCCATTCAAAGTCGAGGGATGAAGCAAGAGGCAAGTGCATTTCTAATTCCACTCCAGAAGGGTTTCCTGAGGCAATGCTACAACTGGAAAATGGGCAAGGTTTGTTCTTCATCAGGAAGAACAAGCACTTGCTCTCCTTCACCTCAGACAGACCTGAGCTACAGTTAGTTTTCTTCCAGCTCTGATTTGCCTTTCACTGGGATGAGTGAAGTCAGTCTCATACGGAGAGCCACAGATTCTCTCCCTCCTTTCTTTTCTATATTTCTTACCTTAATGACTTAATCTCAGCTACTTTCTGATCTCTAGGTATAGATAGACCCTGAACTTGGGCAGACTGTACATTTCCTGCTTTACCCTCACCTATATTCGTCAGTAAAGATTGAAATTGAGGGAGAGTTTGTCTTGTAGAGGGGCACTCCTATCTCAGCAAGAAGAAAATTCAGTGAATGTTGGAGAATAGAGAAGGTCTAAATTGGTGAACGAGCCTATGGCTGCATTAATCACAGTCTTGCAGATTAGAGAGTCAGGGATGTGGAAGGGGAGAGGTGATGTTTATTTAGCCAGATCTTAGTTTCTTGGAGCCTAAATAAACAGAATGGGCTAGTTAGTGAACTTGCCCATCTACCTGTCATTTACAGGGGTGCATGCAGCTTTCTAGTCTCTCACTAGGATGACCTGGTTAGAAAAACAAATTGCCATTTGCTCAGAATGCAATCTTTCATAGGTCATTATCAGAGCAAGTGTCTTGTCAATAGCACACCTGATTAGGAGCAACTCTCAACATCATTTAGTGTATCATGTCAGAAAAACCTTTTTAACTGCTTCCTGCTGTTCTGTCGTTTTGTGCTAATCGGTGAAGGGCTATGTATGTTCAGTAGCTGTCACCTTTCCCGTCCTCCTCCCCCAATTTTCTTTTCTGATTGACAATAGGAACATTTGTGCAATAGTGGGTGGAGGGGAGGAGCCAAACAGGCATGCTGTGAGAACTAAAAAGGGAGTTATGGTTTTATCTGCAGTTCATTTGAAGAGCAGGTTTCCCTCAATCTGGATGCCACAAAGAAGAAACATGAATCTCACACTGGTATTAAGATAAAGAGGGGAAATAACTAAATAGAAAAGAAAATCCAAATGAAGAAAAAAATCTTATCATCTTCAGTCAAGAACTAATTTCCAATGGAAATTAATGCCAGGAAGTTAGAACATGTGTTGTGGGGGCACTAAAGTAAAGGGGCAGACAGAGAGAGGAAGGGTGGGGAAAATAACAGTTCTAATGTTCAATATGGATATGTGAAGCTGGAACCAGGTAAATTGAAAGGATGGGAAGGGTTTGGAGAGATAGAGGAGAAAGGGGTGACATTAAGTTTCACTACTCATAAGTTGATACATTGAATTCAATCTCCTTGTACAACTACTTAGAGATAATAAAAATAAACAAATAAAGATTCTATCCAGATTCTTATTTTTTTCTTTTTTCCATATAATTTTATTGTAATTAATAGAAGGGTTACATTACATTCGCCAGATGGAAGGTGCATTAGTTCACATACATTGATACCCTTTCTCATGTCTTGGCCCCCACCCCCACCCCCACCCTCATCTTGTTATTCCCTCTTTCCTATCCAATTTCAAATAACCAAATACGCATATATCCAATATATCAGATAACAAAGTGAAATACTGTAACAACATGCGATAACCAAGGGACAGCAGAAGAGATGAGAGATAACATAGTACATTAAAGACAACAATCACTCATTATATGGCTTTTGTTTCTATATCCTAGAGGTCCTTTCATTTAGCGTCATACTATATGGCCTTATGTATCTAGGCTTTTCTCTATTGCAAATCTCTGCTAGAAGAGTCCAAGGTTTCTACTGATTATGGCACATGAGGGAAATCATTGAGCCTATGTTCCTTTGAGTCTGGCTTACTTCATTTAATATGATTTTTTTCTAAGTCTTTCCATTTCCTTACAAATGGGGCGATGTCGTTCTTTCTGACAGCAGCATAGAATTCCATTGTGTATAAATATCACATGTTTTTGATCCACTCATCAGCTGAGGGACGTCTGGGTTGGTTCCATATCTTTGCTATGGTGAATAGTGCTGCAATAAACATTGTTGTGCTAGTGGATTTAGTATGCCCTTGTTTCTGGACGGTTGGGTAAATGCCAAGTAGTGGAATTGCTGGGTCATAGGGGAGCTCTATGTTTAGTCTTTTGAGGAACTGCCATACTGCTTTCCATAGTGGTTGAATGAGTTTGCACTCCCACCAGCAGTGTAGTAGTGATCCCTCCTGGCCACATCCCCTCCAGCATCTGTTGTTATTAGTTTTCTTGATCCTGGCCATTCTAACTGGAGTGAGGTGGAATCTTAGAGTTGTTTTGATTTGCATTTCTTTTATGACCGGAGATGTTATTTTTAAGACAAAAAAATAGAAAAGGAGCTGGGCACCAGTGGCTCATGCTTATTATCCTAACTACTCAGGGGGCTGAGATCTGAGGATTTCAGTTTGAAGCCAGCCCAAGAGGGAAAAGTCTATGAGACTCTAATCTCCAATAATTTTATTTAAAGAAAAACTGAACGAGGCATTGTGACTAAAGGGGTAGAGTGTTAGCATTGAACATAAGAAGCTCAAGTACAGCATCCAGGTCCTGAGTGCAAGTCCCAGGATAGGCCAAAAAAAAAAGAAAAAAAAGAAAAGAAAAGTAAGGAAACTATTTGGGTAAAGGAAGCAGGAAGCAATTAGAAGAAGAGAGGAGGATACAAGAGAGAGTACTTGTGGGACATATCAAGCTACATTATATACAGGTATGCAAACATCAAAATGAAACCTATTGTTTTGTAGACTTAATATGCAACTAATGACAAACTAAAAAGAAAAGAAGAGGATTCTTTTTGAGTCGAGTATAGGTAGCATAGTCATGAAACAAAGCAAATGGAAGGAAATGTTTGGTATCATTGAACTGGATGAAAAGTGCTTGGGTTTTAGAGTTCAGTATCTGCTTCTGTATGCTTTGACATTCCCATAATAAAAAGTGATTAAAAAATATGGTAGATTTAGGATCAAAGAGCTTTTATATACCATGTAGTTTCTGGGAAGAGACAATTTTCCCTTTAAATTTAATTTGCAATTCTAGCAGGACCTATCCCAATAACTTACAACTGAGAACACATTGAAAATAAACCTGGTTTGTTTTAGACCCTCCTGTGAGACAGAGCGGGCTTTGTGACTAACCCAGTTTCTGGCATCAGGTAACATAGAGTAGATTTTCATAAACAGCGGGCTCCTGAATTTTTAAAACTTAAATTATCCACCCTCTAAAACTCAGGGATTGATATTTATGCTTAGCTCTAGAAATGAGAGCCCTTAGTTCATAAAATTCCTAATTAAGTAGGAAAGCATCCTAAATTCTTGATCTTTGTTAATCATATCTGGGAGAAGGCTGAAAGTATACATCGTGATTTCATTAGGGCATTCTCACAGTTCTCCTAGTGGCAACATAATCTAATTTTAGCAAATTTTAATTGCAAGTGCAGGGAGGGTTTATGTGGATTGGAGTTGAGTCTTCAACATTCTGGCTTCTGCATGTCACATTTCCATCTCTTCCACTGCTTATTCTCTATGTCAGCACACTGGGACCCAGCAGTGACATTCCCATATATGCCTTCCAAATACTGGAAGTTATAAATTAAACATACAAACTGTTAAGCTAAACCTGTTGCAGCATCCTCATCAAGCTAATAAACTGCTAAAGAAAATATATATTAGAATCCTTCCTTAATAACTGCATCTTTATAATAATCTTAAAGGCCAGGTTCAAGTTTGGAACTCTTGGTCCTTCTGTGTTCTGCACCAGGCCATGTGGTTGAAAGGAAGCAGGGCCTCTATCCTTGGGCTTTGGTCCATAGTCTACATCCTTTACTGATTACACCCCTTTATCGATCACTCTGTGTAGCATAAGAGGCCTTCTTGGACCAGTATGGTTTCCTCAACCTATTCTTTCAAATTGACCCAAGTACTTTCTTAGTGCAAAAGGGACACATAACACAAACCAATTACTAGTTATTTGGCAAGGCCTGTAAGAAAGGGGACTCACACGTTACAGAGGTTGAAGAAGCATGGGTTGCAGGTGGGTGTGGCCCTTGATTTATTTGTGAGGGGTTCAATTACTTCACTGGAAAGAATTTTGGTGCTTCTCTCCAACAGACAAATAAAAAAGGAATACTTGTAAGAGCTTATAATTAACCTTTGTAAATGTTCCTGTAACACATTCTGTGAATTTCCATGTTGTGTATTTCTCATAATTCATTCATTTACTCATTCAGTCATTCAATAAATATTATCTATCTGTCTGTCTATCTATCTATCTATCTATCTTTTTTAGTCCTGAAGTGTGTATTTACTGTATTCACTTGACTGGGAGGAAATATGCCCAGATATTTGGTAAAATATTTGTGTGAATATCTGTGAAGGTGCTTCAGAAAGAGATTATCACTGAATAAGGGTATTGAGGAAGAAAGATTCACTAATGAATTGGTTATTGGATAATGTCCAATTGGGTTGAAAGGGAACAGGATAAAAGGGATGAGATAATGTCCAATCTATTGAGGCCTCTTCAAGAACAAACGGATAGAGGGCAATTCTCTCTCTTTTCTTAGCTGGAGCGTTCAACTTCTACTGTCCTGTAAACTGTCCTCTTTCCCCTGTCTCCAGGTCACAGGCCTTTAGACTCAAACTGAAATATACTCATAACTTTCTGGGTTATCAGTTTGTTGATGGTATTTGTAAAGACTTTTTTAACTCCATAATCATATCAGCCACTTCTCTGTTATAAATCTCTTCTTAAACATACCTGCATGCTGTTTCTCTATAAACGCATAACTAATCCACCATGATATGGTAATGAACAAACCAGGCAAAAATCTCCATGACCCAGAGCTTTCTTTCTAAGTGAGAAAGATTGATGATGAGTAAGATGTAAGGTTTGAAGCGTGATCATAAATTCTGTGCAATATGAAGTACATTCCCTTTGAACTCAGCTGGTTCATGAAAGTGATGATCTAGTTGATGTGACTTCTCAGTTTAGGTCATCAAAGGCCATGACCTTGGATATTCCTGGAGCCCTGTGGTTTACTTGTAAGAGATGGATTACCCTGAGACATCAGTGATGGCAATCTATGAGTGAGTAGATTGCTAGCTGAGTCTGTGAAAAGACACAAGCGTAAAAAGCCAGCTTGGAGGTGGATTTCCCAGGCTCAGCTGTTCATTCCCAGAGGAATCCCCAGACATCAGCAATGATAATCTCTGTTGCTCTTGTTTTTCCAGTCCTAGTCCATAGAATCTGAACAGATTAAAATAGTTATTGTTAATAAAACTGATGTATACTGACTCCTTAATGTAAGCCCACAACCCTGTCCATGTTTCAGATTTCTAAATGAACACCTCCAAATACTTATTTCCAGAATAAATATCTTGATGACTACTCACTGCCCCCAATGGCAAGAAAACAAACAAATAAACAAAACAGCAGCAGCAGCAACAACAAAACAACAGAAAAAAACTATCCACATGTCTTCCTGATTGGAAGAACAGGCTCGACCTCCAGTCTGGCTGCTAAAGACAGAGTCATCCTTGTACAACTACTTAGAAACAATTAAACAACAGCCAAAAGATGTGGGAAAAGGTAGAATAAATTACAAGAGAAAGGGGAAAGCACAGTTATCCTGGATTCTTTCTTCATTATTACCCATGACTATTCCATTAGCTTATCCTGCAGTTTTAACATGGGAAATGTATCTCTCACCTGTCCAATTCTCTGTAACTCTTTTTGCTTGCATGTAAGTCCAGAAACAGCTTTTCAAGCTTTCCCAGATCTTCCTTTCACATAGCAGCCAAGGGGATGTTTCAGAAACATAAACCAGAATTCCCAAGTCAGGAGAGTACATTGAGTGGAAACATTACTGTTCCTCACCCCCCTCCCCCAGTCAACCAGGCAGTAACAAAAGTCAGACAGGTTAGTAACAAATTATAGATAATCAAGGGGAAAGGTGCAAAGCCACAGACAGAGAGAGGTACAGGGAAAAGAAAGGGCACATGTTAGAAATGAATCTTCCATTTAAAATGAACCTGCAAAGGAAAGTTTCATACAATAAAAGAATCTAAAATTAAGAAAGACAAGAAAATGAAAAATCTTGCCTGCCTTGCATGAGTCCAGGAATTACTTAAAAAGAAAAAAAAATCAGCATGTAAGTTCAGTGTTAGAAAATGTATCAGTTATTGCTATGTTAAAAAATCAACTCAAAAATTCAGTTTAAACATTTAATTTAGTTTTAATTTAATGTAATTTTTTTTATCAGCCCTGAACTCAAGATCGGGGCTCTATCCCTGAGCATTTTTACTCTGCTCTAGTACTCTACCAATTGAGCTGCATTTCCATTTGCAGCTTTTTGTTGGTTGATTAGAACTAGGAGTCTCACAGACTTTCCTGCAGAAAAATTTAAAGGAGTGTGAGTACTTCAGTTGGAGGTAGGGGTTCCACCACACCATGGAAAATAGATACAGATTACAATGGAGATGCTTATTTCCCTGAGCGTACAGACAACTTCTGCACACAATAAAGAAAAAGCCAGAGAAGTGGGCATCAGAACTCAAGAAGGGGATGTTCTGCTGAGATTATGACTCCAAAGGGTATCTGAGAGCATCTAGGAATGGAAATTCAGATGACAATGGCAGATACATGAAGAAGAGGTGTCCAGGAATTGGTGAGTCAGGAGAGGCAGAAATTCCCATGGAAGCAGATTTTAGGAAGCAATAAACATGAGACAAGACAAGACCGAGCTGTGCTCACTGCTCACAGGAACATAAGAGGCAGATGAGCTGCCCTGATATGTGCCAATGGACTGTAGAAGGAATGGTCATTGAATTTACACTCTGTGGAGCTGAAATCTGATGAGGCTGAGGATATCAGGAAATGCAAGAGATTCATCTAGTAAGAAACATAGTGAACTTGAAGTTCTCAAATCTGTTGTTAGCCAGCTTCCACAGGTGGCCACCAAATATCCCAATGTCTTGACATTCAAATCGTCGGGTGATTTCCTTCACATTGAATATGTTGACCTGTGAAGTAAGCCCCCCCGCTTCTCTGCCCCCCACACACACATTGGTGTCAATTTATACCTATTTCCTAAAAGACATGGCTTCTATGATGTGTTTTGGACATGAGTGATGGAAATCTGAATCCACTCTATGAAGTGATCCATATGGTGAGTAACTGAGGCCTCTGCCAACAACCTGCAAAGACCTCCGCTCTCTTGTATCAACTTTGAAAGTAAGACATCTTGGAAGCAGATCTTCTGATTCTAGTTAAGCCTTCTGCTAGCATCTGGTCTTTGAACTTACAAGAGATCTCAAACCATAGCTATTCTTGCTCAGTCTCACTCAGATTTCAAATTAATGTAAAGTGCATTAGACAGTAACTATGCATTTTAACCCCTTCATGCTTGGATGGTATCTTTTATTATTATTATTATTATTTTGCTAGTCCTAGGCTTGAGCTCAGGGCCTGAGCACTGTTCTTGGACTTTCTCAAGGCTAGAGCTCTACCACTTGAGCCTCAGCACCACTTCTGGCTTTTTTTCCATGTATGTGGTACCAAGGAATCAAACCCGGGTCTTTATGTATGCTAGGCAAGCACTCTACCACTACGCCGAACTCCCGGCCCCTTGGATGATATCTTATACAGTCAGAAATAACTCAGATTTTGAAGTCACAGAGTCTTCTCAAATTTAACAAATACAATTTTTTTTAATGGGAGTAAACCCTATTAGTCTGGGGTAACTCAAATCTACTTTCTGTGTCTCCTACAGGTTGGTCTATACTTGCAAACATGATGACAAGCATTCAAGACAAAAAAAAAGGAATAAGCACTCTTCAAGCCTCTATTTTTGTCAACTATGTTGTTGTCCCCTTGGCCAAAGCTAAACACACCTAAATACAGCCTCACCTGAAAGAGCAATGTCAAGGATGTGGATACAGGTAGTTGTGATAAATGGGCAACATTATAAGTTGTTAGTGTGCCACACAATCTACAAAGCATATAGAAAAATGTTCAAGAACAAAGCCTTTATTCACAGGTTCTTTTTCCATGGTGTTTAATCTAATCCAATTTTCCTTAATTTTTAATGAATGAGTCCTTGAATGTACACAGAATTTTAACTGTTAATTCTTCTCCAATCTATCAGCCCAATTTTCATGTCAAATTCCCTTGGAGTTACCTTCTTTCGTTGGTTGCCAGAGGCTGCCTGTAAGCTTTGATATGCTGTCTAGTAATAAAAACTGACTACATACAAGTACTATTTGTTAAATGTCATTAAATTGTTTTCTTAGAACTGCAGATCACTTCTCCTAGCACATGCATTTCTTAGCACTTTCCTTGCAAGAGCAGAAAAAAATATAGCAAAGAAAATGAAGGGTATGATATGTTTGCTACCCCATACCCCATGATTAATTCTACCCCCAATTGGAAAACAATACCATTTCCCTTCACTTAATGGTAGATGTCTGTCCTTTGAAGTCCATCTCCTATTATTGGTTTTGCACTAGTTGATTTTAAAATAACATTTATATCTGTCAAGCTAGCATTATGTGAAGGCATATATTTTTCTTTTTAAGAGATGCCTTCCACTCCTTTCTAGTTATATTTAAAGAAAAAATTGAGAACATAAATATTGAAGAAAATGTATTGCAGTGACACTGGACAGTGTTTCCAAACAGAGTCACCTAGTAGTTTTATTACATTGATATGTAGTACATGAAGAACCCCTTGTTACAGAAAGCACCTGGAAAAAAAATAAGATGTGTGGGCCTTGAACGCCTATATTAGATACTCATGGGAAGTATGCCCTACTTATTACAGGCAGTTCTTTCTCTTCAAAGAACTTATGAGCTTAAAAGGGATTTGGTTTATTAATATTTTTATATGCAGTATGTTTAGTACTTAAAACATTGGCACTGGAAAGGTTGATAACAATTCTTTGAAACTTCGGAGCAGTTTGTAATTTGTCATTTTATTGAGACAGGATGTTTGTTCTGAATGTATTCTGGACCTGCCTTTGGAGCTGGAGTTTAGTCCAGCATTCTGTCATCCTCATCATTGCCCATCTGGGAAGTCTTACAAAGTGGTGGTATGCCTGCAATGGTGGAGGGATTCATCTTTCCTTCTCACATTTCTTCCATCACCTTCCTGATAATCCTTGCCATCAAGGTTCTCTCTCTACCTCCTTATTATGTCTAAACATGTGTGTTCACCGGAATAGGACCGACAGCAGAGATGAGTGGTTTCAAAGAGAGCCTATGCCTTGGAATGATGTAATCCAGGCAACCTTAGAAAACCTTGCAATGTAAAAATCCACTTTGGCATTCAGATACTTTAAGCAATGAGCATTTGTTATAGCTTAAGAGCCTAAACCTCAGCTATGTGGCTCTTCCTATTTCAAGTGAGCTTGTCTGTGTGCTATGGTCTGATGAAATTTAGGAAGTGGTTGAAATTTAGGAAGTGCTCCAGGTTGGATTTTTCCTGTTATTTGAGGTTGGCTGACTGCAGGGGGGGCTGGCCGGGGCCCCACTGATTTGATTTATCTCTGTTCTAGGTGATCTCTCATTCCCTCTCAGGGTAGCCAAGGTTTGTTCTTATGGTGAAAACAGAACTCCATGAGAGAGTAAAAATGTGCCGTTCTCATGAGTTTAAGTTGATAACTAAGACTTCATCGATTTCAAAGAGTGATTTTATTCATCAGAAGCCAATACTTTTTGGCTAGTGTAAGTTATGAGGCCAGACCAGATGCAAAGGATGGGGAAAGCAGACTCCATGTCAGGATGAGAAGAATTACAAAGACATGTAATATAGGACATGGTTTCAAGAAGGTGTGTGAGAAGAATAAGAGCTCTTTTTTTCTTCCATCAGTCTACCAGAGTCAGAGTGACATGTCAGAGTCAAGACTTATTTTGTGCCCTTGGTCTCACTTATGCATATGAAAACAGAAATAGATGGAATCCTTCAGAGACATTGGCAACTGTTAATGCTACCACAAGAGAAAGAGGCTCAGATTTGAGGATCAGGACAGCACACAGAGACAGAAGGAAAAGAATTACAAGATTTCACAGCCCTTATAATACCTCGGCCCATGCTAAACCATTGATCAAGCCAAACAGACATTTAAACCAGAAAGTTCTCATATTAGTCAAGCCTGAGTGACTGAAATTTTCTCTTTGGAATACAGGCACCTAAATGATACAATTCAAACAAATAATATCTTTGTTTCTCCTTCCAGTGTCTCCTCCTTCATGAAACCCAGTTGTTGCTGCTTCTGTGAAAGTGCAGAGAATTATAGGAAGCAGTTGTTAGTCAAAGTTTCATGTAAATTAGAGAGTGAAAGATCTTAATGAACAGTTTAGATCTGTGGCTTTAATTCTAAATTTATGCTATGTACAGTAGTCTGCAAGGGTCACTTGAAATTATAAGTTATACTTTACTGTCTTATGGGGGTAATTTGTATGTTTCACTAGAGAGTTACACATCTTTAAACACATTCCTCAAATTTATTTTCTCTTACTTTCTACCTGTCAAGATTTTGTTGGCCTTTGTGGCTCATGGTTTATATTAAAAATAGAATTATCACATTGATTATGTTGTGCTTAAACTCTTGAGAAGGAATTGAGCTTATCACTTCCTTCCCTATCCAGTGTCAGTAATTCTTTTTTTTTATTGTAATTAGTAAAAGGGTTACATGATATTTGCCAGATAGAAGGTGCATTAATTCACATACATTGATACCCTTTCACATGTCTTGGTACCCGTTTCCCTCCCCCCCCACACCCCCCACCCATCTTGGTTTTCCCCCCTTCCCTATCAAATTTCAAATATCCAAATACAAATAAATTCAATATATCAGATAACAAAGTGAGATACTATACCAATATGAGATAACCAAGGGACAGCAAAGAAGATGAGAGCAGTGTCAGTAATTCTTGAAAGTTTATATATTATAAAGAATTTTTAAATATACCTTTCCCAAGTGTGCGATGTGTACATTAGTCACTATTAATTCTAACAACAAATGGACATACATTGTTGACAGAGAAAGCAGTGTATAACATTACTATTAGTAAACAGTATAACATTACTATCAGTAGCAACAAAAAAATCATGCTATTTCTGAAGAGGAATGGAATAGTTTTCACTCCACTGACATGAGAAATCAAATATGAATGGTCATACTGTGAAGGAAATTGGAAAAAATAATGTCAATTTCAGTTTGATTCTAATTTTCAGGATGAAAAATTGAATTGTTTGACCATTTAAAATTTTATATTCACTTTGTGTTATATGTAGACTACATGAAGTTGTCAAGATTTTAAAGAGAAAGGGTTAATATCAATGGGTGTCTATGAATATCCATATTTGCTCAGTAATGTATGGAGCTTGGTCTGAGTAGAGCCACGGGGTTCAGCTGTGTTCATGTATATAATGGTGCAGTGTATTCAGGTACAACGTATTACACTCCTCTATGTGCTAGCCCTGCATTCAAGACCTCCATGTTTGGTGCTGGGTTGTGACAAATGCTACCCTACTTTGGAAATTGTGTATGTATTTATTCTGTCTCTGCATATTTTCTCTGTCTCTGTATTTATTTTCCCACTAAGGAAAATGTGCCCCTAGCTGACAGACTCAATTCCTGTGGTTCGTTTTCATCCAGTCTCTTTCAGGCAACATAACACTGAAAAGGGGAAGGGGCAGCACCCATCTCCAATCAGCCAGTGCTTTCTCCCGGGATCCATCACCAGAAAAACACATGTGATTCTTCTTTCTCTTGAGGACAGTGTTTCCAGTACCAGCTATTTGCTTAAATATACATCTAGCTCTTTCTACAGTCACTGTATTGGCTTCGCTAATCCCTGTCACTGCTAATGGAGTCTTTTTGCCCTTCTTGCTCATTCTGAGCACTCTTTAGGAACATTTGCTTTTTTCTCAGATAGCATAAGTAGAGAATGCTATAATTCACTGAGTATTTACTCTATGTTCAGCATTGTGCTAAATGCTTACCCGTTATCCAATCTCTTTCTCAAGTGGAGACAGAGCTTTCTCTCCGTTTGCAGCTTTTTTTTTTTTAATGAGAAGATTAAACTTTTAGACATGAATTCTCTTCTGTCTTGAACTGGCACCAAATTCAGGCTACCCCACTCCAAAGCTTACAGTGCAGTGGGGGAATTTTTTTGGCGTCTTGGCCTCAGATAGCAGGAAAACCAGCTCTGAAGCATGACCTGTAAGCACTCAGGAAATCTGGTAATGTTTTATTTCAACATGGCATTCATTAAATATAGAGTCAACACTGATTAAAAGGGAAGCTGTTCTAAGAAGAAAAGGTGGACAGGGAGTCCACTGTGGAGACATTTAGTCTTTCCTAGGTTGTCTCAAGTTATGGTGGTTTGTTGTGTTTCAATGGCAATAGGTCCAATGATTTTCCTAGTATTTCTTACCACTGTCAAATACTGCCCTGTTTATTAATTTGTTCTATTCTATCCTCCTTAAAATGTAGATGAGTGCTATTAGTCTGTATTAGCTGTCTGCAGTACCCCCAAAATAATCTTGGCATGCAGCAGGTAACAATAATATATTTATTGAATGAATGAATGAATGAATGAGTATCTTCCTTGGTTTGTTATGTCTCAATGGTAATAGGTCTAGTTTGTTTATTTTGCTAGTATTTCTTACTACTGTCAAATACTGTACTGTTCATTAATTAATTTGGTATTACATTATTAATACTAAAATAATAATTTTTTAAAAATGTAGATGAGCTTTGTCAGTTGTCTGCATTAGACCCAGAACAATCTTGGCATATAGAAAGGTAATCATAATGTATTTATTGAATAAATGAATGAATGAATATGTTCCTGAAATGAGAATTTCTGGGAGAGTACTTCAATCCTTTTATTCTTTATCCTCAAGTCCTGGGCCACAAAGATGAGCCTGTTTGTGTTAAGTAAAAAGTAGAGTGTTCCTTTATAATACAAAAGCAAACTATTTTGAAGTATTCATTTATCCGTACAATAATGGGCTGGGCATCCACTCCTTGCCACAAGCCATCTGTTGTAAGCATACTAGGATGCTGAGATGGATGCTTAATAGTCTTCAAGTTCATTGTGTGTGAGAGTGATTAATAATTTAAGAGGTAAAGCATAGCCTCAAAGTAAGCCTCTTTCAAGGCAGAGGCAGTGACTCTGTTCATACATATATTGCCAGTTTCTCCAGGGTACCCTCAGAGTCCCACACATGTCAAGTATTCTGTAAAAATTTGTTGACTTATGATTGAATGAAAAGTGATATTTCTGAGCCACAAAAAAAGGAAGGCAGAGGAGAGAAGAATGAGTAACTACATGGAAGGAGACTCCTAATAAATACTTCAGTAACATTTGGTTCCACTTATTCTGTAATCATACGCAATTATTACAGAACCCACTGTAAAATACTAAGAAACCCAGCACAAACATGCCACTGTCTTTTTAAAGCAAGCCCATTAAAATGACATGAAAAATAATGGCGTCTCCCTCAGGTTTCTGCTTGAAGATAGATTCTTGCAAGCTCAGCATTTTATGCTGGAAGCTCCCCTGAGAAGATGCACTGGTGAAGCAATTTGTATCTCTTTTAACTAAGACAGGATGCCTTGAAGTCTATGGGTTGTCCATTTCCCTAAGATTCCCATCCAATCACAGGAAAGATGTCAGATCTGGAGATTTTGTGTGCTCTTAACTGCATGTGATTTTTCCCTTCTGGTATTTACATCTAAAGCAATGAAAGCCTTCGGTTTCACAGCAGAGTTAGGATGCTGTGAGTCTTCTTGAGAAGAATGTGCCTGAAATTAATTAAGATATGGAAAAGATCTGGGCATATCAACAGGCAAAAAGGATACATTGCATTATTACTTGTTCAATAAATAGACAGGGGAATAATTAATGAGACGGACCTAGGTATTTTAAATGTATTGTCATCCAGTCCTTACAGGCTGGGAGGTTATGCTGAAAAGATGGATCTATCTAGACTGTTTCATAAAAAGGAGAAAATGAGTTTTTGAAAAGTAACATATAGGCAGTCATTCAATAAAGAAAGAATATGTTAGTTTCTTAACATTTGATGCTTATTGCCATGTTGAACTTGGATGGCAAATATAGATCTTTTTGTTCAAGAATTAACACTCTTAAGTCAAAGATGGAGCCCAGTCAGAACAAACAGAAACAAATGATTCTATGGACAATGTGCCCAACCAAAGCATTAAAGTAGTATAAAAATTATCATATCAGCTCTGGGAGTTTGGCCTAGTGGTAGAGTGCTTGCCTAGCATGCATGAAGACCCAGATGCGAGTCTTTGGCACCACATACATAGAAAAAAAAAGAACAGAAATGATGCTATGGCACCAGTGGTAGAGTTCTAGCCTGGAGAAAGCCCAAGAACAGTGCTCAGGTCCTGAGTTCAAGACCCAGGACTGGCAAAAAATAGTGGTCATATCAGCTTTTAAATGTTTTTCACTTTTATCATCTAATACTCAATAACTTATCTAGCAGCTCTTGTGTGTTCACCTTACCTCCTTTTAAGGAAGTAGTACAATGTCCTGGTGAAAAAACAGGTGTTCAAGTAAAAACTAAAACAGAATTTATTTCCTAGACTTTGTGAACTTCAGGTTTTCATTTATGATTATGGACTCTAACATCTATAGTGTAGAATCTGTGTAATCGTTAACTGTTCAATTGCATGTAAAGTAACTTATACATGGTCTGCTGTATATATAGCAAGGCAAACAAACATTAGTGACCTCTCCTTATGTTTAAGCCAGTGTGTAAGGTCTCTGAAGGGAGAGAGCTGGGCATAGTGCCTTGCATATGAGAGTGTTTCATACATATTTATTGAATACATGAATACATGAATAACCATAGGGTAAAATAGCATATTAATCAGGGTAACTCTAGGAGGAAACCCAAATACATTTCAATGCCTTTTCCAAATAGAATATTATTGCTTTCTCATTAAATATTCATATTTGAGTGTTTCCACATGCCGATCATTTTCTATCACACGTAGATCTGTGACCCCAGGCTTTACCCAGCCAATAATATACTTTAGGCCTTGGTTCTTTATAGATCAGCCCCACCCAATTGCTTCTTAACCCAAGACCTAGAAGATAAAAGACACTCACCCACTGGTACCTTTCCTTACAATCCACTGGTAAAAGCTGGTCTTTGGTCATATCCCGATGCAAAGGAAGTTGGGAAGTTAGTAGGCAGCTGTTTTTCTATTGTAGAGACCTGAAATTTAGAAGAATGAACATCTGCCAATAATCAGAATGGAAGCTACTTCTACAACATATCTTCATAAGACATTCTTAAATCATTGGCAATCTCCAGTGCCTGCAGAAAACTGGTGATGAGTACAATAGACAAGTATAGGATGATGGGGATTTGTCAGGGTGGAGAATTCAAGCTAACTGGCAAATGGCAAACTCTTCCTTTTATCTCAGGGTTTTGGAGCAGGGATTTTAATTTATCAAACTCCCTAGTTCCCCATATATCTTTGTAATAGGTCTACACTGAATAAAAGCCCTTCTTTGCCTTTTTTCCATTTTATTAATGTTTAAGTAAGTATAGCACTAATAGAACAGTAAATATCTCATTTGTATAGCTTAAGAATGTTTCTTTTTGCACAAACTAAATGCAAGGCAACCAGCACATGGATCAAGAATCAGAATTTCTGCAGCATCTGGAAGTTTCTTTGTGTTCCTCATTACTCAGACCTCCTAGAATTTAAAAGAAGAAGCTCAAAATACAATGACGAAATCTGTTCCCTAATTTTTAAATGTATGTAGTATCCATTTAAGAATCATTTATAGACTGAAATACTTCCAATATGTATAGGAGGCATTTCATATGTAGAAACGTTTATAGAAATATCTCTATGTACCTCATCAGTCTAATATCTAGAGATACTGGTATAAGAAATACACATTTCATGTGTTAAAATAATAGAGTTCTTGTTCTGTCTGTACCTATGATAGTGATATCACAAGAACTAAGATCTAGTTTAAGGCCACCAGCTTCCAAATCTACTGTTCAGATGAGTGTTTGCTACCCATTGTGCCTAACAGCCCCAAAACAAAAAAAATTAATTTCTCATACATTAAACTAGGCATATACTAGCCCAGGGAGTCCTCTGGAAGACTTTTTGGGAAGATAACCTAAGCTGCATAGCTCAAAAATACGGTGTCTCATCCCCCCTAGGAAAGTAACTCATGCCTGGTCAAATAGTGCCTGGACTATGAACTTTTGAAGATAAAAAATAGAAATACACATGTATTCTGAGTTCTATGCCTGGAGATATTACAGTACCATTCTTGATTCTTTCTATTATTAAAAACATCACAAGTTGAGCCCAGGGAAAAGCTGCAGCAAAATAAGATCCTGCCTCTTTATGAGAGAATCTGAAAAAAGATACATTCCAATGTAAGAAAAAAAACTTGTGCCATTTTTGTGATCAATGTATCATAGGATGAGTATCTCAGCTACCTAAAGAATTAAGTAGGGGGAAGGAAGATGGCGCCGAGACGATAGGGACGCTGCCTAGCTTTCTCTGACAAAAAGAGAGAACCAGGGAGTCCCACGAGCCAACTACCTAAAGTAATCCACAACAACAAACTCAAAAAGCAACGGAGATGGACTCAAACCGGAAAAGAACTCCAGATAAAGCTCACATCCAACTTTCTCAAAGAATTCGGAACGCGAGGACCCCCTCCCCCACCTCTCGCCCAAAGCTGCGGAAAGCCCCGAAAAGCGGCTTGAGCAGGTGCCGGCTCCACGTGGGGAAAGCGGGGGCAGGCACCGGCTCTAATCCATGAAAAGCGGCGGCAGTGGAGGGCACCAGGCTGGGAGCCCAACGGCTGCAGAAACCAGCACAGAACCGGGCCAGCGAACCGCAGAAGCAGCGGAACTCAGGCGCAGAACACAGGCGGCAGCGGAGACCCGAGGGGAGTGAAAGACTCCCCACCACCGTGGAGCACCCGCAGAGGGACGCAGAGGCGTGAGTAATACAATGCATCCCCAAACACATCGGGAAAGCGGAGCGGGTGCCAAGCAATAGAACTTAACTTAGACCCCAACACCGCCCCCGAGAAAGACTGGCGGGAGCAGGGGGACAAGGATTTAGAATCCTGTCCCTTCCCTCAACAGCCCCCTCCCTCAGGCCATTGACTGGAGATTGACAGGCGGGCTACCCATAAGACCCAGCACCCCACCAAGGGAGGCGGGGCTGTCCCAACTCCCACCCGCCCAACGGGCTCAACCCCCAGCCCTCTGACTGGAGACTGACAAGCGGGTGGACCCTAAGACTCAGCACCCCACCAGGGGAGGCGGAGCTGTCCCAGCTCCCACCCGCCCACCAGGCTCCTCTCCCAGGCCACTGGATCTGGAGAGTGGAGGGCGTTGGGACCCTGCCTTACAACAGTGGGTAGGGGGTGCGGGTAAATAGAAGCCAGCATCTGCCCCCCCTCAATTCTTGAGCGGGGGCATCCTCCAGCTGGGAATCCTGAGCAAGACACCACCGAGGGCCCCCCCCCACAGTCACAGACTCTGACAAAGCAGTGGAAACACAGCAGGGATCTGAAGGGCCGACCAGCAGCCAAGCTCCCCTTCTGAGAACCAAAGAGAAGCGGCTCCGCCCTTGGAGCCCATGTCCCCAGCTGGGCCCCGCCCCTGGGAACAGAGGGGTCTCCTGCTGGTCCTGCTGAGAGCTCCTGAAACTCTCAATCCCCAGACCCTTGGCTAGGGGCCGCCCCTGGAAGCAGCACAGGAAAACATCCGCCAACCGCGCTCAGACTGAAGCTCGCAGATCCATCCCATGGACCACTGTGAGGCCACTGGTTGGGCTAAGAGCTAGTCGTGTAGCAACACATAAGTTTTATTCTAATACTTTCCAAACGTTGTACTCAAATACTCTACCTACTTACCCCCTGACCTCTCTCATTCTATTAGTCTATCTCTGGACCTCTGCTCCTCTTTCAACCCTTATACTGCATGGATCTACACTTGATGGCTGTTGAGCAACATTGTATATCTAGGTGTTTAATTATTCTCTAGGCTCAGAGGGACTTAAAGACAATAGAGATTGGATTGAGAGGCTTATTGTTTTGGATATAAATCGCTTATCAGTGAATAATTAGACTAGTCGGTAACTGCACAAAAAGAAAGAGTGATAACACCAATCAAAACTTGTGAACATCTAGAGTCTGCCAGCTACAGAGGTCTAGGTTGGTTATATCTGAAAAACTATAATCGTGTTTAGTATTAATCTTGCTCCCATTTTCAAATGGGCAGAACAAGAAACTCAAGAAAAATGTCAAATCAAGAAACAACATCTCCCCCCCCCCACCCAATGTAAACAGCCAATGGAACAGTCACTGGCAAACCTAGAGGAGAGTATTCCAAGTGCTGTACAAATGCAATTGATAAACATCATTAATGAAAAATGTGAAAATATAAAGAAAGAGATAAGGGAGGAAGCCATAGCTGAACAAGAGGAAACCATAAACAAGGTGATAAGTGAAAAAGAAGAAGCCATAAAGGAGGCCATAATAAAGGTTGTTCAAAGAAAGATGGATGAATTCATAGAATCCACAAATAAATAGGTGACCGAACTCCAGCAAATGTTCAAAGAAAATAAAGCTCCTGAGCTAACCACTCAAATGGAAATCAAGGAGCTAAAGAAATCCATACATGATCTAAAAGAAGAGATGCAAGGCATCAAAAATGAGCAATTAGTAGCAAGGGAGATGAAAAATAAAGTAGATAGCTTTGATAGCAGGTTAGACAATGCAGAGGAGAGAATTTCCGGGGCTGAAGATAATTTAGTTATTATAGAGAAAGAACAGAAAATGAGTCAATCCAAATCTAGGAAAAATGAGAGAGCGCTTCAGGAGGTCCAAGATACAATTAGGAAGCCTAATTTAAGCCTAATTGGTATTGAGGAGGGTCTGGAGAAAGAGGTCAATGGTATTGGAAATATACTTCAGGGAATCATCTCAGAGAATTTCCCAAATATCCAGAAGAGCAGATCCATCCAGATACAAGAAGCTTTTAGAACCCCAAACAGACCTGACCAGAAAAGAACATCCCACCGCCACATCGTAATCCGAACTGGATCAGTAGAAACCAAAAAAAGGATCCTAAAGGCAGCCAGGGAAAAGGGTTCAGTAACCTATAAAGGAAAACCAATCAGAATAACCCCAGATTACTCAGCAGAGACCATGCAAGCAAGAAGTGACTGGAAGCATATATGTCATGCCCTTAAGTCAAATAACTACCAACCAAGAATATGGTACCCAGCTAAGCTCTCATTCATAACTGAGGGAACAATAAAAACATTCCATTCCAGGGAAAAGCTGCAACAATATGTCACAACAAAACCAACACTACAGAGAATTCTGAAAGATGTTCTATACATAGAAAACCAAAATAAATGCAATATAGGGAAAGAAATGGCACCTAAACAGCATACCACCTAAGGACCACAAGAACTGTCAAGACACAGGCCCAAATAAAAGCTTTTAAAAATGGTAGGACCTAATAAATATCTCTCAAACCTAACTCTCAATATCAATGGACTTAACTCTCCAATTAAACGGCATAGATTGTCTAGTTGGATCAAAAAGCAAGAGCCATCGTTCTGCTGTCTTCAAGACACACATCTTACCCAAAAAAACAATCATCTTTTGAAAGTGAGAGGTTGGAATAAACTCTATCAAGCTAATGGCCCCCATAAACAGGCTGGAGTTGCCATCCTCATATCAGATAAAATAGACTTCAAACCAAAATTAGTAAGAAAAGACAAAGAAGGTTACTACATACTACTAAAGGGATCTTTCCTCTAGGAAGACATACGATCCTAAATATTTACACACCCAATCTTGGAGCTCTGAACTTCATCAAGCACACTTTACTTACACTGAAACCATACATAGATCGAAATCCAGTGATTGTCGGTGACTTTAACACACCACTCTCACCTATGGACAGATCAACAAGGCAAAAACTCAACAGAGAAACCTTAGAACTGAACAACTATATAGACCAACTAGATCTAACAGACATCTGCAGAATATTCCACCCAGCAACAACACAATATACATTTTTCTCAGCAGCACATGGAACATTTTCCAAAATAGATCAAATCTTAGGCCATAAAACAAACCTGGACAGATTCAGAAACACAGAAATTATTCCATGCACACTCTCAGACCACAAAGGCATCAAACTGGAACTGAACACACATCTCCACCAACGAAAACCCTGTAACTCATGGAGACTGAACAACACATTGTTGAATCACCAATGGGTCATTGAAGAGATCAGAACAGAAATCCAACAGTTTATGAAATTTAACAGTAAGGAGCACACAAAATACCAACTCCTTTGGGACACAGCAAAGGCAGTACTCAGAGGAAAATTTATAGCGCTGAGTGCCTACAACAAGTTGGAAAAATTGCAAACCAAGAAGTTAATGTCTCACCTTAAGCTCCTGGAAAAAGAGCAACAAACCAACCCTAATCCCAGTAGAAGAAAGCAAATAATTAAAATCAAAGCAGAATTAAATGATTTGGAATCCAAAAAAACTATAGAAAGCATCAACAAAACAAGGAGTTGGTTCTTTGAAAGAATTAATAAAATTGACAAGCCCTTAGCAAATCTTACCAAAAAAAGAAGAGAGCATATCAAAATAAACAAAATCGCAGATGAAAATGGTAATATCATGACAGAAATTACCAAGATCCAGAATATCATGAGGGAATACTTCTCAAACCTTTATGCCAACAAATTTGAGAATCTAGATGAAATGGATGAATTCCTAGCCAATACTAACATACCCACACTGAACCAAGAAGAACTAAGCCAACTCAACAGGCCTATTTCAAGCTCTGAAATAGAAATGGCAATTAGAGAACTTCCACCTAAGAAAAGCCCAGGGCCAGATGGATTCACAGCTGAATTCTATAAGGTCTTCAAAGCAGAGCTCACACCAATACTCCTCAAGCTCTTCAACGAAATTGAAAATGAAGGTTCCTTACCAAACTCATTCTATGAAGCCAGTAAAACCCTCATCCCCAAACCAGACAGAGATTCATCAAAGAAAGAGAACTATAGACCTATATCTTTGATGAACATCGATGCAAAACTTCTCAACAAAATACTGGCCAACCGTCTACAACAACTCATCAAAAAAATTATACACTATGATCAAACTGGATTCATCACAGGGAGGCAAAGCTGGTTCAACATACGCAAATCAATTAATATAATTCAACACATCAACAGGAGCAAGGACAAAAATCACATGGTTGTCTCAATAGACGCGGAAAAGGCATTTGACAAGATCCAACACCCCTTTATGTTAAAAGCTCTGGAGAAACTAGGAATCCATGGAACATTCCTCAATGTAATAAAGGCTGTGTATGAGAAACCTACTGCTAGTATTACACTTAATGGTGAAAATCTAAAGGCATTCCCTCTAAAATCAGGAACGAGAAAAGGATGCCCACTCTCTCCACTACTCTTTAACATAGTACTAGAATTCCTAGCCAGTGCAATAAGGCAAGAAGCAAACATAAAGGGGATCCAAGTAGGGAAAGAGGAAATAAAACTATCCCTCTTTGCAGATGACATGATTCTGTATTTAAAGAATCCTACAGACTCTACTCCCAAGCTCCTTGAGCTGATTCAAAGCTTTGGAAGAGTAGCAGGCTATAAAATCAACCCTCAAAAATCAACTGCCTTCCTTTATGCCAACAGTGAGAGGAACGAGGCAATAATCAGGAAAGAAAGTTCTTTCACAATAGCCTCAAAGAAAATAAAGTACCTAGGAATTAGCTTAACTAAGAATGTAAAGGACCTTTTTGATGAAAACTTTAAAACCCTAAAAAAGGAAATTAAAGCAGAACTAAGGAAATGGAAAAACCTCCCATGCTCCTGGATTGGAAGAATCAACATTGTGAAAATGACAATCTTGCCAAGAGCTATCTACAAATTCAATGCAATACCCATCAACATCCCAATGTCATTCTTTAAAGAAATAGAAGAGGCAATTCAAAATTTTATATGGAATAATAAAAGACCCCGAATAGCAAAAACACTTCTTAGCAGAAAGAACAGTGCTGGAGGAATTTCAATTCCAAACTTTAGACTCTATTACAGAGCTATAATTCTCAAAACAGCTTGGTACTGGCACAGGAATAGGCCTGAAGACCAATGGAATAGAACTGAGGTCCCAGATATTAAACCACAGACCTATGGCCACCTAATCTTTGACAAGGGAGCCAAAAAAATAGAATGGAAGAAAGACAGCCTCTTCAACAAGTTGTGCTGGCAGAACTGGTTAAGCACCTGCAGAAAACTAAAGCTGGATCCTTGTTTGTCACCTTGCACTAGAATTAACTCCAAATTGATCAAAGACCTGGAGGTAAAAGCTGACACACTGAAAACTCTACAGGAAGGAATAGGAGATACACTAGGCCTCCTTGGCACAGGTCGAAACTTTCTTAATAAGGACCAAGAATCACAACAAATCAGAGAAAGGCTGGGTAAGTGGGACTGCATTAAACTGCAGAGCTTTTGTATGGCAAAGGACATAGCTAGTAAACTAATCAGGAAGCCTACAGAGTGGGAGAAGATCTTCACCAACCAAACAACGGACAAAGGCCTCATATCTAAAATATATCAACAGCTCAAAAAATTGAATCACTCCAAAACTAACCTCCAAAGTAACAACCATCCCATTAAAAAATGGGCCAAAGACTTAAAGAGAGTCTTCTCTGAAGAAGAAACAAAAATGGCCTATAGACACATGAAGAAATGCTCAACATCTCTGGTCATAAAAGAAATGCAAATCAAAACAACTCTAAGATTCCACCTCACTCCAGCTAGAATGGCCAGGACTAGGAAAACGAATGACAACAGATGCTGGAGGGGATGTGGCCAGGAGGGATCACTACTACACTGTTGGTGGGAGTGCAAACTCGTTCAACCACTATGGAAAGCAGTGTGGCAGTGCCTCAAAAGGCTAAACATAGAACTCCCCTATGACCCAGCAATTCCACTACTTGGCATTTACCCAACCACCCAGAAACAAGGACATTCTAAACCCACTAGCACAACAATGTTCATTGCAGCACTATTCACCATAGCAAAGATATGGAACCAACCTAGATGTCCCTCAGTTGATGAGTGGATCAACAAGTTGTGGTATTTGTACACAATGGAATTCTATGCTGCTGTCAGAAAGAATGACATTGCCCCATTTGTTAGGAAATGGAAAAACTTAGAAAAAATCATATTAAGTGAAGGAAGCCAGACTCAAAGGAACTTAGGCTCAATGGTTTCCCTCATTCGTCATAATCAGTAGAAACCTTGGGCTCTACTAGCAGAGATTTGCAATAGAGCAAAATCTTGATACATAAGGACATATAATGTGAAGCTAATTGAAAGGACCTCCAGGATATTGAAACAAAAGCCATATAATGAATGATTGTTGTCCTTAATGTACTATGTTGTCTCTCATCTCCTTTGCTGTCCCTTGGTTATCTCATATTGGTATAGTATCTCACTTTGTTATCTGATATATTGAATTTATTTGTATTTGGATATTTGAAATTTGATAGGGAAGGGGGGAAAACCAAGACGGGTGGGGTGTGTGTGGGGGGGAGGGAAACGGGTACCAGGACATGTGAAAGGGTATCAATGTATGTGAATTAATGCACCTTCTATCTGGCAAATATCATGTAACCCTTTTACTAATTACAATAAAAAAAATAAATAAATAAAAAAGAATTAAGTAGCCTAGGCACCTCAGGAAAGTAAAGGGAACCACATAATAGACATCTAGTAGCTTCCTCAATCAATGAACAAGATTTTATTTGTCAAGTGCCATTCTGCCTACACTGAGTTTGAAAGAGACATACAAACAAACAAGAAGAAAAGTCCGTAAACAACTTGCAGCTCAACACACCATCAAGATGGGTGAAACCAGGGGAGAACTAACATTTTCTCAGCGGCTGTTCTAGATTTGCTAGATGCGGAAGATCTGGGAGAGCTTCATGGAAAAAGGAAAGAGGCCAAGCCTCAAAGTCCAGTCCTAGCCTGATCCTTTCAAGGGCTCTGCAGTGCATTTGCACTTCACAGCTTGTCTGCCTGAGGCAAGGCAGCTGGGATTTCTGGCTCTGGGTCCCTCACTAACTGCATGCCTAGGAGAACACCTTGAACTTGCTGTTCCTGCAGGTAAAGTGGCTCTACTAATATTAGGTTCAGCCTCCAGAGGAGGTTTTAGGTGTGTCCTGTTACCAATAGAGCATACATGAGCCAGGGATGGATAACAAAATCAGTCCTACACAACATGGGTGCTACACTCATCTGTCCACATTTGAAGATTGTTCCTTAACAGGAACAAACCTTTGCCATTCCCATTCTATAAAGGCAAACCCTGAGGCATAAGATGATGAGGCCTTAAATTATGGGTCTACAGGAGACACAGATAGCCAGTCTAGAACTCAGTGTTGGGGAACTGCCCAGACACCCCTTTTTGTGGTCTCTGCTGCCTCTGTTATCACTTGGGCTCCCTCTGCCTGCCTGCCCTAGACTCTAGACAGAGACAATGATTTTTTCCCCCTCACTGGAATAGTAGAAGGCAGTTGTCTGGATTTCCCATATCCAAGAACTCAGAATGAGGCTTGTAAAGAAAAGGGAATTTTTCACCAGCCAAGAGAGAAAAATCTTAATCTATGTACTTAATTAGGTCAGATAACCCCTTTTCCTCCGAGTCTTTTCTAGTCCTTTGAAGTTGAAGGAAGCTCTGGGCATTGGAGAGAGAAGGAATGGGAGAATAATATAGGAAGGAGAATTGGGAGGAAACCTCCTATGTATAGACACACTTTAAAAAAAATCATCACTTCTTTTTAAGGGTTGAATGCAGATAAAGTTAGATATCAACCTTATCAACATGGAAAGATGCTTAAAATAAAAACTAGGGCAATGCCCTGAAGGATAAAAAGCTTGGCATCGGCCTAGAGACTTTTCCTGCCTTGTTAAGAGCCACACTTCCACTCTCAGTGAAATGCTGAATATGTTTAAAGTCGATCCAGACACACTTTGGTGATTTAGTTATTTTAGGTAAAGCAAAAGACTCAAAAATATACATTTAAAGCTTTTTTTGTGTGGTGGTTCTGGATCTTAAACTGAGGGCCTGGGAGCTGTCCCTGAGTGTTTTTGCTCAAGACTATTACTTTCCCACTTGAGCCACATCTCCAGTTCCAGCTTTGTGTGGGTTAATTGGGAGGTAAGAATCTCATGGACTTTCCTACCCCAGGCTGACTTTGAACTGAAATCCTCAGATCTTAGCTTCCTAAATAGCTATGAAAGCAGGTGTGAGCCACTAGCATGCAGGAGATTTGTACCTTTTGAAGGATGAGGCATCAGTGCCATAGCATCATTGGTGCTGAGTTCAAAGTCTTGATCATCTCAGCTCTGATGCTTGTTTGCCTGGTGGCACAGACCAACCTGTTCTACACCTGTCCTTCCTGTGCAGTGGCCCTTGGCCATGTGTGGGCATTTGACTGTAGCTATGATTATAGACCTGAGCTCTTTATTTATTTCATTTTAGTAATTATATCATTTCAGGTAGCTGAGGGCTCTTCTAGTAGACCACCAGTTTTCTTTTTTAACCTTCTTCTGGACTTGGTATTTGGAAAGGTTCCTTAAAAAATGAGATAATTTTTTGTTGTATTAAAAAAAAGCAAACATGAATGTCAGTTTAATTTGTCTGCTTAACAAACCACCCCCAAGACACTGGGTTGAAGCAACAATGATGTATTTAGTTTCTAATATTGTGAATGAAAAACTTCAGAAGGCTGTCATACTGCGGAACAGATTTGATCGTCCCTCGGCCAAATCTGTGCATTCATGGGCCACTGCTACACCGAAGAGAGACAGCTGGTGTTGAATGGCACAGACATGTGGCTGAGCTGGACTGTAAATGGTCTCCCACCTTCTTTGAAAGGCTAGATGGTGTTTGTACATGGTAACAGAGAAAAGTTCCATACAAGGGAGGTTTAGTATGTATAAGGCCTCTGAAATCAAGTCTCAGGAAAAGTGTACTTCGTTTATGTACTGGAGCAGAAGTGTTAGACAAAACAAGGTTTAAGGCTAGTTCTGGAGAACAGGTCAGAAAAAAGATCTCACCTCTTTGTGGGAATCAGCAGAATCTCAGGCAAAGAGAATGGTGGACATAAAGTTTGGACAATCATAAACTTTTATTTTTTTTCAATGCCAGTCCTATGCTTAAATTCAGGAACTGAGGGCCTGTGCTATCTCTGACCTTTTTTTCCCCCTTAAGCTAAGTAATCTACCATTTGAGCCACAGCTCTACTGATCTGATATCTTCAGACCTCAGTCTCTTGGTGGCTGAGGATTACAGGCATGAGCCACTGATGCCTGGCTTATCATGACTTTTTTTTTTATCATCAGCAATTCTGAGTCTCAGACTGTAACATGACCAAGTTGAGGTCACCAGGGGATCTTTGAGAACAGGAAGGGCTCTCTCTTGAAATTCTTAGCCCTTAGGCTAGTGCTGACCTTTAGTTTATTTCTTGTATTCCTTGGATAAGACTTGCATATGTGTACATGTAAAATGCCATGGTAAAGTTGTTTGGCATACTTAATTAATATACACTCCAAAAAAAAAAAAAAGAATGACTGAAGAGCCATGTATCAGTGGGAAGGAGGGAAAGTAAACTGGGTGGAAGTACTTTATATGCAAGAATGCAAAAACAACAATGAAACCAACAGAAGTTGTTTTAAGAAGGCTCCCATAATAGAGTGGAAGAAGGGATGAGATTGATGGAGTACATTGTATATATTCAAATGTCACAGTACGCAGGCTCCCTCCTCCGACAAGTGGGGTATGCTAAATGTTTAAAACTTTTAAATACAAGGCAGATATGTGGCCGCCATTTATCTATGGAAAGAGTTAGAAGGATGCGTAACTTTCTCTGACTTGTACCAGCTCTCAACTGGTAAAAATGGGTCGCAAGGATGGGGTAGAAAAATACAAGTGAGCAAAGCCAGAGGAAGACAAAGAATCCCCCTGCAAGCTCCTGTTTTCGCAAAAGGCTGTTTGAAAGTCCGAAATTATACTCAACAAATGTATTTATAGTTGAGGTTCAGAAAAGATTGAATTTGGAAAAGGTGAGTTTTTTCTTCTAGGCCATTCTAATTTATAATCTAACCACTTCCTTTTCCTTTCATAAATATGATGTACGTGAGTGGACTGAGCTAAATATCTTCCTAGTTCCAGAAGCTTGACAGTATTTACATATTGATCTCTCTTTTGATAAATCAAGCCCAGCAGATCTGTGAACTGCAATGCCAATACAATTCTTCTGGTGGAAAAGGGCCACTGCTCCTGCGTTTCCTGTTTCTAAGGATATGAATCTCAGGATGGCATTCTTGCTGATGGTAATGCCTTGGAACAGTTAGCTCTTGACTGTCAGTGTGAATTTGTATGTGCTACCAAAGCATTGGCACACACATCTTCACTTGTGAAAATAAACGGAGATGAGTACAAGAAGAAAGAATGAAGGGAACTCGACTGTAGAGAAGAGTAGAATAATCAAGAAGATGATAGAGATTTAAAAAATAAAACTTGGGAGAAAGGGAGGAGAGGAAGGAAAAGAGAAGTAAAGGAGTGGAGAAGTTTTGGTCAAAGGCAAGGAGGTAAAAGGACAATCAACTGAAGAACAAGGTGGGAAGGAGGGGGGAGGGGAAGTGAAAGAAATGAGTTGAGGAGGGGAAAAGTCGGGGAGACAAGGAAAAA
The DNA here is from genome assembly GCF_031878675.1 of Megascapheus bottae. NCBI lineage: Eukaryota > Metazoa > Chordata > Mammalia > Rodentia > Geomyidae > Megascapheus > Megascapheus bottae. The sequence continues at coordinate 20,631,433 of NC_143526.1, read as the reverse complement.
GAAGAGAGGAGAGGAGAGTAAAAGAAAGGAAGAGAACGAGATAAGAGATGAGGAGAGAGAGAAAGAGAGAGAGAGAGAGAGAGAGAGAGAGAGAGAGAGAGAGAGAGAGAGAGAGAGAGAGAGAGAAAGAGCCAGAGATAGAGAGAACCATGAGGGAATAGATCAGCAAAAGAGTCAGAACCAGAACCAAAGCTAAGTTTCTAAGATTTTAGGATCATTTTTTCTCTTTTCTCCAGCCATGAACTCTCAGGAGAGCAGGCATGTGTCCCCATTTTTGTCAACATCAAGTAGAAGGTGCCCAGAAATTGTCCTCACCTCCTGGGCTGTCTATTTCTAACTAACTGCCTTTCTTCTTTGTATGTTTGTGTTTTCATCTACAAAACTTGGTTGAGATATATGATTTTTTTAAATAACCTGTTGTGGCTAGGAAAGTTTTTAAAATGTGAACTTGTTTATCCATGTTAGAAAGGGATCATATTGTCTTGCTCATGTTGGTTGTCCAGGCTGGCATCAAACTCACAATCTTTAGTCTTCCAAGTCTTGGGAATACATGAGGGTACCATCACTAAGCTTTTATTTGAAGTTTTATGAAGATACCATTTATATAAATCTATAGTATATGCATATGCATATGTATAAGTATGTATAAGTATATATATGCATATGTATGTACATACATACATATATGTGTATACATATGCATATGTATGTATATATGTATGTGTATATCTGTGTGTATCTATGTATACATGTGTATGTATTTGTGTATATGTGTATCTATGTATGTGTGTATATGTATGTATTGTAGATGAACAGGGATGTTTGAAAACACCTGAGTTAGATATCTTTCTTAGGTTGGAGACTCCAGAAGCAGAAACTGAGATGAAGGCACATGATCCAATATTCTACCAGATACCTGCTCCCAGAGGAGTTTGGGGAACAAAGGATGTTGTAGAGGAAGAACAGAAGTCCACTTAGGGGCCAGTTCCCAGCCTTGTGCACACCTTCTATGTGTTTTCCCAGCACTAGTCGTCCATTCGAATTTATCTCCACTGTAGGAAGAGATCTGGGGCTTTCTTCCTCCTGCTAGAGGTCACACAGGGAGGTAACACTGTTAGTACCTTTTGGCTCTCCACACTGCCAAGGAAATTCTGGAATTGAACATGGGGACACCCCATAACTACAAAGTATGATGAAATGGTACGATGGAATGAGAGAAAGAAGAAAGAATCCTACAAGATCTGGGCAGTTCAGCAACAATGTCTGTCACATCATTTGACCAGGTTCTCCTAGGCGCTCTGGTCCACATGAAGAAATGCCCTTGGACTAATGCCCCACTTGTCAGTCACTTGTTTGAGCCGGCCCCACTTCTGCAGAACCATGGAGTGGATCCAAAACAACAACAGATGGTTGCTGTTTTAAGCCTTTCCAGGCTTTCTGATATTGAGAAAATTATCTGAACCCGAGTCTGATTTCTATCCCTCACAAGCATTTCTAGGAATACCCATACCAAAGTTAGAGTTGGCTTCTATTCCATTTTATTTTGTTCTCCTCTTGTAATGGCAATGAGCTTCATGAAAGACTGGATAGTTCAGTCTTGAAGGAAGCAATAAGAATGTCTCTCCCATGATTACTTATTAGACAATTGACCCCTTCTTTCAAATCATCTTTAGTATTTCAAGCTACTGCTAGGTTTTAATCTTTTGCCTTATTGTCCTTGAGGTCACTGCTATAGAGGAATTTGTTCTATGATGATAACTTGGAGACTTTAAAAAGAAGACAGGAACCAATATAAAATGGGAGACAAAAATTAAATAAGATTGCATTGCTAAGCAAAAAATGAGAGGGTATAAAAGAAAAGAGTAAGAGAAATTAAATGAACTGTGCTTCAAGTAATTGTCTTTCTGCACAATACCTTACACAGTTCAGATTATAGTAGGAGGCTAGCTCAATATCTCTTCGTGTGTGTGTGTGTGTGTGTGTGTGTGTGTGCGCATATGTGTGTGTGCACACGAGAGAGAGAGAGAGAGAGAGAGAGAGAGAGAGAGAGAGAGAGAGAGAGAGAGAGAGAGAGAGAGATCTGACTTCAGTGGCAGTTACTGTTAAGCATCACAAGGAACCCAAATACAAAAACTTCATTTAACATAATCATTCTGGAGATTTTGCAGATTGTGTGTTAGGACACATTTGACCATGGCTTCAAGGAGGTACATTACATTCTGTTTGACATCAGCCCCCACCCCCCCTCCGCCCCACCTCCTATCACCCTATCTGCATAAAAATCAATTTGAAAAGCCTAGTGAATACTAGGCAGATGGACGACTTTGACTAATTAGATGAGAACCGTGACAACTTTGGAGACATGACTCTAAATAGATCTAGTGCTGACAGTGCTCTGCAAATATGAAGACACAGTGTCAATTGCTTGAGGGTTGGAAAAGAAAGGGGATCACACTTGAGAGTCCAGTATCTTAGTTGGGAAGGAAGAATGAGAGGTTGCATAGGGTATGTCAGATGACAGCCCTGTATGCAAAGTTCCCAGAGGCCTTCGCAAGTCCTGTTTACAATTTTCCTTTCCTCTTCTGACCCTCAAGACCCTTTCTCTTTGCCCTAAACTCTGTTACCTACCTCCTCATGTTTTGCACATCTGGTTCTTGTTGCTCCTGGCCATTTCTCCCTTGGTTTGTGTAAGAAACTCCCGAGCTGCTGCTTGAGTGTCTACATCACTTTCAGTGACTTTGATTTTGCATTTCTAATCAGCTGATGATATGATTTTAGAGTTACTTGGAATAGCTGCTCTAGGGAAAGGATACATGTATATAAAACCCGGGTTTCAATTTAGCCAATCCCAGCCCACCAAACTCATTTCTTTTAATATGTTAAAGGGAAATTCCCTGTGAAGGTCTAGATGTTTTGTCCACTTTTATAAGACAAAGAAAATTTTTTTACTGTCAATGACAACAATTGTCTTGTACTTAACATCAGGACCCCTAGATACAAAGGTCCAGGAGTCTCTTCAACTCTTTTTTGTTTTGGTAGTATTTGGATTTGAATTCAGGATCTCACTCTTACTAGGCAAGGGGCTCTACCATTTGAGCCTTATCTTTACCCATTTTTGCTTTAGTCATTTTTCAGGTATGATCTCTCACTTTTTGCCCAGAGCTAGTCTTGGACTCGGGTTCTATCTCTTCCTTCTGAATAGTGGAGATTACAGATGGGAGTCATAACATGCCAAGGCTGGTTTCTGAGATAGGATCTCGCTGACATTTTTGCCCAGCCCGGCTTCAAATCATGATTCTCTCATCTCTGCCTCCTAGGTATTTGCTATTAACAAATATACCACCTCACTCAGTTTTTCCACCAGTCCTTTCATTTGTACCATACGATATACATCATTTCCTCAAGCTGTCTGTTCTAGGTTGGCCCTAACTTTGTGTATCCTAACTTAAGTACGCATGATTTAACTGAATTAATATTAAACTTTCTGGAGATAATGGTTTTCACCCAGAAGTGTGATAATGATGGTAGAAATCTCAGTCCTCCATGGCCAGCTTCTGCAGGGAATTGTGGGGGCTTCTCCAGAGATCACAGCAAGTCATGGGCCATGTCTCTAGAAGACGGTTAGGCCACTTTCCCCAAATGATAACGTGTAATAATGGGCACATTGTCAAGAAAAAAAGCTATATACATCCTCTTGGAAAGAAATAGGCTCTGTAAAACAAGGATATTTTAAGACCCATAAAATAATTGAATCAGGGTAATAGAGTTAAGAGATATAAAGTCAGGCTAAAATGCAAAGGCTTTAATAGGTTTCTACTTATGTGATGCATTCCTTTCCCAGCTCTGAACAAGATGTCACGATAGTTCATGTAGCCTTGTTTAGCTCACATTCAGCCCTTTTTCCATTTTGCTTGGTTAACATTCTGAGATGTGGACTGACTCTGGCTCTCCAGACACAAACCTCATCTGCCTCGTGGATTACATATGACTATTAGCTAGGCAAGACTGGTGTTGGTAGGTGCTCGTCACTGTTACCTCCCTGTCATCCATGCCTTCTTTCTGTCATGCAAAGTACATCAGCAGCAGAGGGATCAAGCCAGTCCCAGCTCAAAGTTTCAGCCCACAGGCTACTGGTCACGTAACCATGAGCTTTGCCTTATACCTTACTTTAATAGCTATGGATTCATCCTGTACAGCTCATATGCAATGTGAATCCAAGTCACTGTTTCACAAGAGAGAGAAACATTCACATAATTGTATGTGAAATTGTAGAAGGCTAACTTTGGAGAAATACTCAGTAATATAGTAAGTTAGTCCAGGTAAAATGTCCAATTTTCAGTTAAAATGAGTGAATTTGAACAGTTTCTCATAATTCAAACTTTAGAGCAGTCTTATTAATGCTTTGGGGGAATTGAGTTAGTATTAGGGACACAACTCAAGACCTCGAACTGTTTGGAGAGGCAGTCTATCATATGGTTATACCCTCAGTCCTTTCTGGTTAGTATTTGTTAGGGTCAAGTGCTTTTGCATGGGTTGGGCTCGAACTGTTATCCTTACCTTGATATCTCATCAGTAGCTGGGATATTAGACAGGCATGTGCCTGGCTTTGATTTTCAGATTATGCATCACTAACTTTTTGCCTGGGCTGGTCTTAAACTAGGATTCTTCTATTGCTGCTTTACAAGCATCTGAGATTACTATTATTTGTTTTGATAGGATTATTGATTTGTTGCTCCTCTATGCCTCTCAAATCTACAGAAGGGAACAAACCACTTTAAAACTCATAGTAGCAAAACAACTGGTCTTCAATATTTCTCACGAGTCTGTTTTCCAGCTTTTATGTTTCTGAGGTTATGAGTTAGCTTGAAGGGATGTGCCTGGGTTTATTCACAAGTGTGTAATTGCCTGGTAAACCAGAAAGGAGTTGGCTGTTCTTGGATGCTTTACTCACTTGTCTGGAGTTTTGGAGGAGACTGGGCAATGCATTCCATCTTGCAGCAGGGTGCCCTGGTCATGGCAACTTTCCATAGAGTGCAAGCCTCCTGGAGCTCAGCTCTGATCCTTGTATTGTATTACTTCTGGTACATCCCCTTGGCCAAAAGAAGTCATATAACCAAACTCATCCTCACGGGTAAAGGAAATTGACTCTGTTCTTTGATGGGAAGGGCAAAAAATCATCATATTGCCAGGAACAAGGGTATAGTAAGTAAAAGAAAATTTAAACATTTATTTTTGGTTTTTTTCCAATCAAGCTTAGACAGAAGATATACTTAATACAAGTAATGTTGACCTTGCAATTTACATTATTTCTTTGAACAGTGGTTTTAGATAGACAGTATAACTCTCCATTCTTGGATGACTGTATAATTTTTTTTATCTCCCCATCTTTGGCAGTCCAAGAGTTTTAGGAGAACACTGGCTGAGACATGCATGGGCAGACTTAGCACTTTCAATAATAACATGTCTCTACAGTAAAATAAGAGAAGCAGAATTTCCTTGGCAAAAAACCTACAATGTTACTTTGTAGCATCTTGATTGGTTTAACCCCTGCTTTTTATGCAAGCAACTGCCTTTGATATTCTTTTTATCCATCACTTCTAATCATCTGTAGCAACTTTTAAAACGTTATCCCTGCCTACTACATTCATATCACAAAGAGGGCAAAAGTCTAGCCTAATTGTCAAGACCTACAGTTACAAAGGACCTTAGAAAGGTGTAATGGATAGATATTTTCAAAGCTAAAATTGCTATGTCATTGTACACTTACCAACATGTTTTCTCCTCGCAGAGCATGCTGATGAAGGTAGTTAAGGGGTAAGAAAATAGAAGCATACAAATTTTCTCAGGGTGATATAAGTAAGCAATAGAAAACTGAGGATTGAGATTCAGGATTCCTATCTTAATGGCAGTACATTTAGCCATTATGCCACTCTGTGATCAAGTAAACAGCTCTCTAACCAAAAAGATTAAATTTTTTTCAGGTACTAAAGAAGTTATAGCAGACTAGGACCAGGGAATTATTGGAGGCAGGATACAGTTCTGTTTAAGAGTCTACCTTTACAGAGCTAGCTACCCAATGATGGTATATGATATGAGGTAGGGATTTCCAGATATATATATTTGAGTGTCCTTAAGCTCAGCCCCAGAGACTGGAGTTCAAATCCTGGCTCTTCAATTTCTCACTGTAATGTAGCATCCACGTAATCTTTAGCCTCAGATTCATCATCTAAAAACAAACAAAAACAATGAAAAATCAGGAACAACTAGAATAACAGAAGTTATGGGTAGGATAAAGTGCCATGATTTTTAAGCTCCAGATTCCAAGATTCATTAGAGACCATGAGAAAGGGTTCATTTCCTCCCTTACTCATTCTAGGAGTTGCTCAATAGAGATTCTCAGATCTCACAGTGAAGAATGGAGAGAAGAGCAATTCTTATACCAGGAAAAGAGCTATTTAGCAACTGGGCCCCAGGACCATCCCCTGGGGAACTGGCTACAGATGCCTATCAATGACTCTGCTACCTCTGACCTGCAGAAACCAATTGTCTTAGATGTGGGGCCCAGCAATTTGGGTTCTCCAGTGATTCATGTGAGGGCACCCTGACATTTGTAATTCTTGGCCGAAGTGACCTCAAGGGACTCTAGCAGCTGTACTTCAATGGCTCTGGTTTCCTTTCCTCATCACCACCCATCTAATAATGGGTCCCATGTTTTGAATAACTCCTCTTTGCAAATCTGTACATGATTCTTTGCATACATTGAAAAGCTTGGGTTTGGGACTATCCTCATCCACACTGGACAGAGAAGGAAAGCAAGGGAGGTGGAGAAACCTGCAGATGAGGTTACAGTATGAATCTGTTTGGTGCTCCAAGCTACTGAGAATTCTGCTAAACTAATTCTTCCCAAGGATCTCTCATAACTGTCTGGAAGGACTCAGAAGGGGGCTATTTGTCTGTTAAATCTATTCAGCTCATATTGCAATGGAAACAAGAAATCAATGCAGTGCTCTCAGACAAGTCGTTGAAGGCCTATGTCGGAGGCCATTGGTTTATAACTTGAGTCCTGTTAGGACTGAAAAATGCCAGGAGGTCTTAGGTTGAGGAGATGGGGCTAGTGTTTTCTTTCAGGCCAAAACTCAGCAAGAAATAACCTGATGTGAGAGGAATTACTGCCTTAAGTGCCCTGCAATTGAGGAACACAGCTGTAGGTAATTATTTTTTCCTCAGCTATAAATAAAATGATCCTTAAGAACAACAAGGCAGAAGAGTAGTTGGAGGAGGGGGAAGCCTCATACGCTTTCTCCCCATCAGTTGCTCTGGGTAATAAAGCAAGGAATTGGTTTTAACCACTTCCACCACCCGAAGGCTTTCCTGCAGGTGAGATCTCTACAGGGAACTGGTCTTAAACCAGAATTTATCGTCTGCTAAGCCTCAAGTAAAGGTGACTATGTGCACTTTCCAGGGCTGTGGTCCTGACACAGAGAAAACGAACAGCACAGTTCCAAATAATGGATTGTGAGGAAGGAAGAAAGCCCTTGGGTCCCAGTCCCCAGGAGCTCTTCTATCACACTTCACTTTTGCTGTCACAATACAAATGTGTCTAAGCCTGGCTTCATCTATAGCTGCTGCGACATAGTAGGGTGGTGTCAACATACAGAGCGGTCATACCAGATGACTTGAGGAAAGCATTCCCCTGGCATGTGCAACATCAGACTACAGTACACCAACCCCCCTTCTTGTATGCTTAATGAAATGACAAATGTATTTGGAAAAAGAACCAAACTCTGCTCTTAGTGGAATGCTGAATGTCCAAGGAGAGATTTTTCAGTGACTGGGTTCTGGTGAGATTGGAAGGAAGAATATAGGAGTACTGGTTAGCACTCTCAGGGTGTGGCTCTGATCACCATCAGCGCTGCCTTCCCTGGAGCTGTTTTGGTGTCTGCACTGTCTCAACCTTATTGCATCAGAATCTGTATTTTAGAGTATTCCTCGGCCAGGTGGATTTTTAAAATTATTATTATTTTATTATATTGTCATGGTGATATATGAAGGGGTTAAAGTTATATTTATATTTTTCAGTGGGTACATTGCTTCTTGAACATTGTTACCCCTACCCCCACCGGATGGCTTGTGTACATAGTAATATGTGAGAGGCATAGACTAGATGTCTGTAATAAAATGGGGTCACCTGGCAGCCAGGTATGGCAAAGAGTCAAAAGAACAGTTTACTCTAATGGGTAAAGCGCACACATGCTGGAAATTCATGCACAGCAGAAAGAACTGAATGACCAAAGCCTATTCCCCGTGACCATGGCAAACTTCTAGACTGAGCAACATCCCTTGCTGGCTTCTTGGAAATAGAATTTTTGACCCCCCCACAGTGAACAATAGTAAAAGGAAGAATGGTACCATTTAGCTGGCATATATGAAGCAATCTTCCATAGCAAGAGGCAAGTGAATAGAAAATATTCACTGTAATACTCTCACAAATTTCTAGGTACTTTTCCCAACAAAGCCAATGTGTGCCCTTCTGGAAGCCAGGCTTTGGTGTCTGAATGTCTGACAGTCTTCATGTTCTTGTTTCCAAAGATAGATAAAGACCATCATGTTGGGCATTGTAGAGAGAGAAAGTTAGGAGGGCAGGCCCAGAAGAGATCGCCTATTGAATTTTATTTATTACTTAATTCAAATCAAGGACTGATCTATGTAGCACATGTAGCCCTTTATTATGGTGAATTATAGAGTTGCTTCTAAAACATTATTGTGAACTGGGCATGGTGGCATTTGCCTGTAATCCTAGCTACTCAGGAGGCTGAGATCTGAGGATCAATGTTTGAAACCAGCTTGGACACTAAAGTCCGTGGCTCTTATCTCCAATTAACCACTAGAAAACCAGAAGTGGCTCTGAGCGCCAGGGACAGGGTGGTAGCCTTGAGCTGAAGAGCTCAGGAACAACTCTCAGGCCCAGAAGTAGAGCAATAGCCTTGAGCTGAAGATCTCAGGGATAGTGCCCAGGCCCAGAGTCGAAGCCCTATGACCGACAAAAAATAAAAATTATTGTGGGCCAAAATTATTAATTTGGGTGTAATCTCCTATACTTTACATGTTTGAAGGAGTGTTTGTCATCTGCAGCTCAGAGCCTTTAAATTCTCCAATCCTGATTCACTGATCTGAAATGAGCAGGAAAAGGAGCTCTCCTCTGCAGGAATCCACTCTGGGTGTAGGGAGGTGATATTGTAATTGAAATCATTCTCAGCAGGATTTTAAGTTCCAGGTTAGAACAGATCATCTTTCAGGAAGTGGGGGCACAACTAAGTGATGATTTAAGAATGATTAACAAAAATGGAAATTTGAATCCTGATGAGCAACAAAGAGACTAGACTGGAATCACATTGCTCATCTTTCCTTTGCTGTTGAATCAGGACATAAATCTCTTCCTCAACTATGCTATGGTCCTCAAATATTCTTTCCACATGTAGACTTTTGAAGACTGTACTCTCATGAATGGGAGATGGGGACCTTGGTTTGGAAGAAGGAATGTCCACTTATAGAAATAAAAGTATATAGGTGAGCTTTTCACTAAATAAAGTATTTATGAGCTATTTGCTGTCTAAAATAAGAGAATTCAAAGAAGGCAATTATCTGGAGTGGAATCTCAGTAGGTCTAGATACGTAGGGAGAGGCCACCTCTTGTTTACCAGCACAGCTCTGATTGCACAATGTTTAAGTCAGGATACTTGACACATGCATCTCTTCCCAGCCACTATTTCTCAACTCCATAAACCCCAAGGCTCCAATCTGCACTGTGAACTTTGGTGGCTTATGGAAGATTCTCTTAAAAAAAATTTAAAAAAGCAGGAGCTTCTTCCTTAATGACCTTTCTGTGTGTTCTAAAGGAATCAAGTTAACCCAATCTTTCACAGTTCTTCACTGTTTCTCTTTCATTCCTTCACTCATTCTCTTAATCATGACTCAGGGGCTGGTCTACAGATGGGCAGATCTAGATCTCTTGAGGCTTTATTGTACTAGAGAAGAGTAGGAAAATAAAAACATCTAAAAAAAATCAAGAAAGGGATCCTCAGATAAAGTTTAACCTCAATAGGTGGGTTGCCTATTGTCCATGTGAGTCAGAGCGCAGCAGGTCCTCACAGAGCAACAGGAGTAAAGGCCCCCAGCAGGGAAGGAATTTAATGTGTTATTTTTCTCTTTTAACACTCTTATAGCACTTGTCAAGTATCAAAAACTCATCCTGGCACTTTGCAATAATTCCTCACTGAATCTTCACAAAACTCTGGAAGATAAATACTACTGCTTTTTATAAATACTACATTTTACAAATGAGAAAACAAATGTTATAGGGAATGAAGTAGCTTGACCAAAGCAAAGTCACGGCGCTAGGAAGTTGCAGAGTCAGGATTTAAACTCAATTTTGTCCCCAAGATACTGCAATGATTCAGTGATTCCCAAATACCTTGTCACCTTGGATCTCTGAGAAACACAAACAAACAAACAAAACTACTGATTACTTCCTGTAAATGTAATCAGTGAGTAGTGAGAGGTTAGCACTGACACTTTCAGAATGGGGTGACTGACATGTCTACTACATTTTTTAACCAAGGGTACCATGCCGTACTATACCATGCACAATTAGTGTATTACTTCAAGGCCTGAAACAGCAATAGCACATCTACCTGCGTAAGTAAGGAAAACTGAGGCATCCTTTTCCCACTCATCCTAGTCAAATGACTTGTTTTTGTACTTTTGCCCCAATGCAAAAGCATTGACACAAAAATGAGATGGGCTACCGTGAATCAGGAATACTCTGGAAGTAGTATCTCCATCAGTGCTGTGTCCTTAGAACTCCAGCCTATGTTGGGCTTTGCTTCATGCCAGGTACAGTACCCTCTTGCTGCCTGATCTTGAAAAAACTCCTACCAAGATTATGAAGTCCAGCCCTTTGGGGCAGTCGGACAGGTAAGCAGAGCAATTCTCTGACTACATCAGGGTGTTATCATTGACTGAGCTCATGTTATATATTTTTTGCAGACGCTGGTGATAACTCAAAACAGACCAATAACAATTGGCTGGTTTGTGCTTCTTGCTACTGCTTGGTTCCTCATTCCCTAGGAAGGTGGTTTAAAACAGCTACTGATCAGACTTAGGGAGGGGTCAGTTTAGCTTTTGTGTGCATTGGTATCAAAGTCAGCATGGAAACATAAAGGAATTCATTTTGTTTGTAGGTACTACAGACCTGGACAAGGCCAAGATCTATCATTGATTCCAAGTTTCAGTGTAGAACCATCTTAACAATCTCTCTAAGGTTGGGAACTAAGGTTCTTTTGGTATAACTAAGTAGCTGAAGTAATCTCTCTAAGGTTGGGAACCAAGGTTCTTTTGGTATAACTAAGTAGCTGAAGTAATCTTTATGGGCCTCAAAATGTCATTAGTGTGTGAAGGAAGTTAGGTTGAACACCTGCATTAGGCCTTCCGGTGGACTTCATCCACAAATAGAGGAAGTAAGACCCAGGACATATCCATTTCCCTGTTGACTAAATAATAGGATGGGGAAACTGAGAGCATTTCTCAATACCACCCTTGCTAGGTTGTTGAACTGGAATTGGAAATGAGGCTGTCTTCACCAGGTGTAGCTGATTAAACGCCACACCCCTATTCATGCGGAGGGAAGCTTGCTAAGGAGTCCTCAGTAGGTAGTGGAGTGATGAAAAGGGGCCATCAAGGCACAGATGCCACGGGTAGGCTTCACATCACTTACGATCAATCCCATCGTGTAACATTTTATAGGATTATAAGGTTTCACGGGAGTAGCAGAGAGTATGCTGTAAAATGGCCCATCAAAGTCCCAGCTGGTGAACCAGGAATTATGACATAAAGTTGCAGTTGGGAAGACAGTGTCATCCACATTCTCTATGAATGCTAGGTTCAATTAGCATTCACAAGTAATGGCTCAGAGCTGACTCCCAGTATGAGGATTTATGAGGCTTTCCAAAGAGAAGAAAAGACAGATGCATGTCAGAGACACTTGATTACCCTCTATCCTTCTACTATATTTCAAAATATGACATAGTTAGGGCCAAGAGGAATTCTCTTTGCTGCTAACTTAACTTTGGAGATGCATAAAAGGCAATATGATAAAACAGTATCTCCAAATGTTGATGATAGGTAATGAAGTATTAGATAAGTTCATTAAGTGAGGAGTATCTATGGGTCTCAACTTGTGAAGACTGTGAAGAAGAGGTAATTAGATGATTTACATTCTTGTCAGATCAATCATAGACATTATGAGAAAAATGTCAAACATATGGGGAGCATATAAATCTATGTATGTATATGCAATCCACATATATGATTGACTCTAGATGTAGTTAGCTAAATAAAAAGTTTGCATATCCCCCAAGAATTTTTTTTACTTTTTCTCATTCTCTTAATGAGTAAACACTAGTATTAGTTGTAATAATAATTTTCTCATTTTTAAGTAAGAGGAATAAACTCCTGTGTTAATAGTATGGCAACAAGAAAGTCATCTCAGAGAAGGTGGGATATGCGCTCATACCCCCCTCTTTGTCCCCATTGGCAGAATTCTTCCACACTTGGGAAAGAAAAAGTTATGGTCCCAAGACTTAGGTAAAACAAACCCAGAGAAGAGAACATGTAGGAATTCTGACCTACAAGGTGCTATGAATCTACTTTAATGGAGAGTTAGTTGTTAAAAAGGAACAAGATTCTCAGGGAACTGAAGAAACTAATCTTCCCCAAACACAGCAAACCAATCACTAAATGGGCAAGGGAACTAAAGAGAGAGACATATCAAAAAAAGAGTTTAAAATGGCAAAGAAACATACTAGAAAATGCTCATCATCCATGGTGAACCAACCTAGATGTCCCTCAGTTGATGAGTGGATCAACAAGTTGTGGTATTTGTACACAATGGAATTCTATGCTGCTGTCAGAAAGAATGATATCGCCCCATTTGTTAGGAAATGGAAAGACTTAGAAAAAATCATATTAAGTGAAGTAAGCCAGACTCAAAGGAACTTAGGCTCAATGGTTTCCCTCATTCTTCATAATCAGTAGAAACCTTGGGCTCTACTAGCAGAGATCTGCAATAGAGCAAAATCTTGATACATAAGGCCATATAGTATGAAGCTAATTGAAAGGACCTCCAGGATATCGAAACAAAAGCCATATAACGAATGATTGTTGTCCTTAATGTATATGTTGTCTCTCATCTCCTTTGCTGTCCCTTGGTTATCTCATATTGGTATAGTATCTCACTTTGTTATCTGATATATAGGATATATTTGTATTTGGTTATTTGAAATTTGATAGGGAAGGGGGGAAAACCAAGACAGGTGGGGGTTGTGGGGGGGGAGGGAAATGGGTACCAAGACATGTGAAAGGGTATCAATGTACGTGAATTAATGCACCTTCTATCTGGCAAATATCATGTAACCCTTTTACTAATTACAATAAAAAATGCAAAAAAAAACCCAACCTTAAGATACCACCTTATATTAATCAGAATGACCAATGTGCTGAACTCAGGCAATAAGAAATGCTGTCTCGGATGTGGAGAAAGAGGAACCCTACTGCACTACTGGTGGAAAGCAGTGTGGAGGTTTCTTAAAGAACTGAAAATTGACCTTCCCTACAATCCCGCCATACCAATCCTGGGCATCTACCCTGAACATCATAACCCAGGATATGATAAGGACATCTGCTCAGCCAAGTTCATCTCTTCATTATTCACAGTAGCCAAGCGATGGAAATTACCCAGATGTCCTACTGTAGATGAATGGATACAAAAAATGTGGCACATATATACAATGGAATTCTACATAGCCAACAGACAAGATAAAATAATGGCATTTGCTGGGAAGCAGATGAAACTAGAGCAAATCAGGTTGAGTGAGATAAGTCAAGACCAAAGGAAAAAAAGTTGCATTATCTCCCTGATATAGAGATATTAGATCCAAATAGTACAAGAGTGATGACTCAATATTCGGGTACCCAGGGTTATTGACATGATCTTGGAGATACAAATATAACTATATAGACATAAATACCTATGATGGGATATATACTCTATAAACATAATGTTATATAGACTGATATGTATCTATGACAAAGTCTCAGCTTAATTTTAATTATGTTCTAAAATTTATGCGCCAGTGATTGTATATAGAGATTGTCTTCTTGAATACTTTTTTGTTAAACATGGCATTTAAAATATGATGTAAAAAATCAGTGTTAACAAAAATCTTTTAATTAAAAAAAGGAACAAGATTCTAAGTTCTCCTGAATGTTAAATTGGGAAATGCAATCCTCTCTCAAGACATTTCTCAAGATTAAAAAGGTTCAAGTTGAATTTTGATATGTGTTGCTGGTGGGCCATTAGCTAATTGGATATAATACCATGAAGGAAAGAACTTTAGGGTGGTAGCTTCAGACTTCTTTGCTTGCCTTCTATACATCACATCGATCTAACTTCTCCATTCTTTTTTTTTTCTCTTTTCCTTCTCCACTGATACCATACGTGACCGAAAGGTCAACTCCTATAGGTAGGGAAGCTTGTTTAGTCGGGAGAGACCTACACTCCTGATAATAGATGGTAGATTTTGAACCTGGTTGATCTTAATCTGTGACTATTAAGACTGTTAATAATGAGGGATAATTTGCTGGTAACAACTGAGTAGATGTTTATGTAATGGATCTGCAGAAGAGGTCCTGAGAGGGAGAACATTCCATATATTTGAGCTCATTTTCTTTTTTGAGAGAAGGGGAAGTTTTGAAAGAATTTTAGAAAGGGTGGCTTATTTCTAAACATGGCCATAACCCTCAACTAGTGATGGCAGAGAGCAAGAAGCACTGAGACAATTAGTACTAATTTGGAGCCAGGCTTTTACCTACCTATATAATAGCCATCTTTCTGCCAAAGTTGAGTGAAGTAATACAGTAACACAACACCAAATGCACACAATGGCTGTAGCTAGGGAGAAGTTTCCATAAAGAGGTTCATTATGGGAATCTCTTTTCTGGCTCAAAATGGACAAAGTTTACTTTATATAAAACTACAGGAAGCCATGAAGAGTAGAAATAATAAGGGATATTGGTTCCATGTTTCCATTATTATTTTTCCTCAAAGTCACCTTCAATTTTCATTTGGAATACTCTACAATTAAAAATTAATTGTCCTTATTTATCTGATGCCTTTGTCTTTAGATTTTGTTTCACATGAGCCAGAATAATAATGGTGTTGTCTTATTTATAGATTCATTTACAGTACCAGTATATTATGTAGTTCATCATAGGTACTCTATGCTTATTGTCTCAATGAAGGACTAGAATCAATGTGACCAGAAGTGGGACAGTAAGGAGCACTCAGATCTTGGGACAGATAGGGAAGGACTATAATCCAGAGGAGAGAGGTAAAGTTCTAGAAAAGCACATGAGCCCCTCCCATTGAGGGTGATGCTGGGTCTCTATCTATTATAGCACTACTACATAAAGCATGATCCATGCCCTAGAAGCACCAGCATTACATAGGATCATGATAGGAATGAAGGATCTTCACTGTACATATAGAGACAGAACCTGAATTTAAACAGATGTCCTGGGGATTTGTGTGCTTGTTAAATTCTGAGTGATGGTCTACAATACAGGAAGAAGAGGAACAAGAAGAAGGAGGAGAAAGAGGAGGAGGAGGGGGATAAGAAGGGAGAGGAGGAAGAAAAAGGAAGGAGGAGAAAGAACAAAAAGGAGAACGAAAAAGTGAGGAATAAAGGAGGAGTAGAAAGTGAAGACAATTTCTGAAGCTACTCAGACAACAGTGGCTGAGCATGGTTGAAAGCAGGGAATTTTTCCCATGACAACCATGATACATTAGGTGTGATATTCTATCTTCAGATAGGAGAGGCTCCTACTATTAGTGCAAAGATAAAAATGAAGAAACTTGGTATAGACTTGTCATAGTCCTAAAGTTGCTGTGTGTGAGATGACTGACAATTGGCAATTCATGCCAAGTTGTGGGATGTAAACATGCTTGACTCACAAGGATATATATCTCTATCTATCTATCTATCTATCTATCTATCTATCTATCTATCTATCTCAGTTTCCAAAAAGAGAAGTGGAAAAGCTCAAGTGTAGGGATAGTTTATTCACAATTTATTCACACCAAGTGGTTGAATTTCAGAGGAGTGGGAGAAAATGAGCATAAATGAGTGAGCCTGGGAGGAGAAGAGTTGATTATACGAATAACCTAAGTCAGCAATGTTCAGACTGTGCCTCCAAAACTGCAATGATCTCTAGAAATCTGTCTGTCTGTCTGTCTATCTCTATATCAGTGGGTGACATGGGGGAGAGAGCTAGAAAATCTGTTTTATATATCTGGATTTTACCAAATACTAGAGAAATGAGCTGCCTTATATGCTATTTCAGTGTTATGGAGAGTCTTTGTTCAGTGGGCACGGTTTTCACCTCAGTAACTATAAAAGATCATGAGTTATTTCCAGATTCTTCCTGTAGGAAATGAGAAAACACAGAGACCAAGTTTATTTATGTTTGCAGGTACCTATTATTTAACACAAGATTATTGTTGCAGGCACCTATTATTTAACACAAGCTGAAGTGCCTGTGGCATTGTCATAACTTGATTCCAGACCCTTATCCACTGGAGGCCAGAATGGTACCTGAGTTTGTTTCAATATGTAATGCTAGGCCATCATTAGCAACTGGCTGGAAATGGCTCTGAAGATGAAATGCATTTAGCAATTTAGATTCTAGCAAGTATAAAGATGTGTAGATAATTTCCTCAATGACCTATATTTTAGTACTGTAATGATTTTGTAAAGGCACGCGAAATAACTATTTGCCCATTTTCTTGGGGATTGAGAACACTGCTCTAAACATTCTATGACAGAGACATTTTCTATCTTAATAATACCTCCCTAAGGATGGAACCCACAACTGTCTCTTTTGCAGAGAGATGGCTCCAATTATTTGCTCCTATGCAAAACTCTGTTTGCAACACAACAGTATGTTGCACATTGCAGCAATGCTTCAGTTCTTTATAGGATCCCTTCCCTGATCGATGGGGATTGAGAAGGCTACCACATTCCAAAGCATTAATGGTGGAATTGTTGGCCCTTAATACACACGCGCGCATGCGCACACATACACACATACACACACACACACACACACACGTATATATGTATATATGTGTGTGAGCATATATATATATATATATATATATATATATAAATAATTGTGAACTAGAATACCTTTTTCCAGCTGCAGTGGAAATTAATCCTGGCTGGAACAGAGGTATCCTGATCTTTGAGATTGTTGTTGCCTTGAGAGACTCCAGATCTGATGTTCTGAGCATTCCTGAAGGTCATTTAATACTTTATAATGTTTCTTCTAATTGAACTATAGTTGATCCTATTTAAGAATTTTGAGCCAATGGTTTGAAGAAAAAGAAAAACAAATCCAAGTAAACCTCTCTAATTCTTCACCCTTTCTTTACTTGTGGGCTGCTACATAATAATTTGTTCCATAATTTAATGGTTTACAATGATAATAAAGCTTTACTATTTCTCACAGTTTCTGTGAGGCTGGGATATTCACAAGTGGCTGAGCTGCAGTTGAGATGTAGAAGGGGTGGCAGCCATCTGAAGACTTGTGAGTGGGGCTGGAAATTTCTCTTCTATCATGTCTGGCCAGTTGGACTTGTGGGTAGTTGGTTTCAGTTAGTCTCCTTGAAGATTTCCATACGGGTCCATTCTGCTGACTAGTGACTAGCTTTCCTCAAAGCAAGAAATCCATGAAAGAAAGAGAGGCAGAAGGTTTCCATTTTATGGCCTAGCATGGGCAATCACTTACCACTAATGTAACATACTCTATTTTCTAGAACTGAGTCACTTAGTCCCATAGGCAAGATTAAGGAAATAAAAGCCATGATGTGCTTTTCTATGTAACTTTGCAGTACCTTCTCACAATAAGTGAGCAAACTTTCTCTTTCCTAGGAGCTTGGTCTTAGAGGAGTGATGGCACCTTAGAAAACATATGAAGTGGACACTGATGGCTCATTCCTATAACACCAGATCTTTAGGAGATTGGGAACAGAAGGTCATGGTTCAAATTCAAATTCATGAGACTTTATCTCTAATTAACTAGATAAAAGCTTGAAGTGGAAGTAGGAAAGCAAAAAAGCCACATGACAGCCTTTGGCTCTGAGTTCAAATTCCAATACATGTATGAGAGAGACGAAGAGGAAGGGTGGAGGGGGAGGAGGGAGGGAGGGAGGAAGCAAGGAGGACCATGGTATCAGTAATAATTTAAGAAATTCTTTGTATACCTACTTGTTTCCTAAGTCTCTGACATAGTCATGACAATGTATGTAAGGTAGACTCTACAATGATGAAAGTTTCCTTGTTCAGAATCTAGAATGTTAGTTGTCTGTGACCAAATCCTATGAGCATCAAGACAAAAATAGTTGGTGTCATTCAGAATGTTCAAGTATTCAATAGTGGAAAATATGAACAAATGCAGCAGTGGTACTCACTGGACACTATGTTGAGAATGAACTATACAACTGGCAGATGGGGATGGGAAGGGAAAAACGGAGAGCGGGGGAGAGGGTGCCATTGTCCAAAATGAAATGTATTCTAACCTTTGTAATAACGATTTTTCTATGAAAGATTTGGCAGCAGCTTATCTAGTTGGTTCTGGCTCATGGTAATAACTCAGCAGTTTAAATCATTTGAAAAATTGAATAGGGCTAGAGAATCAACTTCCAGAATGGCTCACTCAGGAATCTGGTACTATAAGGTCAGGTGTCCTTCATTCCTTGCCATGTGAATCTCTCTCCTGGGGAACTGACAATGCCCCCTTTACAACTCAGTATGTGGCTTCCTCCTAAGAGAACAGTGACTTAGGAGAGCAAGGCAGAAGCGAAGTGTCTTTTGAGGTTCTTCTTGGATTCACTCTTATTTGTAGAATGTCTTATTCATTACACAGGAAAGTGCTCTTTAATGTATGTGTGGTGGTAACAAGGGTTAAGGGACATGGATACTAGGAATAAGGCATCATTGTGAGGCATCTCGAGAGATCACATCCACAACAAGTTGCTTCAGCCATTCCTGTTAAGGTTAAGTTGTATAAGCATCAGGTAGCTTAACACTAGACTGCATGGCATGCCCTTGGAGATTAGTAGAGTGGCCTCAGCAACCACAGCTGGCTCCAGATGTGTGAGCAAGGAATAAGGTTTTGTGGTTGTTGTTTGGCAGGATTTTTCTACAAAACCATGATAATGTGCTGTACAAGCACATTAGAGACATTGACAAATTGAAAGAATTACGAATTAAAATTGCAACAAACATTCTTCGTCTCAGTTTTTCAGTCAGCAAATACTAACATTCAGAGGCAGATGGAATGTCTCCTTTTCACACTTATATTCCAATAATTTTTATACTTTATTAACTATTAGAGACATTGATTTATTTGTTCCTCATGTAAAATAAAACTCAGTAATAAAATTTTCATCAATTGTTGTTCTGACTCACTCTCAGATTGCCTTGGTGTAGACATTAGAATACTTCCCAAATTTATTAAAATTTAAAAAATTAAGGGTTGGGAGTTTGGTCTAGTGGGAGAGTGCTTGCCTAGCATGCATGAAGACTCGGGTTCAATTCCTCAGTACCACATATGTAGATAAAAGCTGGAAGTGTTGCTGTGGCTCAAGTGGCCTTGAGAAAGTCCAAGGACAATGTTCAGGCCTTGAGTTCAAGGCCCAGGACTGACAAGATAAATAAGTTCCTGGCCAGATACTGATGACTCCTGACTGCAATCCTAGTTACTAGGAAGCTGAGATCTGATGATCATATTTCGAAGCTAGCTGGCAAAGAAAAGTATGTGAGACTCTTATCTCCAAAACGCTGTCACAAAAGCTGCGAAGTGGAGCTGTGTCTTGAGCACAGCACCTCTATACTGGAACCCAATAAAAAAGCCTTTTTATAGTTTTCTTTTTAATATTTTGTTTTTCTTTTTTTCTTGAGACAATGACCCATTATGTAAACAGCTCAGGCTACTTAAATTCTGTCTTTTGTCTCAGCTTCTTGATTATTGTACATGTAATAAAATTTATTATTATTATTATTATTGTTAGCAATAGTGGTATATGTACTCAGGGTGTTGAGCTTGGCAGAGCTAACACTCTTTGAGTCATGTCCTTAATCCTAAAATTCATCTATCTACTCAACTATTTATTTGTTATGCATTATTAATTTATTGTGCTGTTACTGGTGCTTGAACTTAGGGCTGGGATGCTATCTTTTAGATGTGTTACTTTCGACTACACTATACTACTGGAGCTACACCTCAATTTCCTTTTAGTGGTAAAGTAGAGTTAGGTGTCACAGACTTTTTATCTTCTGGCTGGCTGTGAACTGTGATCCTCAAATCTTAAGTCTCTTGAGTAGCTAGGATTAAAGGCGTGAGCCATTGGCACTTGCCAAATTCATCCATTTGAAATATACAGTCTAACTTTTAGTGATTTCATCTGTTCATAGAATTATTGCCACAGTAAAAATGTAGCATGCAGCTATCGCCCTGAAGTTTTAGTTAGGTCATACATATATTAAAGTAAAAATTTTAATTGAAGTAAATATGCATAGAGAATAAAGTACATGTGATGAACTAAATTCAGCCAAGGGCATCCTTAATTCAAATCAAGAGGCAGAGGATAACCAGGCCTCCAGACCTCTCTCTCTCATGGCGACCATGAGCCAATCTTCATCATATATTAGTTGTTTCTTTATAAAATTTAATATAAATGGACTAACTCATCAAGTAGAGTTTTGTTTGTAGGTTTTGCATCCTTGGATTTGACTAACTCTCCATTAAAAAATTTTCAAAGGAAGAAACTGCAACCCTGCATAGATATTTTTTTTGTCATGATTCCTTAAATAGGACAGAGACTGTTTAATTTGCATTAACTACTATAATCTAAATGTAATTGAGATTATATGGCTCAAGTGGGAGAGCATCTGCCTAGTAATGACAAGAGCCTAGTTCAAACCCCAATACTTCAAAAAAATGCCAAAAGAAAACACCAATAAATCCAAGAAAGTATATGGATGTATATGTGTAATTTTTATATTTATATGCAGATGTTATGGCATTTTCAATAAAAGACTTGAGCATCTCCAGGTGTTTTTGTTTGTGGGGATCCTGAAAACCTCTCTTGCAGATTAAGAGGGATGGTGTCAGCTTTTTCTGAGAAACAATATGCTTATGAGATAATTTCCTGCTGCTATGTGGAGTTATAGTTTGTATGTCTTCCTTGCTGTCTAGTAGTCCATTCTATGAACATACCATATGGTATCCCTTCTACTCATGATGCACGTTTGCTTCATTGCTATGGGTTTTTTTTTGTGCTTTCTGTTTATTGTTTGTTTCTGATGGCTTTAGGTTTTACAGGATAACAGAACTACAAATACATAAAATATTGCCCATTTATCTTGATTCTCATTTGCTAGTTTGAGCACTTGCTCATCCATTTCAGAGGAGATTTTGCCTTGTCTGAATATGTTCAATTTTATGAAAGAAAGAGAAAGTATACTTTGAAATCTGAGAGACAGGTTCATCAAAATGGTCACAGTGTTCTTCATATCCTGGGCTGTTCTGTGTGAACCTCCCCCCCACACACAGGTTTATCTTTTCTTTCTTCCTTCCAATCATTTATAGATAGAGTGAATTTCAAAAACTCAGTTGAATAGTTTTCAACTGAGTTGGATATTTTTTCCCATGAACGTGAAGATAGAGTCAAGTGATTTTCAATTTTCCCCAAATAGCTCCTTTTTTTCTAGGAAATAGTTTTGGATGTCCATAAACACTGAGACATTGTGTTGTTTCAGATATCTTTCTGCTTATTACATCTTTCCAGATGAGTCTTTCTAAGCTGTGGCAAAGATCCTTGCAACCATTATCCAGCCCTACTTTTCTTTTCTTTTTTTTCATCCTTAAGTTTTTGGTAGTCTTGTAGTAGAACCAACCTAATATTCTATCTGTCATTGATGATGGGTAAATTTCAACTTGGGTTGTGGTAGGCTGTTATTTTTGTAGACTATGGTTTAGTTTGAAAGTCCCACTCCATTTAGAGAAAGGCTTGTGTTCAAAAACTGAAATCACTTTTGTATAAGGACAATCTGCCCTGATCCAGAATGCCATACATTTTCCAGATCCTGAGGCAAGGAGAGGGGGCGATGAATCACTAATTCTAGTTGATAGTTCTTTTCTTAGGTAAGCCCCCAGTAAAACCATTGTTTTTCCAAAGGATGTTTCTACCAAAGGAATCAGTGGCAGACATATGAGGCTAGCCCCTCGATTATCTACTCCCTCTGAACCCTTTCTCAAGATCTAGGCAGGTGGATTCCCATACACACAGAATGGGATCGCAAGGGCAAGCAGCAGTGTTAGCCTGTGTGATCTAATCAGTGTTGTCCACATGTTGTAAATCAAACAGTAACCTACTTTGGATTGTTCTTTGGCTTGTCCATTTTGGGGTAACATATTGTTTTCATTTGGTTAAGTTAGAAAATGGGAGCACAGGGCTCCGAGGCCACAGACAATGTTTCTTTTCCACAGGGCTGTGGTCTGATGGGAATGTAAGTGGTACCAGGACAGATACTTGTTATACTTAAGCTCTGTCATTTCCTCTTTCTTCTGAGTTACACTAGGCAAAAAAAAAAAAAAATGAATCTCACCTCCCCTTTAATGGTGTCCGTTTCTGTAAGCACAGATCCAGTTTGTACAACACTGAAGCCCAGAGAAGCTGACTCAGCCTTCATGTAGGATAACTTCAACTCACATTTGCAAAAGAAGCCAATAATTAGCCCTAAGAGTTGGGGTTTATGTTTCTCCCCCAGAAGGCAAATTGGACTATGGAACTGTGCAGGGGTTGGTGTTACAATCTCATTCTCTTCCAGGCAGAAAACACACTCAATAGGAGTCGTTTGCATTTCTATTTGAGCAGCCTAGAGACAAATATAGTGAAATGAATAGCCTTTTAATTTAATTGGCTTCCCAGTGTGAAACCAAAAATAGTAGGCACAATCCATCTTGGAGTTACTGTAGAAATTACTAAGGTTCAAAACTTAGCATAGACCACCCCCCAAGAGTCCTTCTCCCAGATGCCAGACCTCCCATACAACTAGCATGGGGTGGAGGCGGGGGAGGGAGCGGGTAGTCCCCAAAGGACATTAATGCCTATTTATTGGTGATTAGTTGTGACGAGTTTCTTTTCTTAAAATACAAACTATACATGATAATTAAAGGAAAAGGCCTGCATTGCTTATGTTTGTGTAGTACTTTTCAAACCAAAATAGAAGCACTGAAGAGAGGAACTCTAATGCCTTTGGAGATTTTAAAGTGAATATAGAAAAGGGTATTATTGTATGGCTAGAAATGAAAGCCTGCTTGCCAGACTTCCAAAAAGTCCTCTGATATCATAGTCTTCTGCCTGTGAGAGCTAAGATTCTCCTGGAAAGTTCTAAGGCAACTCTTTGAACCACACTGCTGCCTTTTGCTGTACCTATTACTACTACTACTATTATTATTATTTGGTCATTCATGGGGCTTGAACTCTGGGCCTGGGGTCTTCAGCTCAAGGCTAGCCTTCTACCACTTTAGCCACAGCGTCACTTCTGGTTTCTGATGGTTAATTGAAAATAAGAATCTCATGGACTTTCATGAGTGGTCTGACTTTGAACTACGATCCTCAGATCTCAGTTTCCTGAGTAGTTAGGATTACAGGTATGAGCCACTTATTTTTTTCAAAAACATTTCTACTTGATCTGATTGGATCACTATCTTCCCATTTATGTGCCCCATTCCTGCAGCTGAAATGACAGGAGCGTATCACCACATCCAGCTTTTATTGGTTGAGATGAAACTCAACCAATAAAACTGGAAACTTTATACCTGGGCTGTCTTCAAGCTATAATCTTTCCCAGTTTGTGTCTGCCAAATAAGTTGGATTACAAGCATGAGCCACTATGCCTACCTTGAAATGCTTTGTGCAATTGAAACACATCTAAGCAGGGTTTCTTATAGTCAGCCCTAAAGCAGGGTTTGGGTGTGATGGATGCTGGACAGAGAAGGAAATGGAATAAACATTAGCTTTCTGAGTAGAGGAGGTGTTTTCTTCAAAGTACTTGGTCCCTGATAAAATTCGCCAGTCACATCTAGTATCTCTGGAATTTCTTGTTTTGTTATTTGACCCCGAAGTGAGACAAATCGCTTAGGTGGAATACTATACATTCTTCTCTACAATTTTGATGGAATTCCATTGTTGAGAGGGGAAGTGATAAGACATGCCATAGAAAAATCCATTTTGCTTAAAACCAGAGAGCATATTGCATGATTTATGCTGAACCTGAGATTCCAGAGAAGAAAATCATCAATACTGTCTTCATATTTGAAGACTTGCTTTTGGTTCATTTCCTTCCTTATCTCATATCAGCCTCATAGATTTCCCAGATCCTAATCCAGCAATAAGCATATTCATAACAGTTATAGTCTTAACAAAGTAGTAATAAATAAGCAATAATAATCACAGTCTCAAAAAATCCATTTAAGAGTCAATTGATAGTTTTGGCTTTTCCCCACCCACTCCCATTCTCTTCAAGTGTCTTGGGGTTTCCTAGCCTTGTATCTACTCAGTAATCTTCAACTAACTCTCTACTTGTCCCAAGAATGGTGGATCAGTGAATCAACATATTTAATTCTCAAAATGACCTGAGCAGTCAGGTAATGTGGTTTGTACTATGTAATGGATGAAGAAAGCACATCATGGAGAAATAAGTGTACTTCCGAGTTTGATGTGTACTCATGTTGTCGTTGGAGAGTTTTGGAACAGAACATTTTTTTTTTCTTGCCAGTCCTAGGTCTTGGACTCTGGGCCTGGCCACTGTCCTTGAGCTTTCTCAAGGCTAGCGCTTTACCACTTGAGCCACTTCCAGCTTTATATATGCGGTACCTAGGAATTGAACCCAGGGCTTCATGTACGCTAGTCAGGCATTCTAGCACTAAGCTCCACTCCCTGCCACTGAAAACAATTTTTATGTTCCTAAAAATTATTATCACAGTCATGCTTAAGCAATAGATCTTTGCCTTCTACTAGGTCCCAAAGATATTCTCCTAAGTTTTCTTGTAAACATTCTATAGCTTTACATTTTACATTTAAATTTATGATCAATCTTGAGTTAATTTTAATATACAGTGTAAGGATTAGACAGATCCAAGTTATTTCTGTGTGTATGATTCTAACTGTTCCAGCTCAATTCATTGGAAAAATCAGCCTTCCCTCATTGAATTGTTTCTGCATCTTGGATAAAAATCAATCTGGTGTTAATGCACCTTCTATCTGGCAAATATCATGTAACCCTTCTATTAATTACAATAAAAAATATATGAAAGAAATCAATCTGTTGTAAAAAGAATTACACTGATGTAGGAAACATGTCACTTGTGAGGAGAGATTAAGCTGATCCTAGTTGCAGTAAATTGCTGTCAGGGTTCATTCACTCCACAATGATAGCTGTTTTTTACTTTCCATCTCCAGTGGGAAGAGGGGGTGATTTTATTTAGATGAGAGAAATAGAATGATAATGTTGAGAACTGATTCCTAGATTTGTACACAGTGTTTTCGTTTCGGAAAACACATTATATCCTTCCTTGGCATTGAGTATGTCATTAAATTAAGAAGGGGGAGTTTTAGCTCTTTAGTTCCTAGGAACTTCCATGCTGTTTCCCCAAGCACCTATGCTAATTTATAATACTGCTGATAATGAACAAGATTTTTCTCTCTCTAAATCTTAAACAACGTTTTAACATTGATTGTTATTTTTCTTATGTTGTTGAAAACAGCCATTCTAAGAAGTGAGAGATGTTTTCTATCCACATTTATCTTATAATTAGGTATCTTGATCATTGTTTTCATTATATCTGTTGGCTACTTTCTTCTTTTGAGCAGTATTTATTTAGGTGTCTTGATTATTTCTATACAGAATTGTTCATTTCCTCACTGTTGAGGAGTTTGAGTTTCTTGTAGAATTTGGATATCAGTTTCTTATCCAGTGTGTGATTTGCAAATATCTCCTCCCACTCTGCAAATTTTATCTGTATCCCATTATTTTCTTAACCATGCTGAAGCTTTTTAGTTTGAGGCAACCCTATTTGTCCACTTGGGCTTTTATTGCCTGTACTTTTGGGGTCATATCAAGGAAACCCTGCTTAATCCAATGTCATGGAGTTTTCTTCCCATGTTTTCTGAGAGTAGTTATATAGTCTCAAGCCTTATGTTTTGATACTTAATCCATTTTGGACCCACAAGAAAATGAGTCCATTTTCATTCTTCAGTAGGCATATGTGGAGGTTTTCTAATAAATACTATGTATTGAAACCAGTGTGTTGAAAAGATAATTTTGACTCCTACTTTCATTGTAGCAGTATTCACAAAGACCAATAGCTTAACTGTCCATCAGTAACTACATGGGTTAGAAAATGTACCACATTCCATATATACAATGGAATCTTATTCAGTCATTTTAAAAAAAAGAAACCTTGTTGTTTCTAGCAACATGATAGAACTGTCTAGCATGGCGTAAAAAAGCCAAGTACCACGTGATCATACTCATGCAGAATTAAAAAACAAAAACAAATCAGCAACCAAAATGAAAGAGTTATAACTTAGTGAGAAAACACTTTCCTAAAAAAATGGATCTTGCAAAACGAAAAGTAGAATAACATTTATCAGAGACAAGAGTCTCAGGAAAGCAATGGATATGGATAAGAATGGTCAATGATACAGTTTCAGTTCGACAGGAGTATTTTCTCCTATCCTGTTTTATAGCACAGATGTCTATAGTAAATGATACTTTATTATGTGTTTCAAAATAAATGAAAGAGAAGATTTAAAATGTCTCTACCACAAAGGAATGATAAGCATTTGAGGTGATAGGCTAATTAGTCTAAGGCTAATTAGTCCAAGTGGATCATTCTACAATATATGCATGTAATGCAATATCACATCTTGCCACATAATGTGAATAATTATAATTTGTTGATTGAAATAAAACAGAAATTTAACTTTTTTTTAAAAAAAGAAAAGCTGGTGTTTTTAAGAGAATAGTACTGTTGAGAGGCTGAAGCATCTTGAGTTTGGGGTCATCCCAGGCAAAGGTAGTAGGACTTATTCTCAAAAAAACTCTAAAAAGTGGAATGTAGCTCAAGTGGAAGAATGCTTGTCAAACATACTTGTGGCCCTGTATATAATTCCCAGTATGTAAAGAAGAATAGAATTGGCTGTAAAAAATATATTTGTTTCATCCCGAACTGTGGCATGAGTTGTCTTATAACTGTGGTAAAACTTGAACTTTTGCTTTTTCATGTGTGACATGAAAGCTTTTCATGAGATCACTATTTTAGCTAAAATGCGGCTTCTTGAGAACAGGAATAAATTTCCACTTAATATGTGTGGTAAGTACTGGAAATCGTTGTTGTAGGTTTACAAACAATTGCGGTGATGGTGGTGGTGGTGGTGGTGGTGGTGTGTGTGTGTGTGTGTGTGTGTGTGTGTGATGTGTACTTCTGTCTCTCTTTGGGTTCATTTCAGACTTCCTTCTTGAGCTGTTAATAATTAATAACACTGGTGTTTTAAGCCAGTTTTGATTTCATCATTTCTTTTCATGAATTATGGATATCATTAAAAAGTGATATATATTTTTTGAAAATCCAAAAATGGAGCAGAAGTTGATGGGAGGTGAAAGGAGATGAACGGCTATCATCTGTCAGCTTTAATAAATAGCTTTCAGCTTGGAGGAATTTGAAACTGCTAGTAAATCCTGTTCCTTTACCACATCTTCTTCCGAGGGTGGGAAGATACAGTTGCACCTGGAATACAGATGTATAACGCCAGCTTCTATGCCCTCCATCTACTAGCAGATGAATCACCACATGTGTGTCTTTCTCATTCAAGTGGGCAAAACCCTGAATCACTCCAGAAATGGCAATCTCACATTCTGAACAGATCTACTGTCATAAAACTAAAGTTTTCAATCTGATAGTCTCCTAACCCATAGATGGTGACTGTGTATATGGCGGTAACCTATAGCACTCCTTAGTCCTAAAATGCTAAAAGTGCCAGGCTAACCTAATAAAGAAGACTATCTTGAGAGTAAAATGAAATGCTGAATATCTAAAAATGAAAGAATCTAGTCTTTGAAAGACCTTATTAAGAAAACGAAAAGGCAACCCCCAAGCAGGGATGAAGTGTTTAGAACATGTATTTCATACGGTACTTCTATCTAGAATATAAAAAGAGCAATTTGAAAGAGGAAATTTACTTACAAGACTCAAACTACTTTCATCCCAAACGAATTCCTTTCCACCACGGTTGGTATGTACTTTCAAATATATAAATGGAACGTACCATCAAAGAAATCTGCCAAATTTAGAGAACACAATGACCAAACCCTTGCACATCTTTCCTTATTTCAAAAGGATCTTTTCCTTTTCCATTGCCCAGCTCTCTCTCTCTCAAAGTAGCCATTTGGAGAGGACTGTTGAATTCTCCCTGAAAAGAAGTGGTTTTATTCACTCAATATATAAGTTCATTCTCAACACAGATAAATTTTGTGCTTTGATTATTTTTACATGTTTGAATACATTGCTTAGCAGTTATAATCAAACAGCATTTTTAAATTTTTATAATAAATATGTTTTATGTGTTGTATAAAATATATAACTGATAGCAATAAATGAAGATGGAGGAACCTGAGAAAATGATTTGAACCAGAAATGAAAATTCTACTTTCTGCCTGTTCTCCTCTACCTTTGTTATATTTTTTCCTACCATATTAGGTAACAGCTGAATTAGAGGGATGCCAGTCAAAGAATTAGTGATCATTTAGTTTTGAGGAGATAATCTCACTAGTGATAGGGCTTTGGGTAAGAGCAGGGAGATAAATGAAAATGAAGGATCCAGAGTTTATTTGGGGAATTTATGCATAGGAAAAAAAATCATAAAAATAAAAACCATCACTTCCACTACCAACAACAACAAAAACTTGAGCCAGTTAAGCTAAACCTGTCAGTTAACAGTTAAAGGCCAAATCCCAGAGATTAAATGATTTTTCTAAAATCTAGCAGTTAACAAGTTACAAAAAATAAGCATTTACTTCAAGTTGAACTTGAAATACTTCCTATTTATTCAAGGATAAATCTCCTTTCTTGTTACATCAACTTTCCTTCCTCCCTTCCTCCCTCCCTCCCTCCCTTCCTCTTTTTTCTCTCTCTCTCTCTCTCTTTCTTTCTTTCTTTCTTTCTTTCTTTCTTTCCTTCTTTTTCTCCCTCCCTCCCTCCCTCCCTCTCTCCCTCCCTCTCTTCCTTCCTTCCTTCCTTCCTTCCTTCCTTCCTTCCTTCCTTCCTTCCTTCCTTTCTTCACAATATGGGGCTTGAACTCAGCACTTTGAGCTCTCCCTTCGAATCTTTACTCATGATTGAAGTTCTACACTTGAACCACAACTCCATTCCAGCTTTTGTGCTAGTTAATTGGAGTAAAGTCTCATAGAAATCTTTCTACCTAGGCTGGCTTCAAACTAACTATAACTTTCCAGGTCTCATCATCCTGAGTAGTAGATTGGAGGAATGAGCTGGGGGTTTTGTGAAGAGTAATCCTTAAACTATTTAGTGAAGTAGAATTACTTGGAGCTTGTTTGAAGTTACCAAGATTCACATTTGACCCTTTGCAACTGCTGACTCAACAATTTGGAAATATTTTTAAATTGTTACTCAAATAAGTCTCAAGTTCATCCAGATATTAGACTTTGATTTGACAAAGTGTCAGTTAAGCTGGAAATGGGAGGAATTGAAGGTAGAAGAGAACAAAGGAAAGTTACACATGGAATTCAAATCACTTCTCCCTTCCATAGAAAATCATTTCTATTCTGGTTGGTATGCTCTCGAATGTCTAAATGGTCCCCTTTTTGCATTTGTATAATCATACCTATGATCATACCATTCTAGGAATTTGCCAGTGTAGGTAGAGATGGGGTTGAGAATCACTAACCTATCTTCTATTTCTAATAGAAGAGTAGAAATAGACCTACAGGACAAGACATTTCTCTGTTGGGAGATCAATCTGTATGATTTTCCTCCCCCATATTGTAGAACAAAGCTTTTACATTTCACCATTTTGTTGCATTATAAACTCAGATCTCAATATTTTGTTTTCTTTTCTAATAATAAATGGCAGCAGATATGAGTGTTTGATTAAGGCTGACAGATTTGCCTTATCATTTGTTTGGTTAAAGACTCACAAACTTTCAGGCATCCTGCTGATGGTTTCTTCCCACGTTTGAATGAAATACAAAACAAAAGGTTTCCAGTGCCAAGGAGTAGGCAGGTGTGTTTATACTGATTCTATCTATAGCTGCTGTTTATTTTGTTGTTAGGGAATGGGTTTCTTCATGCTGTGAACTTCAAGATTACAAAACCTTAAGATTATGTTAGCTCAAAATGCTCTTTTCCTGTCTTAATATGATCTTTCCAAATTTGCTTCTATGGTACTTGAGCCAAACCCTTTCTAGGAGGTAGTATGAGCCTGAATTAGAAGTCCTATCAATGGATGGAGCTGAAGACCTTCTGGTTAGTATTAGAAGGAAGTTATCTTTCAAAACTTCTGACCACTTTTCGTGAGTTTGAGAGTCAGCTGGTCTATTCTGCCAATGTGGATAGAGTCCTGATGACCTTCCTGGGATTGTTAATGAGACTGGCTGTCCATACATGGCTCATCTGGGAAATGACTAATCTGGCTTGTGAGATAACTGCGTTCTCTCCATTTGTTTCTGATAAGCTTCCCATAGGACACGAACACACTTACATATTGAAGCCAGAGAGAAAACAGGTAATGCATCTTATCCATGCCCGGCTTACACCAATTTTGCTAGTCCTCTATTGGCTAGAACAAATAGGATGGCCAAGTCAGGATTCAGTATGAGAAGTCATTATTGAAACCAGGAGGAACGCTGGGAGATTAGCCCGATTAAAATAATCAATTGCATCAAAAATATTAAAGTGAGAAGTGGTGATTTGTAGAAGGATAGTGGAGGATCCCTACTCTCTTTATCATTTCTAAAAAACATAACTTCCTAAAAACAAAGAATGAGAATGCACTCAGATGATAGTGAGTACGTTCTTACTGGAGTACCTGTGTGTTGGGAGGGCAGATGACAGGATGCTTATTGTTCTTTTGTGGTTTTTTTCCTCCCAATTGTAGTGAAGAATTTTGAAAGCTATGGAAGATTTTGGGAATTATAAGAAGATCATTTAAGCAATTATTTTCATTGCTTCCATTTTTCTCATTTTGGTTTTGACACCAAGAGTTGCCTGCTATCTGAGTATGGTATTCAACTTTGGTCTTTCTAGTACAAAGCCAAAAAATAGTATTTATTTAAAAAATGTAACAGTAAACAATAAAAACAAGACAACTAATAATAATGATAAGTAATAAACCCTAGTCAGGCTCAGGTGGCTTACACCTGTAATCTTAGTTACTCAGGAGGCTGAGATCTAAGGACGGCCATTTGAAGCCAGCTCTGGCAAGAAAGTCTATGAGACTCTTTTCTCCAATAAAGTACTCAGAAAAAACTAGAAGTGGTGCTGTGGTTCAAGTAGTAAAGTGTTAGTCTTGAGTAAAAGCAGCTCAAGAACTATACTCAAACTCAGAGTTCAAGCCCCAAGACCAGCAAATAATAAAAACAAATAGACCCTGAGAATTGATACTCTTTTTGAAAAGTTGTAGGCTTTCTGCAGATAAAGTAAAAATAGTAAATCATGTGAGCTGACAGTAACTTCATACACCTTTCCTTTACATACAAATACTGCCAGTAAAATTTATTATAGGTATGCATAAAGAAAACCATAAAGCTTCAAATGGTGAAGCTACCTATAACAATTGTTGAGAATACTATAATGTATAATGGGAGAAAAGCATTGGGTCCCATATTTTTAATGGAGAAAATGCTAAGGCACAAAACTCTCAGATAATTCTTTTAGCAGCTACAACTACAAAAACACAAGAGGATATTGAAAAGAATGTTAGAGCTGAGACACCTGACCCAGATGAGAAAGTCATAACTGAGGAGAGCTGCATGTACTTAAGTTGGGCCAGGTTGCTGATGCTCACTGGCAGGGGACAGGGGACAGGCAGATCAGTTCATTAGCACTCATGGCTATACTCATACCTAACTGGCAAAACATCAGGAATTTGGCAACACAGTTTTCTAATTCTGGTTCAAATCATACTTCTATTTAATAGAAACACTGATTTCACAGTAGTATTTACCTATAGACTAGTGACAGGTATTGGTCTGTTATAATCTTTGGGCATCAGTGTTTACATTTGTTGATGAAGGACCCTTAACCCTCATGCATACTTGTAAAGACTGTCAGGAAATAAAGGCATTACCACAATAAAGTGTTCTAAAACAAAGAGGTGTACAAACAGTAGGCATTACTATCTTATTAATACGGAAGGGCTTGGCTCTTCATGTCTCAGGTAATAATAGTTTTAAATACTGAGGAAGCTATGAACTCAAGAGATGGGGTTCCACCTTCATGCCATCACTCATGTTCAACTATCCACTCCACATAACTGGCATTCCAGTGCGTTAGAAGCACCTACCTCATGTCTCCCTATGTTGAATGCTGCACAACCTACAGCCTGTTTGGTTCTGTCAATGAGGAGCCACCCATCACTTCACCAATTCAAAGAAGAGTATTGATACCTGGTTCCTGATTCTGACTGCTGATTGTGTGCGTGTGTGTGTGTGTGTGTGTGTGTGTGTGTGTGTGTGTGTGAAGACCCTTAAGGTCTTTCACTTAGTGACATTGTCAGTCTACCCTGGAAACTTGTTAGACATGCAAATACAACAGCCCTACCTCTTCTACTGAACTGGACTGGAATTGGAACCACTGACATATTAACAAGATTCGGTAGTGTTTTGTGGGTGAATGAAGGAGAATCTGCCTTCAGTGGGTGATTCTCAACCCTGGCTTTGCAATGGGATCACCGTCAATATCTAGTCCTCTGAAGCCAATGCAATGAGAATCTTTACTATTGGCCGTAGGAATCTGTGTATTAATGAAAAGCTTAGCTAAGACTCTTCTATATTGAGATAGATGCTATACTATATTAAGAAATATGTGAGATATACTATATTGTATATTGCAAAGTGAGGCCATTAAAAAGGCCAAGAAGAATCAGATGACACAAGTTTTACAAATAAAATCTTATTTAGACAGGGAACACACACACACACACACACACACACACACACACACACTTCCGTCTCACCAGAACTGTAGAAAAGACAGTGTTTGGCTTATTTTCTGAAAAATAAGAAGTAAGGTTTGAGCACCAAACATGATATTCTACAGGAAATATACTAGGAGGGAACAATGCCACGTTGCCAGGTAAAATTTGACACAACTGATTAAATTATAATTTCAGGTAAATAATGAAAGCCCTTGTAATACTAGTACATAGTGCTTATTATTTGAAATACCTGAAGTTGACATTTAAATGGGAATCTTGCATATATATTTACTAAATCAGGTAACTTTGGAATGGGTACTAAACTGGTTTATGTGAATCAGAAGCTGCGGTCTAAGGACCATTTTAAGAATGTAAGTTTCGCATTGACAGAAATCTTGGCAAAAGACCATAGTCTTAACTTGAGCTGACATCTTATTTGCATTTGTGAATCAGAACTGCTCTTTAATATTCATTTTCCATTTTTCTTGGATCTCCCAACTTTCACCTCACCCACCAAATCTTAGTCTGCTCTTGGCTGGGTAAAATAGGATTTCACTTTGGTTCTGTTGCTTTCCCTGTGTCCTTCAGTTATAACCAAAGAAAAGCTCTTAGTCCTAAAGTAAATTCAAGTTTGCTTGTATTTAGGGCTCATCTTTATTTACTGGGTCTTCTAGCTCACCACAGCATTAGGGATTCATCCATAAATTTACATTTCTAAAGTACTTCATTAAAGTACTCTTTTATTATGTGATAGACAATTTCCATGGGCAAAATGGAGTGAGCCCAGGGTGTGGTGAGAAAATCTGGGGGTGGAGCTGAAAAGCAATGGCAAGATGAAAACAGAATTTTGTCTGGAACCTACTGTCACCAACAACCCTCTCTCCTGCTGACTACAAAGAGCCCTTTTCAGATGGTGGGTGTGCCCAGGCAGGGAACTGCTCTCAAAACCACCAAGTCAGTTTTATCCATGTTATTTTCATTTGGAAAAAAAAAAAAAAAGCCTGGCATGGAGCACTTGTGAAGCATTTCTCAAAGGCTGCCTTTAACCCCAGGCCCCAGCTTAGTGATAATGGAGGTACAAGAATAAAGAGCAATTACTAGCATGTTCTTTTCTTGCTTGCTGGACAAAGAGGAAAAGAAAAGGGAAGGGAATAGGGAAACCAGTGGTTCTTAAGGTAGGCTCTTGGCATCAGCAGTATCTGAGACTTTGTTAGATATGCAGGATTTTAGTTTCCACCTCAAATCAACTAAGCCTGCAAATTGTAGAGGCGATCCATAAACCCATGTTTTAACAAGCCAATGAGGACTTCCAGTCGATGATTCTAATAGAGGCTAAAATCTGAGAACGGAGGGAAAAGCACATGTTAAATCCTAGTTTGATTATAATTTGGGTCAGGGTTATTTATGATTCAAGGAAGGTCTATATGTATACCTATAAATAAGTAGCAAAGACAAACGCAAATTAAAAATAGGTTTAATCCCTTCTGTTGAAAGGCAGGGAAAAAATAAATTTCCTTCCTCCTCCCCCCACCTTATTTCCCAGACTGTTTTTCTTAGAAAACTTGTAAAAGTAAGTATTCTCTCTATCTCTTTGAAACACATCTTATAGAAACTAAGTAAGCCTTTTGTCAGCTTTGGAATGTCTCTCTCCAGGACCTGGCAGCCATGGCTTTGAAATGTAAACATCAAGGGAGCTAGCTCCCTATCCTCTGGCTTCTTTGGAAGTAAAAGAGTCTAACTTCAGAGCCTCACACTAAGTTGTAAAATTACCTCCTGTCAAAAAAGACAGGAGCTTGTATTCTTTTCCGCAATTAGCTAACATAGATGGTCAGTGCAATTACCAAGCTGTAGCTAGGAAGAATAAACTCTACTTAGCCAATGATGATGTCAAATCATCCTACTTAGGAAGTAGTTATTGTTCACTTGAAAACAAGTGTGGAATGGATTGTATTTGTGACTATAAAAAAGGATTCATGTACTTTTTTTTCCCTTCTCTCACTCTTGTTTCTACCCTTTCTTAGTGGATTGACTATGGTACACACCACCTTCTGCTTTGTCTGTTGCCTCTGAAGCTCTTAGCTGAAGACTGTAGGTTAATATTTCAATTTTATGCTACAAACATTCCCAAGGGAAATCTAATGGGCATGTAATGTTTACTCAATAATAGAAGTAATTTCTTTCTCTGTTATGAGTGTGGGGATGATTTCTGGGTTGAGAGAAGATTTTTTTTTTGTCAGTCCTGGGCTTGGGCTCAGGGCTTGAGCACTGTCCTTGGACTTTCTCAAGGCCAGCACTCTACCACTTGAGCCTCAGCACCACTTCCAGCTTTTTACTATGTATGTGGGGTACCGAGGAATCGAACCCGGGTCTTTGTGCATGCTAGGCAAGCATTCTACCACTAGGCCAAAACCCGGCCCCAAAGAAGAGTGCTTTTTATTTTATTTTTTGCCAGTCCTGGTGTCCTTGGACTTTCTCGAGGCTAGAGCTCTACCACATGAGCCTCAGCACCACTTCTGGCTTTTTTGTATGTATGTGGTACCAAGGAATCGAACCCGGGTCTTCGTGCATGCTAGGCAAGCACTTTAACCACTAGGCCAAACTCCCAGCCCTTGAGAGAAGATTTTTGTGTCTTAAAAATTTTTAGTTGTTCAAACAGTATGGATATGCATGTTTATGGATGTGTGTATGCATTTTGTGTGTGTGTGTGTGTGTGTGTGTGTGTGTGTGTGTGTGTGTTTGTAAAGTAAAGGTCTGGATTTAAGATGGATAAAACAAATGAAATTATGTCATTTTCCACAATGTGAATGGAGTTGGAGGAAATGTTAGGTGAAATAAGCCTGGCAGAGAAAGGCAAATGTCATATGTTATCACTCATATGTGCATGCTAAAAACTATAACAGAATGGTCATCAGTAGGTGGATAAAAACAGGGGAAACAAAAAGATTAGATATTGGATACCAAATACAAATAGAGGGTAACTATAGTGTACAGCAGATCATTATGTATTTCAAAATACCTAGAGGAGTTTAAAGGGTTTTTTTTGTTTGCTTGTTCTTTTTCTTTCTCAAAACCACTAGAAACTGAACGTAGGGTCTTACACAATTTTAATTTTGAAACAGTCTTACTGAGTGGACTTCTGCCTACCAAATGACTGGGATTATAGGTATGTACCCGAAAGCCTGTCCTGAGTTCAAAGGTTCAGAAAGTCAGTTATATCTCAGTGGTAGAGTAATGAGGCCCTGGCTCTAATCTTCAGTACTAGATTAGGGGGTAGAGACAGATAATGCTTGCCTAGAAACAGTAAATGTTTGAGGAGATGGAAATGCTATAGTCATCCTGATTTGATCATTATACATTATTCACATCAGATTATCACAGCAGGAATATGTGCATATAATATGTGCCACTTTAAATAAGCATATGAGAAATTATTACTTTAAAAAAAGACTTCAGCTCTTCCCCTTCCACTCCACCTTTCTGCTTCAGTTCCATAACATTTTTTAAATCTGTTTTTCACTTCCATTTCTTTTGTCAGGCTTGAGAAGTTTTGCTCTGTTTTTAGAATTAAAGAATTGAACACTTGGGATCTTAATTTCTCTGGGGTTCTCTCTAATTCTGACAGGCAAAGGTATGATTCAAAGGAGGACCTAATCCTCCTGAAGTTCCCAGATATAAAATTTGGAGTTATGGAGAAGTAGTTGTCATGTTACCACTGGAATGGAACTGAAACAGGAGGATGATCTCCTGAGCTTTTGGCTGTTTAAGATGATAAGAAGAAAGCATGGCCTAGATGATAAAAAGAAAGCATGGCCTGATGAAGGGGTGGTTTGCCTTCCACCCAAGATACACATCAACAGATCTTCTGGATTTTACAAAGTGGTTGCAGCAGAGAATATCTCAGACCAAAGGGGACATAAACACAGTTGGAGCATTGTGAGCTAACTCATAGAGTTCAACAAAAGCTAATGCCTCTTACAATATGTCAGAGTATCCCTTGCATGCAAAGGAAGCTTGGAAAAAGACCCTACCTTACCACCTCAGAGGAAGGCTGTTTCTGGTAAAGCTATCTGGTGTGGGTTTTGCGGCACTTGGGAGAGAAGTGAAATAGTGGTAAAAGTAGAGAATGAGAGGATGATATCCTTGTTTGGAAACAATCGGTGGCCTCAGGAGCCTGTGATACAGGGATCCAGCATTGTTTACACCGGCTTTCCTAATAGGGCCAGGGTAAATAGCCTAAAACAATGTTCCAGCTGATGAGAGCAGATATGGTTGAAATGATCTTTTACGAAAGACAGAAACGGGCCAGGAGCAGTGATCTCTGGAACTGCCTCTGGTGGAATGAGATGACTATTATTAACTCTGGTGGAATGAGATAACTATTAACCTCAGTGAGTATTCTCTTTTCTTCTCTTTTTCATGTTCACCCTGGTTTTCATAATTTCAGAGGATCATGTAAGCACCAGACCTCCTGGAGTCTCTCCACTCCTCCACCCACCATCCCAACAAAAAGACACATTGTGCTCTCTGAACCATGGCACCTTAAAGGAGGCCTTTATTCTTACCCCATGTCTGAGTGTGCCTCAAGTTCTTTTAAGGGTAACATTATTTTATGTCAAGTTTTAAAGTTACAAAGGAGAATGACTAGTGGAAAATTCTGAAATGGCCGGATTTACCTTCATTTCTTCGCATTTTTTTTTTTTGGAAAAGAGAAAGAAACAGAACAGAAAAGTAATGGCATGTGTCGAAAATTTAGCAGCTGGTTGGCCATTAAACAGATCTGTGGCCCCTGAAACTAGAAACACTTGGCTGAAAACCCTCCCTGTTTTTTTTTCCCCAGTCTCAGTTTTCTAGCATTCCCATGGGAAAGCTAATGGACATTTAATCCCATTAAATGGTAAATAATTTTCTCCTGTTTATGTGTCAGGAGAAATTTGGAACCTGGATCTTGAAGTCTATTGCAGTCCCCTGTTTTACCCTTCTAAGCTCTCGCTCTGGGGTGAGCTTTAATGCACAATTTGTTTATGCAACTAAATGGATTTCCAGTTTGAAAGAGTTTTTGTTGTCTTATTACTATTATATCAAATGAAGTGATGCACATGACAATAAATTGGAATCCTTGCTAGTTACCAGCATGCATTATTTTTACTGGAGTCCAGAGTTGCTTTTTATTGGAATAAACATTCTTTTCACTTCAGGCTTAGAACTGTAGACGTATAATTGTCTTTATCTGTAGACCAAAAGATAGCTATTCAATAGCTCTTCTTCCTAAGCAAAAAAGCCAGTTTGTTTTAATGTTTCTTTGGTCATTAATATTTCTCTACCTGAAATAGTTTTTCCTTATCTTTATTTAAAAGATAATTTCTTGGCTGGAAGTTTGGCCTAGTGGTAGAGTGCTTTCCTAGCATGCACGAAGAACCGGGTTCAATTCCTCGGTACCACATGCATAGAAAAAAAGCTGGAAGTGGTGCTGAGGCTCAAGTGGTAGAGCTCTAGCCTTGGGAAAATCCAAGGACAGGGCTCAGGCCCTGAGCTCAAGCCTAAGACTAGCAAAAAAAAGAAAAAAAAAGATAATTTCTGTCTTTTTATCCAATCAACTATTTCCTTTTCTGAGAAGACTTACATGACCTACCAGCTATGGTAGCTGGTATTCTTATTGCTTCCTGAACATCTCTTACTGCAGTATTTATGGTACCCAGTAATTATTAGTTAAATTAGGAAAAGATGAAATTGAAAATCCCATGCTTTAATGCATTATGTTATTCTAAGTCCTAGACATCAGACTAAAAAAAAAGCCAAACAAGCATCTATCAGCTGTATGATTCTATTTAGCTGTCCTTCTGGAAAAGGCAGACTCAGGAGGATTGTAAACAGATCAATAGTTGCTTAGGGGTAGCAAAAGGTATTGACTATAGGGACAAGAGGGAACTTTTTGTTACATTGTAATTGTTTTGTATTATGATGACAGTAGTAGTTGCCAGACTCTGTTTTCTAATACTCACATATCTGTCTGACAAAGAGGGTAGACATCACTGTATTTAATTTATACTTTGAAAGCCTGACTATGGAGAAATAAACAAGTGCATGAAGCTACCCACTCATCAAAAAACAAAACAAAACAACACAAAAAACTAACAAACAAAAAAGCCAGTCTCATCCCAATCAAAACTGCAAATGGTAATCTAGCATCTGAATCAAAATAGAACCAGCCCCTTTTATTCTGGCATCGCAGTTATTTTTTTTCCAGTCCTGGGGCTTGAACTCAGGGCTTAAACACTGTCCTGGTGCTTTCCTCAAGGCTAGTGCTCTGCCACTTCAGCCACAGCACCACTTCCAGCTTTTTTTTTTATGTTTGTGGTACTGAGTAATTGTACCTGGGTCTTTGTGCATGCTAGGCAAGCACTCTACCTCTAGGCAAAACTCCAGGCCCCCAGTTATTATGTCTTATTAAAACAACCCAAAAAGTTATCTGGGTTTGTAGTGTTAGCATGGGGCACTTCTCACAATAGGCATGAAAGTTTTCTCTACATCCATGTTTTACAGCATAGTAGAGTAATTCTAATCTTCAATAATTTATTATAAATTACAAAACAACATAGAATTCCAAGGTTCCAAACACATAGAAATAATACATTTTAAAGGCAATAGAAATGCCAATTTGACCATTGTACATTATATGCTTGCATGCATATATTGATTTCCATGCCAGTCCCCCCCCCAAAAAAATAAATTGTATTTATTCACATCTTTCAGTACTTGGGATTTAACTCAGGGCCTCATTTTTGCTAGACATGTACTTGACCATTCGAATCTCACAACCCCTCACTTTGTATTTTATTTATTTATTTTGAGAGTGAGTCTCAATAACTTGGTCAGACTGCGCTAGAACTTGCCATTCTTCTGCCACCACTTATTTCCAAAATAAGTAATAATATAGGCCTGAACCACCATGCTCAGCTGAGAAAGAAATGTAAAAACTCCTATTTACAGGAGTGAATGCTATTGGCCAGTGGTAGAGTGCTAGCCTAGCATGTATGAAGCCCTGGGTTCGATTTCTCCATACCACATACACAGAAAACACTGGAAATGGTGCTATGACTCAAGTGGTAGAGTGCTAGCCTTGAAAAAGCTCAAGGACAGTACCCAGGCCCTGAGTTCCAGCCACAGGACTGGCAAAAAAAAAAAGTCAAGGCTATCATTGGTTATAAAGAGCACCACAAGGCACTGCCTTTCCATGCTAAAAGATGACACAAGATTAACTTTACCTATGCAAATGTTCATACTTGTCTCAAGATGTTAGGCTGCCAAATCCAAGGAGTTTGGGTCTGGTAAGTGAGCTGGAGTTGAATTTCTCCAGGTGTTGTGTCTGTCTGTACTTTGACGATGGTCCCTACCAAAAGCTGAGGATGTAACCTTATCATGACTATAAAGAATAGGTTGCTGCTCAGATCTTAGACACAGAAAACATAGAGTAGAAACCTTGGGAATTCTGTGGTATACTAAATCCCCCAGGCAGAGTGAAAACGCAGAGATCAGGGAGGATGTAATTCACTAAGCATCCTTCAGGCCCGGTGATTTGTCAAAGGATGAGACATCAGTTTTCTATATGCCTTGATCAGAATGGTCCCCAAATCAAAATATATCACATCCAAAGGTTGACAAAACTGGTATTAATAACATAGAAACTGGAGCCTACCAGGTACCTTATGACCTGCTTAAAGAGGACAATTTTGAGGGTATTAAAATGTCACCATTCAATACTGAGATTGGCTTCATAAAAAAAAGATAAATAATTTTTTTTTAAAAAAGAGTCAGGCACCAATGACTCATGCCTGTAGCCCTAGCTACTCAGGCTGAAAAAAAAAAAAGATCATGGTTCAAAGCTATCTAGACAGGAAAATCCTTGAAGTTTTTTTTCCTGTCGGTCATGGGGCTTGAACTCTGGACCTGGGAGCTGTCCCTGAGCTCTTCAGCTCAAGGCTATCACTCTACCCAAGTCCATGTGTTCTTTACCTCTAATTAACTACTAAAGAGCAAGAAATTGAGCTGGGGCTCAAGTGGTAGATTGGTAGTCTCGGGCACTAAAGCTCTGGGACAATGCCTAGGCACTGAGTTCGAATCTTAGGATTAGCAACAAACCAAACAACAACAAAACAGAAATTTGGTCTTCAAAGTGAATCCTTTAGAAATGCACACTGAGTAAAGTGTACCCGAAAGGTCTGACTATAGTTTTAATATATCAACTGTACCAGAAACTATACTTCGTTCCATTAATTATTATTTTATGGCTTGTGTTTACCTTGATTGAGTGCGATTTCCAAGATTCAATTTTGCTAGCATCACATTGCTCAGGGTTATCACACTGGACAATTGCACTTATTAAAAGTAAGTGTTATTTAAAATTTAGTACTCGACTTGCTGGTGACTCATAGGAACTGTTCAATGGCCAGTGGAAGGGAATGCTGATATGCCAAGCGAACACGGACAGAATGCTATTGGTGAGATCATGTTTGCCATCACTGCAGGAAGATCTATCGGATGATATCGTAGTAAATATTTGCACTTCTAAAACTTAGATTGTCAACTTAAGAAATGCATTGAATTTTGAAACACGAAATTCAACACTTTCACCTAACTTTCCAGACCTACCTTTCTGGATTCCCGTGATGATTCTCCCATTATTGGGATGAGACAGATTTTGTTTTCATCAGTTCCATGTCTGGAATACTTCTGGTTCATGAGCAGTTGGTTTGTGTTTGTCTTATCAACTGGACTTCTTTAGTAGTATGTGCTGAGGTTTGTGGCA
Organism: Megascapheus bottae; assembly: GCF_031878675.1. Lineage (NCBI taxonomy): Eukaryota > Metazoa > Chordata > Mammalia > Rodentia > Geomyidae > Megascapheus > Megascapheus bottae. The sequence continues at coordinate 20,589,230 of NC_143526.1, read as the reverse complement.
CGTCTGCGTAGTGTTGTATGTCTGGAATATGGAAGAATTCTAATGAATAGGTCTACACTTAACATGACCATCAATGTAGATTCTCAGCCACAAGTTGTCTAGTCTGCACTTGTCTTCTCTGTAGTTTTTTTTTCTTTCACAGCTGTGTCTGTGCTTGTATTATTATTTGCTTTGGTCCTGTAATTAAAGTTATACTGCTTGCATTTTTTTTCTAGAGAGAAATCACTACTCTAATACTGTGTTTATACATTTAGTAACTGGCATTCTGGGCAAGGAAGGTTCTTGATTTGAGGCATTGACTGAATATCATGGTGTCAATACTTCTGTAGCCAATTTCAGCTTTCCAACCAGAACTTTATGGAACACAGATCTGGGATGTTTTCCCACCAAACAGGTACAAGAGTTGGAAGTAATTCCAAGAACGTAATGGCAGTAAAATACAATGAAAGAATCAGAGTGATGAGTGTTGTTACCTTTGCTTTTATGTTATCATTGGCCTCTAAATTTCTATAATTAAAATGTTAATGATTTCTGTACCTAACAACAAGCATACAGAAAAATTAACAATTGGTTCTCTTTTAGTTGGTATGAGCAAAATTCTAGCATATCACTTTTTACCTAGGGAATAAAATTAGTCCTCATAATGAATGGTCTGTTCCATATTTATTTTTGGTCCTTCTTGTGGCTTGAACTCTGCACCTGGGCATTATCCCTGAGCTCTTCAACTCAAGCCTGCCAACCCTACCCCTGGGTCTGAGTGTTGTCCCTGAGCTCTTCAGCTCAAAGCTACTGACATACCCCTGGAGCCATAGCACCACTTCTGGTTTTCTAGTGGTTAACTGGAGATAAGAGTCTCACATTCTTTAGTGCCAAGGTCGGCTTTTAACCTCAATCCTCAGATCTCAGCCTCCAGAGTAGCTAGGATTACAGGCATGAGCCATCATGCCCAGCTTACATACTTTATCTGTACAGCAGAACTGAAGGAATGTTTTTGTAGAGATAATCTATTCCATGATCATGATCCTTGTTAAGCTCAATAAATCTAAATGATGAACTATCATGGGGTTATACATACATACATACATACATACATACATACATACACATATATATGTATATATATGAAGATCTGAGGAATTAAAATGGTCCAAGATCTCTTTCATCAAGATTTTGCTTGGCCTGTATGTGCTTTGGCTTGGTGTAAATGAGGCAGAAGGTATTCTGTGCCCTGATTGGGTCTTGCCATGTATAAAGCTTTGTGATCTTTCATACGGTGTAAGAAATCCAATGAGCAAGACATTTCCTGTGTTAAGGAAACCTAGTTGTTCTAAAGGCTAGATTCTTTCATTATTCTTTATTCTGCTTAAAAACTCTGCATAGAAATTTCCTAAGAGGTTTTTTTTTTCCCTCTTGTGACAACTACAAATTTCTGAATGATAGGAAGAAGGGACATTAGGTAAGCTGACTTGCCCAGTGTCATTTAAAGAGAGATAGCGCTCTACAATGTAGGCTGAACAGCTGATCTGGTGTAGGTTAGGTGAGGGATGACTTGCTCCAAGCTCATGGCTTATGTTACTACTGATTCAAGGCATTGCAATTGGCCATTATGAAAGATTTCTGAATATTTTCCTTCTGAAGTCCTTCGGTCCCATGGCACCGAAGAGAGGGTGGAAGAATACAGTATGAATTTGAAAGCTGCAATATCTGTAGACAGCTTCTTCTATGATCTCACCTAGATCCTGTGTTTACCAGGTGCATAGCCCTAGGGAAAGCAGGCCTCAAAGGCTAGTTCTACATCTGTGGAATGAAGAGCAGATAGTAATCCTTCCTTCTCACTGTCAAAACTGAGTGAAAGGGTGTACAGAAAATGGTGGACACCCCAAGGAAGGGTTCCTTACCTTCGCTCCTGGTTGCTTTTGTTAGAGATGAGTTAATATGTAGGTATTTACCTTGTTCACCAGAACCATAGGAAGAAGGGGTATTTAACTCCTATGTACCAGCTGCTATGCTTAAAGGTTTATAAATAAAACATTGAGGTTGATACGGTTTTGGATAGAAACCATACTATCTAAACCATACCCTAATATCTCTCAATCATTGCAAGTGTCTTAATGTCCCCAAACCTTCACTCCATAAAATAGACAACATCTCCTAATCAGGTCTTCACATATTTTTGTAAACTCCTTTTACTGGGGTAGTTTGTAGTCCATCAATCGTCTATTTCTTTCATGTATTTGTATGTTTCTTTTTACTTTTCTACCCTTACCTGGCCATCATCCCTGAGTATTTCTTTATCTTTATGAAACGCACATTATAATTTCTATAGCCGAGGACATGTAAGACAGAGTGAACATCCAAGAAATTCTAATTTAAGAGAGATGAATTAAGATGACTCTGCTGCTACTAGACTGTTGTGTGCATGCTCAGCCTTTTTGCTAACAAATGAGGTTCAACTTTCACTGGATACCTGTTATCAATTGCCCAGTTCACTGAGTAGTTTTGGTGGTGAAGAACAAGCAAGATCTCCATTGATGAATACATTTCGTCAATGTCTGACATCTTGATACAGCATGTTTATTCTTTACTGATTTTTCTCCGTTTTAGGGCTTGAAATGAGGGCCTGGGTGCCATCCCCGAGCTCTTTTGAAACTCAAGGCTAGCACTCTACCGGTTGAGCCATTGTTTCACTTCCAGTTTTCTGGAGATTAATTGGAGATAAATCTCTGGGATTTATTTTAGGATCACAAGCATGAGCCACCAGTGCCTGGAGGTGCAAGCATGTTTTACAAAAATGAAAGACCTCAGAAGTAGTAGTACATTCCCAGACTTCACATCAGTGAAGAGTTGTTATGATAAAAAAGTAAAATGATTACAGAGCTCAGAAGTAGGAGAAAGAGGATCTGTAGAATAAGAGGAAGGGCCTTGAAAGATAAACCTTGGATGCTCATGATTCTACACTAGGATGAGAAGTAAATATTCTGGGAGCCAGTAAGGTCAGCCTAGTAGAACATCAACACCATATGGAAGTTTTATAAAGATGCAAAATCTTAGACTATCTAGATCTGTCCAGGATTTGCTAATTTAGCATTTCTCTGGGGTGATTGTGATACTGTTAAGTTGGAGATACATAATATTAAGCTGCTCATTTGAAACCATTTTTTTCAACTTTCCTGCTGAAGCAGTCCTAGCAGGATGTTTATAAACTGTAGATCTTCTTTGCTCTTAGAAGAATGTAATCTGTGTACCTCATTACTCAAGGTATCTATAACTCTCTGCTGAAAACTTACAATGTGAAATGTTTTGTAGTCTTCTCTTACTGCATCTCTACTTCCTGGTAATGTTTCAACTTTTGAGACAAATCTTATTAAGGATAATTATTATGATCCTGCAGATAATTTTTCATCCTTCTTCTTGATTCAGAAAATGTCAGCCATGATTCACAAAACATTGCAGGCTCTAAATTTTCTCATAGATTCGTGTGTAGGATTAAAAACCTGTCTGAACAGAAATATAAGAAGGAAAAGAATATAGATGGTGATCTAAAACAAAAAAGAAAAAGAAAAGAAAAAGAAGGCTGGCTCTCAAATGCCTGAAAATTCCATTTGCTTTGTTGCTACTAAGATAATATGAAAAGAGATTTAGTTTTCTGTTTCTGAGGTAATTTTCCATTTGATGAATTTTGAGTAGACCAGGTTGCTCTTTTGCAAAACTCATATAGGGCAGTAAAATTAGGAATAGAATAACTTTAAATTATTATGGAGTTGAGAAGGTGTCAGAACACTTGAGTACTCATTCTATCTTTGTGACTTAACAGCAATAAGATGTTTCTATTAAGTATTTTCCCCTGTAAACTGGGATTCCAGTGCCCTGTCTATGTTGAAGATTTTTTTTTAGAGGATAAAATGAGAAGTTGTATGCAAAAACCATTGTAAAAATGGGACACACATATGAAGTCCACTAAAAAGACAACAACCTAAGACTATATCATGCCCAATCCCATCTCTTTTTACCCTTTATTGAAAATAAAATGTTCTAAAATCATAAAGGAATATGTGAAGTTGCCTGTTCCTATGGAAGAGGCCACAGGCTGCATTTGGAGCTCTAGTTGAAAGATTTTTATAGATCTTCTGCTGCCTAAAGAGGAAATCCAGCAGAGGACTTGGAAAGGGAATGTCTTGCCTATTCAGGGTATATGAGTCTAATCTTGAAGGGGCTTTCTGACCTTGGGAACCCAGTGAAGCTATCCAGGAAGCCCACTTTGTGTGGGAAAAGAATAAGTATTTCTGTCTGGGGAGTCTCACATCTGACTTTTCATTAGTAAGAGGTTTGTAAAATTAAGGTTCTATAATACTTCACCAAGTCAACATGTCATCTGCTAAAGACAGCAATAGGTATCTATGATGGGATGATGCATGCATTGTCTATATCTCTTAGCTTATAACTTCTCTTCCAAAGCAAATGATTAGAAAAGCTAATCTGTCCATCTGCCTTTGAGCGAGACATAAAGGAGTTCTCTGACAGTGTATCACCAGATCTCTAGAAGGGGTCCTGAACTCTACTTTGTAGGAAAGAAAGCCTCCTAGATGCCAGGAAGAATCTGAACAGACAGGTCTTGTTGGGTTTCTTCATCCAGAATATTAGTAATAGTCATTCCCTCCAGTATTTTCCATGTTTCAATCATTTTTATGCAACCAAATCTTCATAAAAAATCCTAAAGGGATGGGATTCAGAGTGTAATATGTAAAGTTTCCTGGAGGATGACTTATCTGGAGAAGGCATGGAAGCTCCTTATCCCTTCTCTTACAGCCACTTATAAAATAACCTGGAACTTCAGATTGGCATCTAAAGTGAAGGGGATCAGTCTTGGGGACAAATTCCCTCATTCTATGGGTTCTGATATTCAAAACTGTATCAAAACTATCAAGTTAGAGGACACATAATTGATATTCACTGTAAAGTGGATTTCCTGCAAGCTGTGGCGGGGGGGAGGGTAGGCAGAAATCTCCACGTTTTGGGGGCTACAGCAGTAACCTGTATTATGTATATAAAATAGAAAAAAATGAGCTGGTCATTGGTTTTCTATTTACAGTCTATTTTCAGAGTTCAGAGAGAATAGATTTTCTATTTTTGCTTCTTTAACTTCCATCCTCTTGAATCTCTTCCTTTTGCAGTCATCTTAAATTCCACAGACACTTGGTAAACATCCTTACCCTAAGGATAAAAACTACCCCCAAGCAAATAGTGATAACAACCGCTCTGGAACCCCAGGTAAAAGCACAATTAAGATAATGAGCAATCATCTATCCACACTGGCCCGACTACAATGTGACCAGTACTGTTTAACTACACATACTGCTTGACCACTGTCCAGTTCTTTCTTTCTTTAAACTGAAAGTTTATATCCATACACCAAAGATGGGCTGAAATAAATGAAAACACATTTCTTGGCACTGGCTTTCACTCTTTTATTTTAATTTATGTATGGGGGGAAAAGTGGGAATTTATGTATTGGGGAAATCTACATGTTAAATCTCCCAACCAGGCTTCTAGTCTTAGTCTCTGGTTATGATCATGTACATATAAGATATGAATCTACATTACCAGGGAAAGGAAAATAACAGCATAATAACACAGGGCAAGCATATGATTAATCAATTTCTCCTAGTAAAATAGGAAGATGATCAAACTTAAGGAATAAAAAAAAACAATGAATCTCCTACATTTTAGCATTCCATAAGACAAAGTGAAAATAAAATAGAGTGAAA